>NW_004797347.1:71036-92609 GCF_000002075.1 Aplysia californica
GTGGATGTCAACAGAGAAGTCCATACAGGGAATCAGGCTTACTCTGTCTGCTCACCTCTCTAGCTTCAACAGCACAAAGTAAAGTCTGCTTCCACCATCAAGGCACCCCGGAAATAACGGGTAACAAGAGTGTGACAAACATACAAAAGAATAGAGGAAATTACGATGGTAATGACAAGGAATGAAAATTACAGCAGTTCCCTGTTGCAGTTCAGGCAGTTATGAGCATGACATTGATGAATCAGCCCATTTACTATGACAATTCTACTGTGCATAAGAACAAGTTAACATCCCCCCCCCCCTTGGGAATGGCCTAAACACACTTCAGTCAGAAGCACTGCCTGGGGGGGGGGGTTAAACTCACTGTACAAAGTGAAAATGTGAGCAAGTAAGCATAACAATGACATTTTGGAAGAGTTTTAGTTTAGTAAGAGTTTTACAGCGCTCGCAACTGCATAAGGTCATATGATGAGCGTGCGAAACCCAAGTGGGTTGCATTCACAACAGTTCACAGCATGGCTTGGTTTAGGTACAATCGACTTTAGAAAATCAAGAATTCTGTTGGGATCAACGATGGAGAACAGATCTTGCAATTTTTGCATTTAAAATAATTTCTTTGGGTCTCTCCAAAGTCTGGACATTTTGTTCAGATGACTGTGTCGCATCCGACACGAAACAGTTTCTTGTCTCCCTGAAGGAGGTATTTATCTGTCAGGGAGGTGTGTCCGATATGTGATTGAATAAAAATGACTTCGTCTCTTGTGGAGAGGCCCGAAGGATTTTCATGTACCGAGTTTGGGCACGATGTTGGGAAGTGTATTGTTTATTCCAATGTGTCTCCCACAAATCGGCATGTAGAAAGAAACAAAGTGCAGGATCAGAAATAATAAAGCAGTCTCAAAGGGGGGGTAGACACGACCAGCGACTGAGCCCCCTGTGCATACCCCACTATACAGCAAGTACACATAGTCAACAGAACCACTCAAATCTGCAACTTCTCGCACATCCAATACATTCTGCACATGAAACGAAACATTTACTTTCAAACTTATGGTCAAAAAGGCTCTCCTCCTTTAAAGATTGCTCCCACTCTCTCCACCTCAGTGCTAAGTCCTTGGTCTCCAGCAACTGAAATGGTGGGCCAGGGACACAACAATGTCCACAACTTGTTTCGTATCCTCAACATCGGGGTTTCATTTTGAGTACTAAAAATACAATTAATTAAAAAAGACATTTCCATTCACTCGAGTCCTGCGGTTGGTTAATCAAGGCAAGCACTGCTTTTTAAAAAAGTTTTAAAGTTTTCTCAAAACAAAAAAACAGCAACAACAAAAAAGCGATGAAAGGTAATCGTGTTATATGACTGTGAGGATACACGTAGCACCTACCTGCATGAGCACTGTCCGGCGTGTACGGGGTTCCTGCGGGGAACAGACTGATCTCATCCATGTTCAGCTGATCTGCCCAGAACTCGTTTGGGATGTCCAAAAGCCTCTCCATGACCTAGCAAAAAGCAACGATAAGTAAATTATGAACCTTTTCCCCCCCGCTTAACCACAAGGAAAGAGAAAGAGAGACAGGCAGAGAAAGAGAGACAGGCAGAGAAGGAGATGGAAGGACAACATCACAGAGTGGACAGGGAAGGGAAGACGATGGGTAACAATCTGAGGAAAGCAGAGGACAGAGAGAGATGGCGAGAGCTGGTTGTCAGATGCTGCAGTGGTGCCTCCACGGTTGCCCCAACCATGAGACAGAAGAAGAAATAGAAAAACCACAAAGCTTTTCATAGCAGGGATAAGCACACATTAAGCCATCATTTTTCCAAAACACAAAGCTTCATCGCAAACATGAGTCAATTATAAACCTTTTCTTTTTCAAACTGCAAAGCTCCATAATGTTAACACGGTACATCCCTTCTCAGGACAAATCTGCTCCTTTTTTGTGGGTTTTCTGCTTTTAAAAGTTGCTGGCTATAGATAGTAACCAAGACATTATATGTCAGGCAAGAGTCATTTTGACCCAAAATTTTTTACATATTTTTTATAGTAGAGGGTTTTAAGGCGCTCGCAACTGCATAAGGTCATATGAGCGCCAAGGGGTGGGTGTCAACAGAGAAGTCTTTACAGGAAATCAGACTTAGACTGCTCTCCTCTCTAGCTTCAACAGCACAAGGTCTGCTTCGACCATCAAGGCACCCCGGAAATAGCGGGTCACAAGAGTGTGACAAACATACAAAAGAAGTAGAGGAAAAATGACGATAGTAAGGATTAGGAAAGAAAAAGCAGCAGTTCCCCGTTGCAGTTCGGCACAGTTATGAGCATGATATTGTTGAATCAGCCCATTTACAATTCTACTGTGCATAAGAACAAGCTAATGTACCCCCTTAGGGGACGGCCTGAAGACACTTCAGTCAGTGGCACCGCCCTGGGAGGGTTATAGAAAGTGACCAGGGGAAAAACTAACCCTGTTCTGTTTCTGAGTCTCATCCATTATCTGCATGGGGGCAGGCTCCTGGCAGGAGTAGCCCACGACTGTTGGTCCAAACACCTTGGACAGATTTGAGGCCGGCATCTTACACGCTGGGCTCCCTGCAACACTGAGACAAAAAAAACCAAACAGCAGCCATAGTTAGAGCAATTCTTTCGACCTCACCTGCTCTATGAGTAATGACTGCAGAACTTTAAACATAAATTAAATCTTTAGTGCAAACTGATCAACTGCTTAGTGTAAGACCCCCAGACACAAGTTTTATAAATTGTCATACGACTAAGTCTAACACTGAGTGCAGTGGAGACATGAATACAGAGAACTCATTTACAAATCACAAGAGATCTACCTCACCTTTAGGGTGAGAATATTCCCCCAACTTTGAACTAGGGAAGAAATAATTCCACTTACTTTTGCAGATGCTGTACAAGGAAGGCCAGAGTATCTCTGTTTGCCTGAGGCAGCAAGTTGACAAGGCGACACAGCTCCTCAGTACATCTCTCTCTTGAGCGGATATCTGAAGAAAAAAATTTCATCCACCAACCACTTTTAATGAAGTCAACTCATCTCTAGTTTTAGTAAGAGTTTTATGGCACTTGCAACACAATAAGGTCATATAAGTGTCATCTCTGCCTCACACTTTACTTCCATAAGGAGGAAAGAGGTTTGGTTCATTTTTCAAAAGTTTCGTAGTAATGGATTTAAAAAATAACACCAACTATTGAGCCATTACAGTTTAGTTTTAGTAAACGTTTTACGGCACTTGCAACACAATAAGGTCATATAAGTGCCGAAGATTAGAGGTCTTACAAGAGAGTAACAAACACAACAAAGGAGGAGAGATCAGGACGATAGACGTTTGATAGGAAAGAAGGAGCAAACTACACCAGAGCACCAGCCAACCACCCATCTCTGCCGCACACTATAATTCCATAAGAGGAAAGAGGTTTAGTTTATTTTTCAAAAGTTGTCTCGTAGTAATTGCTTAAGAAAAAAAAATAACACCAACTATTGAGCCATTTCAGTTTAGTTTTAGTAAGTGTTTTACGGCACTTGCAACACAATAAGGTCATATAAGTGCAGAAGATTAGACGTGATATAAGAGAGTAACAAACAAAACAAAAAAAAAGAAGGAGGAGAGATCAGGACAATAGATGATTGATAGGAAAGAAAAAGCAAACCACACCAGAGCACCCGCCAACCACTAACTGAGCCATTACAATGCTACAACAAAGAAAGTACAGCCATACACGAAACCAGAACAATCAATATAGCAGTGGAACAGGAATTTGTTTAGTTTTTAGTTTTAGTAGAGGTTTTACAGCGCTCGCAACTGCATAAGGTCATATGAGCGCCAGAGGATTAGAGGTGTTACAAGAGAGTAACAGACGTAAAAAAGAAGAAGGGGAGATAAGGACGATAGATGTTTGAGAGGAAAGAAAAAGCAAACCACACCACAGCACCCGCCAATCACCCACTCACACACACTCCTTGAAACAATTCACAAATAACAAAGTGGTTGGTTGGCAGGTGCTCTGGTGTGGTTTGCTTTTTCTTTCCAGTCAAACATCAATCGTCCTTATCATTCCACCTTCTTTTTCGTGTTTGTTACTCTCTTGTAACACCTCTAATCTTCAGCGCTTCTATGATCTTATTGTGTTGCAAGTGCCATAAAACTCTTACTAAAAAACAAACCTAAATAACAAAAGCCAGTAAGACTTTCGTTAACCCTCCAACTGTTACTTACAAAGGGCCTGCGGTGTCAAGAGGAAATTATAGGATGTCACCATATTATGTTGGAAAATGTTCAAGATCAGGGAAACCAAGTGAGTAAAAGCTATAAACTTATTTATTTTCAGAAAGTAGAATGCCAATTTAATAGAAAGTAGAGCTCATTTGTGAAAGAGTTAAAATGTGCGATGATATAAAAAAAAACCCCAGGATATACAAACCAAAGTAGCGACACAAATTATGGCTGATAAAATTGGCTGCAACACCTCGGAATGAATCTTCCGGCTGATTTAAATGGCTTCCAATGGGGGGAGGGTGGGTATGTGTGTGTGTGTGTATGTGTGTGAAAACAGTAGATCATAGAACATAACCAAATAAAATGCATCATTTAAATACGGCTTTATAAAAAAGTTTTCCTACAGTAAAGTCTTAACTGTTAACTTTACTTTCCATTACTTTTCCCATCTAGCGGCCATCCTTCGGCCTGATTAACTGATTACAAATTTTTGGGTAAAGCCAAACCATGTTTGTTTGTTTTCTCACTGATGACATCCCCTTGCCAGCTCTTGTAACATTTCCCAACACAAATGCCTGCACAGTACCACCGGCAGGGACCCACTCTCACACCAGTTTAGACCAGGCTTGCCAACTTTTTTTTGAGATACTGAATTCTGGAATTTTGATTGCTCCTGAGCGCCACGGACACACACTTCTGTGATAGGCTACTTTTAAAAAATCACCCATACCACAAAAACAGCTCAAACAAACCAGCGGAGAAACTGAGAGAGATGAGGAGAAGGTAACAGTACAGCTACTACACATATTCCTTTGTCCTCAGCATTTCTATGCCTTTTCTAGGAAAAAAATAATTTTTAGGGGGGGGAGACATCGCGCGACAATGGCAATTCTGGAATTTCCTGAAAAATTCAGGAAGGTTGGCAAGCCTGCTAGACCCACATCGCTTACCGTTGGTTGCAACAAAACTTGGCCACAGGTTGTAAGTAATGAGAGGTTCCTTCAAGCCCCTCAGGAAATCTTTCAGGCACCCGCATATGACGTGGATGTCATTGAGGTTGGACTGTGGGGCGCAGACGCATGGAGGAAATCATTAGCATGTAACACAGCCAGGGAATTTTGTCTTTAGTTTTAGTAAGTCAGTGTTTTACGACACTTGCAACACAATGGGGTCATACAAGTGCCGAAGATTAGAGGTGTTACAAGAGAGTGACAAACACAAAAAAGAAGGAGTGGAGAGAGAGACGATAGATTTTTTACAGGAAAAAAAGGAGGAAACCATACAAGAGCACAAACCAACCACCCACAGGGAATTTTGTAAAGTTTACCCTTTTGCTTTAGTATACTAAGAGATTCTCCGTATCATTTCTGGACACATCTCAACCTCAGTGTTTTCTTGACGTTTCTCCATTGTTTTCAACAGTGAAAATGTGACTTCTTCTTAAGCTCACTCTTTGTTATGAACTGTTTTCACTGTTTAAAAAAATGGAGATACGACAAGAAAGCACTGCGGTCGCGACAATGTATCATCTTATAATTTTCAATAACAAAAGGGAGCCACCTTGACTCTGTAAGGTCACAAGAAAGCAAAAAAAAAATCATTGAAGTGCACACAAAAGGATAAATAGTTCAGATCACATGAGATATTTTGTTCAAATACGGTATGTCTAGTTACAAAATCAAATTTACTCATGAATCTATTAAGAGATTTATTTTAAAAGCAAAGAAGTTAATGAAAAGCAACTGATACAGTTTTACCACGACAGGTGATCTTAAGCAGCACCTACCAGATTTGGATATCTTCCTTTGAGGAACTTCTCTTTCAGCTCCTTCTGGTCCTTGTCAGATCTGATGACAAAATTAGAAGCAATAAAGAAAAGCTCTCTCGTCTCCTTTTTTTAGCACATGATTAACGGCACTTGCAACACAGCAAGGTCATATAAGTGCCGAAGATTAGAGGTGTTACAGGAGAGTTACAAACACAAAAAAGAAGGAGGGGAGATAAAAACGATACATGTTTGATAGGAAAGAAGCGGCAAACCACACCAGAGCACCCGCCAACCACCCACCTCATCTCCAGTTACCCATGTTCATCAAATAGACATCTAAAACAATTGCTTTAAGTAAACAGCACCATAATAGATTGACAAACCTAGTTTTCACCACAGACAACTCTCCAGTTAGATCTTTGAATTTCGATAAGTTTGTGGCAAAAAGAAGCACATCGACACAATAACGCTGTTTTAGCCCACGGACAAAAACAGATGGACATTTTTGTTCATGGCTATCACATTTTACTGAGATAAACAATATGAAATGGCATCTTAGAACACTAATATGTAAGTCAACCTACTTCTAATGGTCTGAATCAAAGAGAAGCACATCTACATTATTTAGGTCATTAAATGTTGGGGGGGGGGAAAAAGAGAAAGGGAAACACGAGCAGGCCAGTCAAGAGTTAAACGGGACCAATCACTGGCACCCTTCTGGTCACCATGTATGCTTCAGGAAGGTAGACTAAAAAAGCCAATAGGAACAAAGTATCCTCGATCACAATTCAAATACATGACTTAAGTCAGGCAAACAGACATAATAGACATGGGGAAAGGACAGCCCTGGCACAAGTCTGAAACCTTAATCTCCAAGCACAGCAAAAGGACTCACCCTGGGACTCTGTAAATGCCCACTTCATCAAGCCCTCTCAGCTCCACTTCATTAGCACAGTTCACCTGAGGACAGTTTGCGGCCATAAGCAATTCATCAAGTCACAACAAAACATGCATTCATTTTGTATGCATTCCAAAACATTTTCCAGTATTCCTTATTCAGAAAGGACCTTATTCTTGATTGTGATGGTCCTGGTCACTATTTTTTTTCTATTCAAAATCTACCTCAGTGCAGCAAATCCCTAACCTGACTACGTTCCTATTGCACCAACTATCATTATCGAATAATCAGTATACTCTCTTACATTTGAAACCAGAGACTTAATTTAGATCATGCAAAGAGCCTAACATTTCTTATTCAAAAAAATAATAAGAGACAAAACTTACAATCAGTCTGGGAATCATGGGCCTCTCAACAGGAGCAAAATCTGAAATAAGACCCTGGAAAAAGAAAGCATATGATAAATCAGTGGTAATGCTACCCTAAAGCTACATAACAGGTTACCAGCATCTCTGAATACTCAATAGCATTTACAGTGATTTTCTTAAAAAAGAAAAAAGCAAGGAACTCTTGGTGTACAGTAAACAATTACAAAGTACAATCTTTTTTCAAAACTGAAAAGAACAGACGGACAGATACACCTAAGAAAGTCCCAATCAATCCAAGGAACAAACATGTACAGGGAATTTTTTAAAACCCAACATCATCAATCAGCATCTCTTACTCATTAGTTACGAGAACTTCCAGCTCGGACAGAGAAAAAATTTCAAACCAAACCACACACTCTTTTCTCACGTTGTAAACGCTTTTCTCATTCACAGCATAATACACACATTATTCACCTTCATCACACAGCATGAATCTTTAACCCTATCCGTACGCCCTGGGGTCATTTAGTACCCCCGGGGTTGTATTCTTCACATTTTAGAATACTTCTAGTACGAAGATCTCTTTGAAACTTTCAGTATTTCTCAAAAAATTATTTTGTCAGACTGCTATGCAAAGCGTACGAATCAGATTAACGAGTAAATTTCCTCTTTGGAAAGTGGTGGCACAGAGTTCCCCACGTCGTATGGATACGATAGTAGTAAAACACAATGTATGGATAAGGTTAATCCAACAGAGAAGGCCATGCATCAAACAATGCTTCTAAAATCAATAAGAATAGGCTTCGGCCGCCAGCCGTGCAAAATTCAAAAATTTCCTAACAACTGAAAATGTTTAATGTGTCCGGCGCGCTCATATGACCGTATGCAGTTGCGAGCGCCGTATAAAAAAACAAAAAACAAACAAACTAGCTGGGTTATCTCACCTCACACAGCTTGTTCACCCCCGGCGTGCTAGGGCAGGATGGGATACACGGCAACGGAAGGCGATCCTTGCACTCTGGGTGGCACACTGCCCGGCAGTCTGGACAGACGAGAGAATGAGAGAAAGGTCAAGTACAAAGCCTGCTGTAGCCGACCTCTCCCATTGAGCTCACAACTCACATGGTTATGGTAGAAGGCTGTAGAAACTACATTTTTGATGCAGTGTAAACAGATAATAATAATAAAATAATAATAACACAGTAATAATAGTATTAATAATGAAAATCATCTTCATAATAATAATGTAATAATAATAATGATAATTTAAAAAAAACGATAGCATTTGTCTTTGTAGTGCAAATTCTCACAGATGAGTGAAAGAACTAGCCATTTATTCTGAATTGACCTTTTACTTTTTTCGTCTGCATAGGCAGTCAGCACAAGCAAATGTAAAACATTTCTAGCAATTTTTCTATTATCGCAAGAAAAAGTGACTTCTATCATTAACCATGAAAACAGTTACACCTGGGTATTAACTTTACAAAACCAAATAAAATCAGGTACATGCAGTCCCACATTTTTTTCCTTCTCTACTGCTTGTCCTCACACACACTTACATCTTGTCAGCAACACTCCACAATTGCCCTGGGGTTTCCAGATAAACTTGTTCCAAAAAAAAAGAGGCAATGAAGTTTCATTTTGTTTCTGAATTTAATTTCCTTACTAGTTTTTATTTATTGAAAGATGACAAACACCAAAACCATGGTTCTGATCTTTCTTTTCTCAAAACTTTTCTTTTTAAAATGATAGAGACGTTTTGATGCGATCGAGAAGAAGAGAAGAAGAACAGAGACGTTTGTGGAAAGATGCTTACAATTAACCCTCCTTTATAATCCCTTATGCGTCCCAATGTAACTTAACATTAACATTTTGGTTGTAGTAAGATTCTTCTACATTTCCCCACATCCATTATCTCTCAATATTAGTTCTATAAACCATAACATCTCCGTTCTTTCCCTATTTTTCTTACATACCTTTGCATTTCATTGCAAACTTGCCGAAGCGAATCCTCTTGCCACACTGAAAAAAACAAAGTTGGTTAAAAGGTCGTCATCAATAACTCGAGATAAAATACAATACAACTGGGAAACAAGGTTAACCATGTCCAGCCACAGGTTCTGTACCAACTACCATTTCAGAAACTAAGGGAAGAGTACGTCAGGCAGGAGGGAAATCATGTTACAGTGATAGATACCAACTTTTCAACTTACCAACTTGCACACCAAGTCAAGATGGTGGGCATCGGCCGTGAATCAATAAAGTTTGTGTCTTATCACAACCCCACTCCAAACCCTTTATACGTGGTGCCCACTACGGATGGGATCCGCCGATCGAGCCGATTGCCTGACTCGATCGCCTCAAAAACAAACGTGTTTGTCATCAGTTTCAGGCGCCCGAGTCAGCCCAATCCAGCAGTAGTGGGCATCCTGTATTACACACATTTTATAGCATTCAATAGCTTCAATCTATTAAAAGCAGCCCAGCAACAATAATGTCAGAAAAGTTTGTTAAGTCTCTCCAATTTGCTTATGGGTTTCATTTTCATTATTACCAGGCAATCCTAAATAAGTTTTTTTTGCTACGCACTGGTTAGCAGCAAAGTACAGTCAAAGAAACCTAAAGAACATACCTGGACAAAAATAGTTGTAGAGAAAGATAAGTGAACAGAATTACCAAGTTACATTATGGCAAAGATATTCCTCAATAAAATTGTTGAGTCCCAATTAGTAAGTCCACCTGAAAATGACCCCATTTCAGCAAAAGACAAATAAAATCTGGAAAAAAAAAAGAAAAAAAAAAAGGATACAGACCACATCTGGGGGACACAGGTTTCAAATGCTGAATGACAATATTTCTAAACACAATGTCAATGTGACGGCAGTATTATTACATCAGTATTACAGTCAGGAAAGCTATTCAGTTGGGTTTTTTAAAGATTTAGTAAGAGTGTTACAGCACTTGCAACACAATAAGGTCATAAGTGTCGAAGATTAGAAGTGTTACAAGAGAGTAACTAACACAAAATACAAGGAGGGGAGACAAAGACCATAGATTTTTTAATAGGAAAGAAGAAGTAAACCACACCAGAGCACCCGCCAACCACCCACACTATTCAGTAGTTCACCATGCAAAAACCTGCAAAGGAAGACAGATTCACAACCACACCTATTCTAGATCAGCATGAGTGCACACCCTGCACACCCCGAATGTACAACAATCACTCACCGGCACACAAGTCTCAGGTTTGATGACCGTCTTGGAAATAAATATGTGCACCCTGTTTAATCCCCGACCAGCAGAGTTAGCTTTCCTCAACATTGGGGTCCTGAACAAAGGACAAAGGCAATCAGTTAGTTTTTTGTTTTAGTAGAGGTTTTTCGGTGCTCGCAACTGCATAAAGTCATATGGGCGCCAAGGGGTGGATGTCAACAGAGAAGTCCTTACAGGGAATCAGACTTACTCTGCTCACCTCTCAAGCTTCAACAGCACAAAGTCTGTTTAGACTATCAAGGCACCCTGGAAATAGCGGGTCACAAGAGTGTGACGAGCATACAAAAGAAGTAGAGGAAAATGACAATAGTAAAGATTAGGAAAGAAAAAGCAACAGCTCCCTGTTGTAGATCAGGCAGTTATGAGCATGACACTGATGAATCAGCCCATATTCAATTCTACTGTGCATGAACGAGAAATGTCCCCCCTTGGGAATGGCCTAAAGGCACTACAGTGTGGCACTGCCCCGGGGGGTAAAGGCAATCAAATGTTATTGTCTATACGCACCAGAAACACATTTTTTTGAGAAAACATTTTACAACGAGGGGTAAAGTTAAAACTCTCTCCTTGTTCGTCGAACTGGATAGAAATCTGGGAACACAATGCTTGTTCAGAGAACTCAAAGCATAAAAATATGCATAAATGCTTGCAACCCACCACTTCAGTCAGATCATGAGGCTTTTATCAAAGAAAAAAAACCCTGCAAGTCCATCATTAAACTCCTTGTTTTAGTATATGTTTTAGTAGAGGTTTTCGGGCGCTCGCAACTAAATAAGGTCATATGAGCGCAAGAAGATTAGAGGTGTTACAAGAGAATAACAAACATAAAAAACAAAAAAGGGAGATAAGGATGATAGATGTTTGATAGGAAAGAAGGAGAAAACCACACCAGAGCACCCGCCAACCACCCACCATTAAACTCCAAAGCAGATATAGTAATAGTTACACAAGTCTGTAATTATCAAGCAAAAGCAATGAATATATCTCCCTTCAGCCAGCACAATACATTTGAACTTTCAAGAATTTAGCTAACACAAATAATGTGAAAAATATTTAAAATCGGAAATGAATACATACTCTGGTGTGCTCTTTAGAATGCTTTTCCTTGGCTTAGCACTCGAGTTCCTGTTGTTGGCGTTGAAATTACGCTGAAAACCAAATGCCTCGTCATCACTGTCTCCACTGTCTGAAAAACATACCATAACACAAAATGAAGAGATGTTCACAAAAGAGTAGGATCACAATTTCATCACAACCATTTGTGAGGGAGCATGGTGGAATCAGGCTCTTGTCAAAATAATCAAAGTGAAGAAACTTGCATTTTTCCGCAGGTTTGTGGATTTTTATCAAATTTTTGTTTTTTGGCTCAACGCCTTTGATGCCCATTAAAAAACTGATTTCTGTGTGGATTTTTCTGAAAAACGTTGATTAAAGACACAAAAGATGTAAATTTTCAGTTACCACGCACCCTTAAGCTTAGGAAATAACGAATCTTTGGCGGCCATTTTTTCACTAATTTTACCTCTCAAAACAGGTAACTCCCACCTCCTTCATTCTCAAATATCTCAACTTGTATTTAAGATAAACGGATATTTTTTTCATACAAATAAAGACAATTGAACAAGCTTTAAGATGATATTTGCCCAAAAATTGACGAGAGCCTGATTCCTCCACGCTGCCTCACATTTACATCCATAAAAATAACCTGAAAAAAAATATCAGCGAGTGAAGACAGTAAGGTATCAAAAACACTGGCATTTGCTTCAACCATGAAACTCACAGTGATATTTAAATAAACAGAGAGGATTACATGATTTGAAAAATGGTAGTTTTGCTTGCAGAAAATGAATTCTCAACATTGCAAATTTTCTTGCAGTTAACTACTGAATGAAACTGACAATGCAACACACACACACAAAAGAAGGAAAAAGAAGAGAAGAAAAGAATAAAAATAAAAAGGAAACCATCGGAACATCCTGAGGGCATTAGCCCTATTCCAAGTAAAAGTGTTATAGTTTTAGTAGAGGCTTTACGACGCTCGCAACTGCATAAAGTCAGGAGCGCCAGAAGATTAGAGGTGTTAAAAGAGAGTAACAAACATAAAAAAGAAGAAGGGGAGATAAGGACGATAGATGTTTGAGAGGAAAGAAGAAGCAAACCACACCAGAGCACCCACCAACCACCCACAGTAATAGTGTCATAACGACCACAATAGGAACTCAACAATTTCACTTTCTGAGGTTACAGAAAAAACCCCCCAACCAAATCTCCTTGATGCGTCAGTCGTAACAATAAACCTGTTTCATCAGGTAACCAGCAGCGTAAGCATAACACCGAGTGATAAAATCTGAACTGAGCCAAAAGCTCTGCTCTTTGCTCTTACCATTACGTTTATCCAGAGACGGTTCACTGAAGCTTTTGTTCAGCTTGGGGACACTGGTCTCCACGGTGGCACTAGGTTTCCCTGCAGTGTCGATTGTAATGGTAGCAGTCACGACTGAGTCATTGGGACCCTGGAAAAGACGGCAACATGAACTATATAGAGAATGTAGATCCCTTTGGCTTCACGAATATTCTGTTTCCATGCGTTACAGCATAGACAAAATACAGTGAGGTGTCCAAGGAAGGACAGGAAAGAAAGCACAGGGAAGAGTTATTCAATGAACACTGTTCTAAAGGACAGTTGAATTTAACTTTCCAAAACTTCAAGAGTTAATTCTATCCGTAAATGTGTGTGTGTGTGTGTGTGGGGGGGGGGGGGGGGGGGGGACACATTATAGTCCATGACAAATCAAACCTGACTCTCAATAATGAAAGAATAACTGGAAATCACTTTCTAAGAATCAGGAACAGAACATCTTGCAGATAAAGGAAAGTTTTTAAAACAAACCTGAAGGCTTCACTACCCCCATCCCACCCCTCCAAAGAAAATGGGTATAAAATAAGTGCATGGCTACCTCTTATGTCACAAATGATGAGTCACACACTAACAGATCCCCCCATCAGAACTCACGGTTTCATTCCGATTCCGCTTTGGTGGTGTGTTCTCTTCCTCTTCAGGAGGAAGTGGTGCCGAGGGGCGCTTCCACTTCCTGCCACTGCGGAGCCGAGAGTCGCTCAACGGGTCTTCCTCCGTCTTGTCAAAGCTAACATCCGACAGGAAGGATGCAGACCGCTCCATGATAGTGTTTAGTCTGAAAAAAAGAAAAAAAAGCCATAAGATCAATGACCTGTCAGAGAAACCAAAAGATCAGTTAACTAGCAAAATCTTCATCTAACCATATCCTTACGTTGTGTTTTACTATCGTATCCATACGACGTGGGTAACTCTGTGCCACTCCTTTCCAAAGAGGAAACTTACTCGTGAATCCAATCTGTACGCTTTGCATAGCAGTCTGTCAAAATGATTTTTTGAGAAATACTGAAAGTTTCACAGAGATCTTCGTACTAAAAGTATTCTAAAATGTTGAACAATACAACCCCGGGGTACAAAATGACCCCAGGGAGTGCGGATAGGGTTGAAGCAGTCATGGCAATAAACTGACAGTCAACATTTAGTAAAGAAACCTCTGATTCCATCTGAATCTGAATGCACAAAGAAGCAATGGGGGCCAACAGAGGAACTGAGCAGGACGGCCCAGTACATATGATAGATACTAGACATCAAGTGTGATGCAATCAAGAAGCAGGAAAAGATGAATGCACTGGAACTTTGAGAGCCCCAGTAACTGTTAAAGACTCAGCTTTTTCGTCCATTACCTGGTATTGCTCATGTCGTTCTGTGTGCTTAGACGTTGGTTACTGGTAAAAGCTGCCAGTCGCTCCCTGTCATTCTCATGGATAATGCTCTTGCTGTTCTTGTCAACAAGAAGCTCTCTTATTACACCAATTTGACGATCCTGGAAAACAAAGTATTTTCATGAATTTTACAGTGGAATACATTTTACATCAAATCTTTAAACATTTACAAACAAAAAGTTATGTAAAAAAGTTTTTTTAAAACAGTATTTTTATGAATTTTACAGTGGAATACATTTCATACCAAATCTTTAAAGATTTACAAACAAAAAGCTATGAAAAAAAGTTAATGTATACATATTACAAACATTCTTGCACTCACATAAAACATTTAACAATATATATATAGTGAGAGAAAAATAAAGGCTGGGGGAAAAATGCTAGAACATGAACATTCATGCAACTCAAGGAATTATATCAGTTACAAAGTAACAAAGGTTGTCATAGAAATGGCACATAACACTTACAGCTATTAATTTCTGCATCTGATCTGCTCTCAATGTCTAACTCAGTATACAAACATGGGTAGACTCTAGTTCAAATTCTATACTGTAGTAAGAGTACAGAGAAGAGGTCTCCTCTGAGTCTTTAAAACATAATTTTACTCTAATTGCGAACACAAAATGTTGCTTTATCTTTCAATTTCATACAATTTTAGCAAAAAAGAATAAAAGCAAATCCTTTACCATATCATCCTTCTCTTTCTCTGCAGTTTTTCTTCTTTGTAATTCATATTCCGCTTGGAGTCTGCAAAGATTTTTTAAAAAAACATACTTGACAAATCAATTTTCACATTTATTTTTAATATCTAAAGCCTGAAAACGGAATAAAAATTGAGATGTCATAATCATAAGAATTGTTTCATGGGAACCTTATGCACAGTCATTATTTTGACCCACTTTATTGTATGTGGAAAGAAACTTTGAGCTTGTCAAACACTGTGTGATTGTTGACAACCGTCCGGAATGTAACATAAACACAAAGGTGTGACGAAAGAGATCTTGATTGGCTCGTCGTCGTCGCGTTATGGGGAAAAAAGGGAGTGTGGGGAGTTATTCATTGGCAGTGAGCTTCAATTTCATAAAACAAAAGAATCAGAACAACAGTACACACTTTTGATCCAGACCGTGTATCACTATACTACAGATCATGCAGCGTGTCGCAGCTGACAATTTCAAGTTTCATACAAAGATCTGATTTTTTAATTCTCTTATTGGCCTGTGCGGTCACCCACAGCATAAAAGCAAAAAGGATTTTTTAACATCTCTTCTCGTCAAGGTAAGGCACAATCCATGTCTTTTTAAGGACAAAGCGGTATGGAGTCACCAAATGGGTTCTATGCACAGAGAGTTATTTATAAGTTAGACAGCTGCATGCAACAAAGAAATGTAGAGCGTCGGGTTCTGATTGGTTCTCTTCCGTATACTCTGAGAAGGTGGGCTTGAGTTGGGGTAGCCAAATGACAAATCAGATTTTGAAAAATTCAAAATCGAGGTGTTATGGTTCTTGTAAAATTGAAAAAGAAAAAAAAAAAACTGTTCTGCCAAATACGTAATGGTGGGCAGCGCTGCATGGTTGACAATATCAGAATCTTACCTGGCATGCTTTAGCTGAGTCTCTAGGGTGGCAGCCTGAGCCTCAAGCCTCTTCAATTTGTCCTCCATACTTTCATTCTTCTGTTCAGAATTCAGCCATTTCACACGGTTTTCATCTTGGTTGACAGTGAATATTTTGAATTCTGCAATACATAAAATTTGAGGAAGGTCAATTTGATAAACAAACATCAACAAAGCCGCTAACAATCTACCATTACAGTCCTGTCATGAATTAAGTAATAAAAGGCTTCTTTTTTTTTTTTCGAATTTCAAATTTGAGTTCATAAGATTTCACACCTTGTTGAAAATAAAGATCGTATTTTACTAAATAATGTCAGGTGTAAGACAACTATTGCCACAGCTGCAGCAACTCTAATCAGAGTAAGTAAAGTTGGAAAAAAAAAAAAAAAAAAGCTCCTCATAAAAATTATTCTGAAAGCAGTCTCATGCATCAGTCCATACTTCCCATGCATCAATTTATAAAAAAACAAACCTGCTTCACATCCTGACTGCAGCACTTTTGCTTTTCGCATCAACTCATCAAATGGTGCCACCAAAGATTTGGCAGATTCTCCCTGAAATAAAGATGACAATAATAATGGTAAAAAAATGTAAAAATTATTTCTAACAAATAATATAATTTCAATGATGATAACCAAGCTTACCACTTTCAGAAACAATTTTAAAACCGAAAGAGATGTTCATTTTAAAAAATGTGGAACTTTATAATATTATATAATCTGAAATATCTGTCATCTTTAAAAAAAATTAATGCACCGGTAGTAGTACTGAGCTTTAGAGCTTAAAAATTGTGTGTGTGTGTGTTTTGTAAGCGCACTTTTTGTGGATTCTGGCGCGTTATAAATTCATTTATTATTATTATTATGTAACTGGGTGAGTTTTGTTTGTTTTTATTGGTGGGAGGGGGCCAGTTTTAGGCTTAAAATAATTTTAAAACAAGAGGGCATGGTCCAACGCACATATATATAATAATATGTGATCTCACCCCAGGTGAGAATTATAACCTATGTTTCGCTATTCTCACACCCTCCCTCGTTTTACCGGAAATGACCCAAGAGAGATTGGGGCTGAGGTTAGCGGGGCTAATGCTCTACAGGATTGTGTTGGTGTCCGAATAGACATACACTAGATTTAGTCACAGTCAGGGTTGTCAAATTGGAGCCAAATCCCAGAAATTTGGCTCTTTTGGATCGCGTCTGGCGCAGAGAATTTCATTTGGCTCTCTGGCTCTTTTTTGGCTCTGAACTCCAAATGCTGAAGAAGAAGGGGACAGAAGAGGCAAGAAGAAAAAAAAAGAAAAAGAAAGAAGAAGAAAAAAAAAAAGAAAGTGAAGAAAAGAGCTTGGATTGCTTAAAATCATACGATTTCACGTCCTCGTCCATTTGGTCTGAATAATTTACAACCCTTCAACCGTCGTGCAAAAACATGGTCTCGTGCTCGTGTCCCATTACGTTCGTACAGGCTCCCTGTTCCTTGAACCAATATAATAATGTATTGTGTGCAGAGAGGCCAGCCATCGTTAAGTGTGTAAACAACGAATGGTCCCACATACGCTCAGTGTCTGTAGTGAGTCTTTTTTTTTTACTGGAGAGGCGAAAAATGTTTCTACATTATTATTATTCGTTCCCAACCACATGCGGTAATCCACCAAGGGCCTAGGTGATTTTATCGGCCTGTGAGAGGTCGGGGGGAGGTGATTTTATCGGCCTGTGAGGTCGGGGGGGAGGGGAGTCCTCGTCTCATGCCCACACTGGGGTGGGAGCTATTCTCACTGGGGGGCGGGGTGAAAATAGTGAGACATGGGTTATTCTCACCAGGGGTGAGAAAAAAAGGTGACCTTTTGTGGTCGGGGGGGGGGGGGGGTTGTATCCATGTCCTCCTCCCAGTCTGCCTCAGTGGGTCTGTGATCAGTGTTGTAGATCTGATGAATGATTGAGTTTTAATACTCTATTTCAAATAAAAATTTGTAATTTAAATTTTATACGCAACGCTGGGCCTGCGCCAGTCACAACTATTATCTAGATCAGATCTAGAGTCCAGAGGATATTCAGTTGATTTATGTTGTACGTATAAGTTCGTCCGCATTCGTAATTCGTGTGTCCTCAAGTATCTGTTTGTTCGTGTGTTCACAGGTAGGCCCTACCTGAATCAAAGAGTGACTTTACTTTGTATTTTATATTATAATTGTAATAAAAGACATTGACATAATCTAGAAGGCCACCCACCTCTATTCTCACCCGGAGTGAGAATAGTGCAGGCGAGTCTTGTGGCTATTCTCACCCGGTGCGCGTTCACCAAATTTTGCGTTCACCATTAACCATAGAATTCTACACTGTGAGGAAAAATTGTAGAATTCTGTGCCGTGAACAAACGTTCTATTACAACTGTAGCCTACTAAAAGCGTACAATTTTGTTTGTGGGCAGTGGAGAGAGAGAGAGAAAGAGAGAGAGAGGAGTAGGCAAAACAAAATGGCGACCCGCGTAGTTCGGCTCGATTCGAAAAGTTAAATAGCCGTAGCATCTTTGTAGACAACCAAATTAATTTACTTTTGTGTTTTAACATCATTTTTTAAATTTGTTTTGGTCAATTTGATAGTCCACACCGATAGACAGTATTCAGAAAGAGACAGAGAGAGAAAGAAGAGGGGAGGAGTTGATCTTGCGAGAACTTCCGGGCGGGTGAGAATAGCCACTTTCAATCTAGAATCTAGATCTAGGCTAATAAATTTGGAACAAAGACTTCATTTATACAAGTCAAAATGACTGACATCAATGTTGCATGACCCTCAACCACAGCCCCCGAAGTTCTCCTGAAACTCGACATGCACGAGAGAACCCCTCACCCAGCCACCATGACCCGGGCGGTCCTTACGACAGCGCCCACAGCCACAGGGATCAAAGCGGAGCAGTGAAGCGCCCAGTCGTCTCTACATCTGGGACAAGCGAAGAATGGACATATTTTGCTCAGCATTGGTCAGAATACAAGTCACACGACTCACTGGCGAGGATATCCTCTTCCAACTCCTTGGAGTGCTGCGATGAGGCTCTGCCTCCACAATCACAAGGACTGAGTTTCAACAATCTCACATCATATGACGAGCCCACTCTCCTTGGCCACATAAAATCCCAGGTCCTCCGTTAAGAAAATGTCATGGTGGCTAGACTACAACTTCAACAAATGCGGACGAACATTGTAACAACATAAATCAACTGAATATCCTCTAACAACTGCCGGGACTGGGCAAACTCGGGAAAAACCTTGATTGGGCCTTGGGCCCTTGGTGGACTTGGGCCGGCTTGGGTGGGCAAGCCTGTTTACATACCTTGTTCTTTCCCAGTGTCATTTTGAAGTCTTCTCAGGTAGAGCGGAAACAAATGTAAAATATCCTTGTGTTTACGTTTCACTTAATGACTTAAACTTTTATGTACAAATAAATGTAAAATTCATCCTTCGTCCACTGTTTACATTACATGCTTTGCTTTTTCCTCAACCGCTTGTCTTGAGTTTGAAACAGAAGAAAACGTTCAGCCAATCAGCGAACGGAAAAGGGAAGGGAAATAACTCAAATAAATTTGATACAAGGGAGAGCAGTCATAAAATTAAGGCCGACACTATTTCTCCGAACGTTCGGGAAAATAAATCTGGGCACTATTTCACGAACGTTCGTGTGTGTTTGTGTGTGTGTGTGTGTGTGTGTGTGTGTGTGTGTGTGTGTGTGTGTGTGTTAGTTTTTCTTCTAATTTTTCTTTTTAACTTCTTTTTTGTCAGACTCACTCTGTCGCAATTAACGCCAGATTAATTGTCACAGCGTCACTCTGTCGCAATTAACGCTAGGCTACCTGTGAATTTATAGACCACATAATACATGTATATTTTTTTTCTGATTTATTTTTGATAATTTTTTTTCCGATTTATTTTTGATAATTTTTTTTCCAACCTGAGATGATACATATTCCAATCTTTTTTGTTTTATTTATTTTCCAAGCTGTGATATCCAGTCTGTTTGTTTTAATTATTTTGTTTGGGATAAAGCTGTTTACAAATAATTTGACAGTTCATGTATTTCTTTGTTGTATTCTTTAATAAACAATAGTTTTTATTGTTAAAATTCCAAACAAAGATCAAAGACGTAAATATAAAATGCATTCTGTACAGGTTCTATCTATATAAATGTGCATGCACATTTTAGTTGAGGTCAACTAGATCTATAAAAGGGGGGGGGGGTCATGGATAGATTGCAGAAGATGACAAGGGGGGGGGGGGGGTGTCATCAGAGACACTAAAATATAATTAAATACTCTCTGGTGTCATGTTTGGCCAAATTTTAGGTGACGTCATAATTTGTGAACGGTTCTTTAGTCTTTAGTCCTAGTCTTCACTGAGGGCTTTATTCAATATTTTTGTTTGCAAGTTGTTTTTAGTACATATGAAGACACCCGATGTGTTGTGTTCTCAGTGATTCGAACTTTTAAACAAATGTGACAAGACACGGTGGAATCAGGCGCTCGTCAATGTTGGGCTTGTGTGGAGTTATTGGTGTCATCTTAAAGCCTGTCCATTTGTCTTGCCTTTGATGGAAAAAATATACCCATTTATCTGGAGTAGAAGTCGAGATATCCGCAATAGAAAGAGGTTGAGGTGGCTTTGCTTCAGAGGTTGAATAGGCGAGAAAAGGCCACCAAAGTTTGGTTATTTCCATAGCTTGAGAGCTTGTGGTAACTGAAATCGTACATTTTTGCGCCTTTAATCAACGGTTTTCAGTAAAAGCTCACGCAGAAATGTGTTTTTGAAAGGACATAAAGATGTTGAACTACACAAAAAAATTCGACGAAAATAGCCAAATTGGAGGGAAAATGCCAGTTTCTTCAATTGTATTATTTTAACGAGCGCCTGATTTCACCACGATGCCTCACAAATGCTGTCTTCTCGCAGCCTTATCTGTTTCCTGACATTGTAGATATTGTATAAACTGTTTACATCGCACCGACATGACTGGGCACGATACTGGCCCGGTTCATCAAAGGCAGCTTTGTAAAGTGTTTACTTCAGACTTCAATTGTTTTTGCGTTGTTGTTGGGGTTTTTTTCGGCTTAGGATATGTTAAGGAATACATTGGTACATTGGTATAGTAGGCCTGGATTTTGCACCAACGTTCGACCGGTGTCACTTAGTGCAATATCATTATTGTCACGACTTACTAAACAGTTTTTCTAGATAAAGATAGTTTAACGATTACGGTCTATTTGCAGCCATATATGAAAAATAAGTCGATCAGTAGGCCCATGAGTACATTGTGTATTTTGACATAAGACGTTAACATAAAAGAGAAAAATCTAAAAGCAGAAGAGAAAAAAGTTTTTAAAAACCTGTATTTTCCGCAATTTTGGAAAAGGGTCACTGCAAAGTTGGTCTAGATCTAGTGTAATTTCATGCAGACGGAAAATACATTGTGATGACACCAATAACTCCACACAAGCCCCACATTGACGAGCGCCTGATTCCATCGTGTCTTGTCGGTGGCCTAGTGGTTAGGCTCTCGAACTCGCAACCGTAACATACGCACATACAAACTCACAACGATCTACAGCTTGGATGCATTCTGTCTAATCGAAATATG
>NW_004797347.1:95473-100488 GCF_000002075.1 Aplysia californica
CGAGTCGGGCGATCGGCCCGATCCAGCCGTAGTGGGCACCCCGTACTAGGCAATTCACAATTGCAAACAAACGATACAAGTTTGATTTCCCGTGCAGACGTCGACTGTGCGCCGCTTTTGTTTGTCTGTTTGTTTTTGATTTTTTTTTAAAATGTCCCCCCCCCCCTAACCCTCTAACCCTCCCGGGCTTTGCCCATTTCTTTTTTTCGCGTAGCCTACGTTTTGAATTCGCCCTCTGAGCCTCAGAGTCGCCCAGTGGCATATGTCTCAATGCAGTACTGGTAGCCTAGCGCCCCCAACTAGTTTTTGATGCCCCATTTAACGTATTATTTCCTGAAGGACTTGATTTCGCCACTTTATTTAAAAGTTGCGAAATTGCGACTTCAAGTCACGCGTGAAAGATAAAAAAATCAGAAAAATAATATTTAAGAAATAAATAAATATGTATACTGTATTTTGAAATACGGTATCCTAAGTTCCAATCTTTGGCCCTGCACAGACAAAATTGAAGACTGCCCAGCAGCCTGACGTGACCTCACTGTGTCAAAGGGAGTGTAAGATATTAAACAGTCAAACCCAAGCCAACAACCCTCCGTAAGCTTACTCCAGTGGTACTAGGAAGTAGCCTACAGAAGAACTATAAAAAAAACCTGTCTGGAACGTGAGACAGTCTATGTGGGGCAAGTTTGAAATCTTAAGGGAATTTTTATACCTATAGGCATTTTTTTTGTAAGTGTTCTACAGCGCTCGCAACTGCATAGGGCAAGATCATATGAGCGCGCGGGACACACAAAATATTTTCAGTTGGTAGGAAATTTTGAATTTTGCCCGAGTGGCGGCCGAAGCCTACTCATCGATTTTGGACCACCAGCAACTTGCTCACGGGACCTCTGAGATTTTTCGCCCTTGTCCGAGAAGGCTAGGTGTAGATCTTTCCTACCAGAAGATCAGAGATGTGGCTGAAAGACAGCAGTAAGAAAGAACCAAGGCGTAGCATTCGAAGGGCTGTAGAAAGAGTCATAAGCCCAAGGAGGGGGGCAAAGGAGGTGAAGGGATGGGGGCAGAAAGTGGAGACGAAAGCAGACGACAAAACATTGTGAGAGAGCAGGAAGTGAGGTGAACGGGGACAATTAAGAGAAGAAATTTTTTCGTCCCTATCCTGGTTCGAATCCGGGAGCTATTGAATGAGAGGTGAACACCTTAACCTCTAGGCCACGAGAGCTCTCATCGGCACTTTTAGAGTCAGTCTCTGAAATCCGCGTTCTCTATGTTTTCGCAAATAGTCATTTATTTTAGTGATTCTGTGTATGCATCCAAAGAGCGGTTTTTGATATAGTGCCCAAATACAAAACTTTTTATTACTGGGAGATTAAAAAAAGAAAAAGTTTGGTCGCTGGCCTGCAGAAGTGCCACGCAAAGTTTTGTGGGCATAAGTTAAATTCTTCAATGAGCTAGAATTTTTTAAAGGCGGTCAGACGAAAGTGAACAAGCTATATATAGTAACCCGTGACAGGGACCACTAGCCGGAGTTGTGTCAATGTGTCTCACTTGGTCATACCACCTCCACCCCACCCCACCCCATCTTTTTTTTAGGGTTCTATCCTTGGTCTGTTCTGAAGAAAAAAAACCCAACCCCGAACACACAATGTCCACAGTGCTGTTTGTTTGTTTGTTTGTTTGTTTGTTTGTTTGTGTTATTACGAAAATCCAGAGTCACTCAAGCAAGCCTCCAAAACACATACACAATCGTATGTTTGTGTGTGTGTGTGTGTGTGTGTGTGTGTGTGTGTGTGTGTGTGTGTGTGTGTGTGTGTCTGTGTATGTATGTATGCGCACGCGCGTGTGTGTGTGTGTGTGTGTTTGTGCGCGACTTAAACTTAATTGAATTTATTAGCCTTCTAAATCAAGTGGAGGTTTGCGATGTTGCGAAAGCCGCGCATAATATTAGAATGTTTTTCTCTGGTTTCTAGTTCTAGTTTTCAGCATGGATTTTCTTCATTCTGTTTTGCAGTATATTCCGCTGCTGAGCTTGCAGAGAGCCGACAAGATATCCTGCCGGTTGAGCCAGCCAGCCGATACCAAGACACCCCACAGCGCTTGAAATTGAAAAGAAAATCTTATCTTTATCAGAGTCTGACCTCTCCTTCGATCTACCCTTTCTACTTTGGCAGCCAGACTGCCTCTTCAATTCGATACCCTTACTACATTAGCTCCAGCAACCATCCCCACACTTCTAGCCCTCACCCTTACCACAGGGATACTATCAGTAAGCCTCAAACTTCTGGTATTTACCTCTACCGCAAAGGCACCAGAAGTCACCCTTACACTTCTAGCCGTTACCCTTACTTCGGGCATACCAGCAATCAGCCTTACACTTCCAGCCATTATCCTTACTACAGTCGTACCAGCAATCAGCCTTACACTTCCAGCCATTATCCTTACAACAGTCGTACCAGCAATCAGCCTTACACTTCCAGCCATTATCCTTACTACAGGCATACCAGCAATCAGCCTTATACTTCCAGCCATTACCCTTACTACAGGCATACCAGCAATCAGCCTTACACTTCCAGCCATTACCCTTACTACAGGCATACCAGCAATCAGCCTTATACTTCCAGCCATTACCCTTACTACAGGCATACCAACAATCAGTCTTACACTTCCAGCCATTACCCTTACTACCATGACACCTCCCACCAGCTTTACACTTCTAGCCTTTACCCTTACTACAAAAGCTCTAGCAGCCACCCTTACGATTCGAGCCGTTGCCCTGACTTCTCTGGAATCAGTTGCCAGCCTGACTTCTCTAGCCGTTATCCTCACTACTCTACCACCAGCCAGCCTGACTTTTCTAGCCGTTATCCTCACTACTCTACCAGCAGCCGGCCTGACTTTTCTAGCCGTTATCCTCACTACTCTACCAGCAGCCAGTCTGACTTTTACAGTTCTAAACGTTACCCCCTCGACTCTACCACCAGCGAGCCTTACACTTCCAGTTCTAGCCGTTATCCTCACTACTCTACCAGCAGCCAGTCTGACTTTTACAGTTCTAACCGTTACCCCCTCGACTCTACCACCAGCGAGTCTTACATTTCCAGTTCTAGCCGTTATCCTCACTACTCTATCAGCAAAAAGCCTTACACTTCCAGTTCTAACCGTTACCGTCACGGCTCTACCACCAGCCAGCCTTACTCTCCTAGCCATTACCCTTACTTCTCTGGGTCCAACAGCCAGGAATACACTTCTGGAAGGAGCACTACTAGCAGCCAATCGACAAACTTCCAAGACTCCTCCAGTCGACATTCGTTCTTATTTGAAACTCCAAGCAGACAACCCAGCTCATCAAAACATCCATGGGACATTTCTGAACCGCTCACCAATCCCGGGACCGACGAACCCCCAGAGGACCTAGACTGTGAGGAGGAAGAGGAATTCACCGAGGATTAATTAAAGGGCAACCCTCTTTGAGATGGAATGAATCAATTTACTATTAATTACTTTACTCTCTCCCTGTACCGTCAGTTACATAAGTCGGAGACCAGTCGACGCCACGCTTGTCTGTCCCTGGTCATTAGTCACGTCCTCCAATTTCGGCAAATCCAGGCCCTGGGCGATTGGATCATCCCTTATTGTGCCTCTATAGCTTTCAGTTGGTCTTCCTTGTTTTCTTTTTCCGATTAGTTTTCCATGCCATGTCTGAAAAGGCAATTTAATCTTGTCTCTGGCATTCTTAGAACACGTCCTACGTATCTCCACCTTCTCCTTTTCATGGTTGTATTGATACCTTCAATTCCAGCTCTTTCCAACACTTCACAACATGTATTTGTAATACATTAATTCCGGGTTTTTACATTGCAGTCTATATGTTCGCACTAATGGCACACTGAAAGACTAGATAGTAGAATACAATGACATGCACTACGTATCTCTACATTAAGAAAAAATGACATGAATAAGGTGTTAAGATATTGAAGCGTTCTGGGACCCATTCATACAGCTACATAATAATACATACCATGTATTCCCTGCCAGAGGCTCCAGTGTTTTGGCATTTGTTTTATTGATAAAAAGAGTCATACAAGAAAATACAAATAAACTATTCCCATGGTGGGACCAAAATTGATTTGCGTTTGAGTTAAGCTTCTTTGTATTGAAAGTACATGTAGGGCCTACTGTCACTGTAAGATAAGAGATAAGATAAGATAATACTTTATTATACCAGAGGGAAATTTTTCTTTGCTGTACAGGACCGTAAAAACACATGCAGTTGTAAATAAACATTTAGATTATAATATTTTACTCTTATTAAAATTCAATGAAAAGAGAAGTAAAGCTGACAAAATGTAGGCTACATATCACATCAGATACACCATTCAACCACATTCAAGAATTTAATTACCAGACCTTTAGAGTTATATAGATCATACATACCAGGTACTCGAATTTAAAGAGCAATAGGGCCTATGCTTATTCTAACAATAGCCCCTTTCTTTGTTTTTAGAGATACTAATCTGTCGCTGCATGATCTGACATTTTGCGTGGAAAGGGTGTGTGGTGGGTCGTTTATAATGCTTTGTATCTTTTTTATACTTGAGGTGTTATACATAATTTGATCAATCTTAGTTATATAATATCCAGAGATCTTGCTGGCTTTCTTAATGGTTCTGTCGAATTTTTCTTGTAACTGTATAAGACGATATTTGGTGCTAATGAAGTGCTCTACCCTCATTACTTGACGTTGGCCCGTTTTGTAGATACGATAAGATAATACTATATTGTCCCAAAGGGAAATTTTTCTTGGTTGTATAAGGCCGTAAAAACACATGAGGGTGTACATTAAAAAAAAATAAATTATTACTCTTATTAAAATTCAATATGAAAAGAGAAGTAAAGCTGACAAAATGTACGTTCAACCACATGCAGGAATTTAATCACAGAAGACCTATGGAGTTAATATAATTATAATAATAATAATAATAATAAATAGCATTTATACTGCGCATTTCCATTTC
>NW_004797347.1:101773-106247 GCF_000002075.1 Aplysia californica
CGATCCTTAAAATATGACTCAAACCATCGCAGGACAGTACCCTTTATGCCAAAAGTAGTATTTAATCTCTCGAGTAAAATACCATTATAGATAGGCTGCACACTCTTAAGAGCAATACACATCTATGCTCATTCTGATAAAAGTCTTATGCTAAATGGTACACAACTTCTTTTATATATCTTTCTTTCTTTGTTTTTGGAGGTACATATCTGCCGCTGCGTGATCTTACAATTTGCGTAGGAAAGGGGTGTGATGGGTCGTTTATAATACTTTTTATCTTTTTTATACATGTGGTGTAACACATTTCATCAGCTCTGCACCCTGAACTGAACACATTTTTAGATCTAGCCAGACATAAATTGAGACACACCGAAATAATAATAATTATAACCAATTACAAGATTGAACTGGTAGCGGAATGTGGTGGTGGTGGTGGTGGGGGTGGGGGGTAACAAGGAGACTTGCTGTGCTCTGGCAGCTGTTATAGCATGATCAGCAGGCAGACCCTTTCATGGATCCTGGAGAGGACGGAGGATATGAGCAGCTTTGGCATTGTGCGCCTTCAATGACGCCTATTCTCAAACCAAGTAGTAAGTATAAGTAAGTGGCACGAGGTATAAGCGCTCCCAACAACGAAGAGAAAGAAATATAAACCCAAGGTAATATATAAGAATGGAAAGGATAACAATAATAGTTATGATAAGTGGCGTCGGTGGCCTAATGGTTAGGCTCTCGGACTCGCAACCGTAAGGTCGTGGGTTCGAATCCCTTCAGGGGCCCGACGTTGTGTCCTTGGGAAAGGCACTTTACACGAATTTTCCTCACTTCACACAGGTGGGAATGGGTACCCGACTATAGACAGCGAAAGATCTTGTCAGTTTGATAGTGTTTAGGCGCTTAATCGGCTGCTTGCACTGTATGTTTCCCGGGAAGCTGAGAATGTTTCGGAGTGTTCTATGGTCTGCTGGGGTAATAATATAGTGTAAAGCGCATAGAGCCTGCAGTTGAGCGGGGATATGCGCTATACAGATGCTATCTATTATTATTTTTATTATTATTAAGTGGTACTTGTGTGGAATTCATATAGCAGTGTCATCGCTGATCATTTTCCTCGTTTCTTTATTGTTTCATCTGTATTTCTTCCCACTAGGCTGGGAGAGAGAGAGAGAGAGAGAGAGAGAGAGAGAGAGAGAGAGAGAGAGAGAGAGAGAGAAAGAGAGAGAGAGAGAGAGAGAGAGAGAAAGACCTATTTCTTTCTTTTTTTGTAGGTGTTTTACGGCGCTCACAACTGCATAAGGTCAAATGAGCGCGTGGGTCACATTAAACATTTTCAGTTTGTAGGAAATTTTAATTTTTTTCCTGGTGACGGCCGAAGCCTACTCTTATCGATGTTGTGCCACAAAAGGATCTTAACTAGGCTAATGTGCGTAACTTGCACACGGTGCCTCCAAGATTTTCTGCCCTTATCCGAGAAGGCTAGGTGTAGATCTTTCCAACCATAAAAATCAGGGGGTGTGGCTGAAAGACAGCAACAAGAAGGAGCCAAGGCGTAGCAGTAGAAAGGCTGTAGAAAGAGTCAGGAGCCCAGAGGAAGGGACAGAAGGACCTCGGATTCTCCATTGATCTTGGGCTAGGGGCGAGAAGAAGCGCAGCTTCTCACTAAGAAAAAAATATGTAAGGTACATGTATAACACAATTTGACAAAGAGACACTGCAATTCCAATATGAGCTAGGAAAATAACAATCCTTGACAGCCAATATAAATTTAATTAGCAACATTATAATTCATAGGCTCAAGACCAGACATTCTCCCCAGAATCGCGCAAACAAATGCTGCGCTGTCAAAACTGAAGCCTATTTGGAGGGACAGAAACATCACGCACAACTAAAAAAATCAGACTAATGCGCTCACTGGTCACCTCAATATTTTTATACGCCTACGAGTCGTGGACACTGAGAGCAGAATTAGGGAAAAAGATTCAGAGAACAGAGATGAGATGTTACCGTAGACTCCTTAACATCTCGTACAAAGACCACGTTTCAAATACTGAGGTACGAAATAGAATCACCAACGCAGTGGGGCAGCATGAAGATCTACTGACCACAGTGAATAGACGAAAATTAAATTAATGGTAAGGGCATGTCACAAGATCCACAGGACTTTCCAAAACAATCCTGCAAGGAACCGTTCAATGAAAGAGAAAGAGAGGAAGGCAGAGAAGGAGATGGGAGGACAGGGACAGCATTAGGCCTACAGAGTGGACAGGAAAGACGATGGGTGACAATCTGAGGAAAGCAGAGGACAAAAATAGATGGCGAGAGCTGGTTTTCAGGTGCAGTGGTGGCCTCACGGTTGCCCCAACCACGGGATAGAAGAAGAAGTAATAATTCATAGAAACGGAAAATGTACCTAGCGGTATTTTATTTTAGGGCAAAAGCAATTTAGCAACACCGTAGTGTTCATCGGGTGACTTCCGGGTTGTTTAGTAACTTGGCTGAACTTGGCCTCTCACTTCTTCACTGACGTTGAATTCTTGGCTTCGCAACTCAACAAATCTGTACAGAGAAAACGAGCAACTTGTTACGGTATGTGTACCTATTAGCAAACATGGTCGGCCTTTGAAAAAAATAGTGTACAACTGAAATTTAAAAAAGATGGGACAGGCCTTCTGTTCCAGAAATAATTGAGATTTGATTTGTATTCTGTAGTTGATTGTTGATGACTTGACCCATCTTCTCGATTGGTATTAAATTAACAAACACTTTCGAGAGCTGTACACACAAGAATCTATCTAGATCTAGATTCCTAGATCTAGAACTAGACTCTAGATCTAGATTCTAGATCTAATCTACTTTCTAAAAAAAAACCCCCAACCACTCTTGATGTCAATATAATTTTGGTCATTGTTTTGTAAGTAAGGGGTAGGGGGTGGGGTGGAGGGGGCGTGGACTTTTTTAAGCCTATCTATTCATCAGCAGAGATGCAGATGCATCACTCAATCATAACCTTTCTCCATTGATACTGAACAGATAGGCTAGCCAAGACATAGAACTACATAATTACATAATTGGAAGGACTTCCGTAGCGAGCGACCACTCCAACAAACACAGAGCTAAAGAAGCTCTATTTCTCAGAACGCTCGGAAAAATAAAGCCTGGGGGAAAGGCGAAAAAAGGAAAAGGCTAGCTGTACTTAATGACGGCTAGACTGCTAGGCAAGTACGGCTAGACTGGTTGGCGTACGGCTAGACAGCTGGGCTAGCTGTACTTACTTTTAATTATGATGGCTAGACTGACCCCCCCAAAAAAAAATATAGATCTAGATCTAGGCCTACTGAATTGTAAATAAATTTTTAGTTTGCAGTACCTAAAGTATTTGTATTTGAGACGAAACCAGGTGCCTTAATGACAGTGCATGTATTTTAAACCTGAATAATTAATAATGAGACCTGTTTTCTAATGTTAGTTTAGGGCCTAAGATAAGTACGGCTAGTCTGGCAGGTTAGCTGTACTTTAGGACGGCTAGACGGCTAGGGTAGCCATACTTAAAGACAGCTACACAATCAGGCTAGCCGAACTTTTATTATTGATGGCTGAATTGTAAATGAAATTTTTAGTTTGCAATACCTAAAGTATTGTGTTTCAGACAAAATCAACAGGTGCCTTACTGACTTGCATGTATTTTAAACCTGAATAATTGCTAGATGTAGATCTAATGAGACCTGTGTACTCAACAGGTTTTAGTCGATAGGGCCAAATCTAGATCTAAGTACGGCTCTACTGGCAGTCTTGCCGGTACGGCTAGCCACTTCGACGAAAAAAAGAAAGGGGGGGGGGGGGAGGGTGTGAGACCCCCCAAAAATGGGGGGGGGGGGGGGAATCCTCAGCTTGTTTGAAAACATGTAGGGGGCGGTAGCCAGTCATTTCGTCACCCGGTCATCTCGTCACACCCCAGTTATGTGAGATGAAATGACTTCGCTTATTTATATATATAGGCCTCTCTCTTCAAAATTGGGCACTAGTCGAGTTTTGATATCCCAGCTCAGGGGGCGGCCATTTTGGCAAAATCAGTTAGTGAATCTCGAGATTGGGCGTATTTTCGGCAGTTTCCACCCCACTTATGTGAGCCTTGATCTAGATCTATTATAGGCTTTGTTTGATGCTCGGAGAGCGAGAGATATCAAACCTATCTGCAAAACATCACATTATGATAAAATTCAGGGGGGCAGGCCCCTCTATATTTTTATACATTATGTGCAAGTATTTTCAATTTAATATAATTCTATTTAAAGCTTCAAACCAATGTCATGGGGGCTCTCGTGGCCTAGAGGTTAAGGTGTTGGCCTCTCATTCAAAGTTCCCGGGTTCGAATCCAGGTAGCGACCAAAAAATTTTCTTCTCTAAAATTGTCTTCTTTCATCTCCTTTCCTGCTCTCTATCAATGTTCTGTCATCTGCTTTCGTCTCCTCTTTCT
>NW_004797347.1:106347-123615 GCF_000002075.1 Aplysia californica
GGAATCCTCAGCTTGTTTGAAAACATGTAGGGGGCGGTAGCCAGTCATTTCGTCACCCGGTCATCTCGTCACACCCCAGTTATGTGAGATGAAATGACTTCGCTTATTTATATATATAGGCCTCTCTCTTCAAAATTGGGCACTAGTCGAGTTTTGATATCCCAGCTCAGGGGGCGGCCATTTTGGCAAAATCAGTTAGTGAATCTCGAGATTGGGCGTATTTTCGGCAGTTTCCACCCCACTTATGTGAGCCTTGATCTAGATCTATTATAGGCTTTGTTTGATGCTCGGAGAGCGAGAGATATCAAACCTATCTGCAAAACATCACATTATGATAAAATTCAGGGGGGCAGGCCCCTCTATATTTTTATACATTATGTGCTAGTATTTTCAATTTAATATAATTCTATTTAAAGCTTCAAACCAATGTCATGGGGGCTCTCGTGGCCTAGAGGTTAAGGTGTTGGCCTCTCATTCAAAGTTCCCGGGTTCGAATCCAGGTAGCGACCAAAAAATTTTCTTCTCTAAAATTGTCTTCTTTCATCTCCTTTCCTGCTCTCTATCAATGTTCTGTCATCTGCTTTCGTCTCCTCTTTCTGTCCCCACCCCTCACCTCCTTTGCCCCCTCCTCTGAGCTCCTGACTCTTTCTGCAGCCTTTCTACTGCTACTCCTTGGCTCCTTCTTACTGTCGTCTTTCAGCCACACCTCTGATCTTCTGGTAGGAAAGATCTACACCTAGCCTTCTCAGACAAGGGCGAAAAATCTGGGAGGTTGTGTGTGCAAGTTGCGCACATTTAAGTTCTCTTGGTGGTCTGAAATCGATAAGAGTAGGCTTCAGCCGCCACCCGGGCAAAATTCAAAATTTCCTACCATCTGAAAAAGATTATAATTAATTGTCCCTCACGCTCATATGACCTTATGCAGTTGCAAGCGCCGTAAAACATTTACCAAAAAAACTCCAACCCATTGTGGAGGGATTGAGGAAGGAATAAGGTGCAAATGTAGTTATCGAACCGGCGTACACTGGCGTCAGGTAAAAGTAGCAATGAGGGGTGGGGGTGGGAGATACAGTACATGTGTTCAAACTGTAGTTAATCTCACAAACAATGTTAACAGGTGTATGGTCTTATGGTGATGTGAAGTTTGTCCAAAAGGCAAGGTCCAAACTTGTTTGTGACTTAAAAAATTTTGGTTAGGTTTTTTCAGTGCTCGCAACTGCATAAAAGGTCAAATGAGTTCCACTTTGTGTCTTTCAAGATAGCACTAGCTTATTACTGTAGTACTGTTTATGTTATGTGATGACATTCAATGACTTCTTTGAGTGACAGGCTCTTGGTCTGTGTGGTACGGGAAGAAAGAGAAAGATGCAAGGGTGAATGGAACTGTAGGATTGGAAAAGGGGTTGGTTCTCGGTTCTGTTTCACAATTAATTGATCAAGAGATTTTTTTCAGACTGACATGAAACGATCACTTTGGTGCAACATAATTTATTGTTAGCTGATTGGTTCCTGTATCCATTAGATTTTTTTAAACACCCATTTTTGTTTCTCTTTTCAGTCACTACCATCATGGTTCTACAAAAGGCTTATGACCGCTTCAGCTATTGGTACTTCTCCTACACCATTTTGTCCAATGTCTACTTCTTGGAGCCAGTGGAACGATGGGCATGCAGTATCCTTTGAAATGATTGTTCAGCATGTGCAAAAGCACACTTTGATCACGCATGCATTTTGGCATGTATGGGCGGTGTTATGCTCTAAGAGTGTTACGGGTTCTTGAAAATATTTTTCAGCATGAAAAAAACCCATAATATAATTTACTAACGTTTTTTTTTTTAGGTGCCTACTGTGTGAACACAGCTCTGGATGCTGTTTTATTGATGAAAGAAGAGAAGGAAAAAAGCCTACAGATGTAAAATGTAAGCGGACTTGTTTAAAAAAAAAAGAATTTCCAGATCTACCTGGGCAGTGGTTTTAGAACAAAAAAGAGCTGACTTATTGCTTTCAGTAGCAGGGTTAAAACATAACAATGTTGATTTTGACTTGACTGGTTAGTTGTTCTTTGTTTTGCTAGTATATATATATATATATATATATATATTTGATGGACAGCCACTTCTTGAAATTTTTGTGAATGCTCATGTCAGTCTTCAAATCCTAGTGAAAATCTCACAAAGTCTAGCTTTCAATCTACATAAGATGGTAATGGGCTTGTCTAGACTTGAAGATGTTTCATTTCACAAACTTATGGGCATAACATTATCTTTTGTGGAGTGGAAAGCTATTCTGATGATAGATTATGATTATGAGATGGATTCATTGATCTAAAACGTGCAGATAGTTGAGATAGTGCAATTTGTGCCTTCTAGTGCAATTTGTGCCTCACAAAAAGATTTCCACGTCCTGCCAATTTCGCTATGCGCATGCTAGGTTGTATAATGTTGATAAACACGCATGCCGCTTTGGTGTAATTCCTCCTCATCATCGTTGCCTTTCTCACCCTGGATCAGGATATAGGCCACGAACAAACACTCTCCACCTTTCCCTATCCTGGGCTAGTCGCTTGATGTCACTCCACGTCTTCCCACTTTTCTGTACATCCATTTCCATGACTTTTCTCCAGGTTCCATGAGGTCTTCGCCTTGATCTTTTACCCTGTGGGTTCCAATCTAACACTTTTCTTGTTATGCAGCTGCTTGCCTTCCCGAAAGTGTGTGGAATCCATCGCCAACGTCTTCTTCCCAACTCATCTCTGACTGGGCTTTGTCTCGTTCTTCTTAATTCTTCCTCGTTGGTGATCATGTCTTGTTCATTTGATCCTCAGTAGCTTCCTCAGACACTTGTTTAAGAAAACTTGGATCCTCTTTATGCACGTCTGGGATGCGTTCCACGTCTCACATCCATACAACAAGACTAACTTCACATTTGAGTTGAAAATTCTAAGCTTTGTTCGTAATGAGATATCCCTGGTCCTCCAAATCCTGTTCAAAGAAATAAATGCAGTCTGTGCCTTTCCAATGCGAGAGTGTAATTCCTACTTGATAGTAAATAAGCGTGTTGCTTTAAACATCTTTCGTCAGCTCTCGCAGGTCAATAGTGATGTAAACTTTGTACAGTGATGTCAGAGTGTACTCACAAGATTCTCTTGACTGTCGCACCTGGACAGAAACTGTCGATGAGAGGTTGCAATAATATATTTGTCTCACTTGTGGCTCTCCTCAGCTCATTCTGTTCTGTTTCAAGGTTCGTAACTCTTCTTCGTGTCATTCTTGGTATCTGCCTGAAATTTTAATTGTTGTTTCCCTTGAATGTTGGCGGACAAGAATTTCTCTTCAATGTTTAATTATTACATTGTGTCCTCGCGACATCAGGTAAACTGGATCCAGTGGGTGGTTGGCGGGGGCTCTGGTGTGGTTTGCTTCTTCTTTCCTATCAGACATCTCGTCGTCTTTATCTAACCTCTTTCTTTTTTCTTTTTTTTGTTACTCTCTTGTGACACCTCTAATCTTCTTGCGCTGACATGATCTTATACAGTTGCGAGCACCGTGAAACCTCTACTAAAACTAAACTAACGCAAACATTTCCTTGTTCTGAAGATTTTGCCTTGTGCCTTAGTGCTAGACTATTGAGAGTGTGATAATTGCCGTGAGTTTTCCCTTAACGACTTGCACAGATGCTATGCTGGTGTTCTTCCTGGCGCTGGTGTTGTACACGTCGTATGTGTATCTCCCGGGCCATTCCGTGATGATGCTGCATTTCTTCCGATACCTCTTTGGGATGGAGACGGAATCGGACGTGACAGTTGTTGATTGATCGTTCTATCTAGCTGTCGGTTTAAGTTTAAGCAAGTGCTCAGCTTATTTTTATTTTCATTTTCTTCATGACGGCTCTGATTTATCCCAGTGTCCATTTTGTACATACAACCACGTCAACAGCTCTTCTAAGTTATACAGAAGTTGCACTTACTTCTGAAGAAATCAGGAAATAAAATTGGAAAGGGAGTTCTTTTTTTTTTTTTTTAAATTAATCTTTCTAAAATCAGCACTTATTTTACTGGGGGTTTTGGTTGTTTTTTTTTAACATGTTTTTCAGATTCCTTTACCCTTCTTCATTGTCCTGAACTGTTCGTCATCACTTGCAAACAATGTGATATTTCTGTATGCACACTTGGTTGTGCCTGTGACTTGCGGTGGAAAAAGGTGTCGATTTTGTATTTCCATACTCAAATACATGTAATTGTTTCGTATTTTGCATAAGCCTACATGATTAAGAGAGATTGAGAGAGAGAGAAAGAGAGAGGGAGAGAGAGAGAGAGAGAGAGAGAGAGAGAGAGAGAGAGAGAGAGAGAGAGAGAGATCTTATATTTTTTAGAAAAAATGCATATTTCTGTATTGTGGTTTTTTTTGGGTATAAACTGAAAATGATTTGTAGTAGAAGGACAGACAGACAGACAGACAGACAGATGGACGGACGGACGGACGGACGGACGGACGGACAGACAGACAGGCAAAGACGGAGATACAGGAAGGGGGAGGGGGGGTTAGGACAGAGAGGAGAGAGAGAAGGGCCCATATCCTTAGCAGCTGTTCCAGATTTCTATGTGTTGGTCATTGAGAGTTCATATTTTTATTGTTTTCAACGTAATCTCACGTCTTGTGACTTGGAGTACTATGAATGGTTACTTCACTTTGGGCAGTCTGAAGTCCTTATTGGCTGAGAGCTTGACGAGGAAGTTTTTGCAATTCCGAAGCTCAACGGATAATCATGATTGAGATACACTGTGCCAGTGATGGACAGTCTTTTCAAGTATAATGTGTTAATAGTTTTATTAATTTTTGAAATGTTACTTTGTATCAAACCTTACTTACTTTTTACTTTTTCCTTCCTCTGGTATCCTTAGGATGTCGAGGGGAGGTGCAAGTTTCAGTCCTGTGCTAGGTGTGTAGCGTCTATGATAGATATGTAGTTTCAAACCTAACCCTCTGAAATACATTCTTTCAATGAAACCCATTGAACCACTTTCAGAAGCTGGCAAGGTGTTCTGTAAAAAATTCAGTGTTAATTAAGATAGTCCCAAACACATCTTTGGCGCCTGGCTCTGTGTCAGCAGACAATTTGGTTGTTCCATTTGAAGCTGAATCAGACGTATACTCTGTGATTCAACATTTCTTATTGCAGCTTTGTTGTTATAAGAGAAGGTCTATGGATGACAACAGTTGATCCCTGTTTTGAGTTTTGAGTGTAGGTTTTGTTTAAAAAATGTTTTTGCACATATTTTTGTGCTGCCATTTATTGCTAGTACTAGTATCTCAATGTCAAGGGAAAAAAAGTTTTTGTACTTTTCAGAACATGAATAAATCCGAGAACACATTGAAATGTTCCAAGCTGACATGAAAGTTGTGATGTTTCCTCGTGTTGTATAAATTTTATTGTATGCGTAAGTCTGTTTATTGCTGTGTGCTTGCATGTTTGCTCCACCAAACTGCTTCTGCTTTCCTATCAAACATCTATCGTCCTTATCTCCCCACCTTCTTTTTTATGTTTGTTACTCTCTTGTTACACCTCTAATCTTCTGGCGCTCATATGACCTTATGCAGTTGCGAGCGCCGTAAAACCTCTACTAAAACAAACTTAAATCCGGGGGCTCTCGTTGTCTAGAGGTTAAGGTGTTCGACTCTCAACTCTTATCCAGTTGGTCCCGGCTTCGAATCTGGATAGCGACGGATAATTTTCTTCACTAAAATGTTCCCCTTTCACATCCTTTCCTGCTTTGTTACAATGTTCTGACGTCTGCTTTCGTCTCCGCTCCACTTTCTGTTTTCGTCTCCATTCCACTAACACCTTTGCCCCCCCCCCCCCCTCACCTCTTTTGCCCCCCCCCCCCCCCACCCCCAACTGGGCTCCTGACTCTTTCTGCAGCCGTTCTACTGCTACTCCTTGGCTCCTTCTTACTCCTGTCTTTCAGCCACACCTCTGATCTTATGGTAGGTCAGATCTACACCTAGTCTTCTCTGATAAGGCCGAAAAATCTCGGAGGTCCTGTAAAATCAATAAAAGTTGGTTTCGGCTGCCATTCGAGCAAAATTAAGATTTCCCTGCCAACTGATGCAATTGTGAGCGCCGTAAAACACTTGCCAACAAAAACAACCACCCGCTCCCCTCCCCCTTAAGTCCGCACCTGCACCTTTGGTGGTGTAGTTTGACCCCTCACTGTGAGTTACTTTTTCTTTCCTATCAAACATCCTTATCTCTCCTCCTTCTTTGTTGTTAATCTCTTGTAACCCCTCTAATCTTCGGCACTTATTTTATATGATCTTATTGTGTTGCAAGTGCCGTAAAACTCTTACTAAAACAAAAGACCTCTCTTTGTGAGTTGCTTCTTCTTTCCTATCAAACATCTATCAATCTATCGTCCTTATCTCCCTTCCTTTTTTATGTATGTTACTCTCTTGTAACACCTCTAATCTTCGGCATTTATATGACCTTATTGTGTTTCAAGTGCCGTAAAACACTAAAACAAAAGACCCCTCACTCTGAGTTGCTAATTCTTTCCTATCGAACATCTATCGTCATTATCTCTCCTCCTTCTTTGTTGTTAATCTCTTGTAACCCCTCTAATCTTCGGCACTTATTTTATATGATCTTATTGTGTTGCAAGTGCCGTAAAACTCTTACTAAAACAAAAGACCTCTCTTTGTGAGTTGCTTCTTCTTTCCTATCAAACATCTATCAATCTATCGTCCTTATCTCCCTTCCTTTTTTATGTATGTTACTCTCTTGTAACACCTCTAATCTTCGGCATTTATATGACCTTATTGTGTTTCAAGTGCCGTAAAACACTAAAACAAAAGACCCCTCACTCTGAGTTGCTAATTCTTTCCTATCGAACATCTATCGTCATTATCTCTCCTCCTTCTTTGTTACTCTCTTGAAACACCTCTAATCTTTGGCACTTATATGAACTTATTGTGTTGCAAGTGCCGTAAAACACTTACTAAAACAAAAGACCCCTCACTGCTGCAGGCAGAAGATGTGAGATCGATTCACTTGCGGGGAGGTTTTTCAGGGAGTATTATCTGTCTACCTGATGGGACATAGACAAGAATCTTTCTCAGCCTGCATTGACCTTGATAGGTAGATATATCAGTAGCAACACATTTTCTAAAATTGCTGAAAACACATTTTAAAATCTGCTTTTACTTTTACTATTTCATAATTTGTTGCCGTTAAGCGTCGAGGGGAGAAGAAAAAGTAAAAGTAAAAGTAGATTTCTAAATGTGTTTTCAGCAATTGAAAAATGCTTCTAAATTTTTAGTATTGATTCTTGGACTAAGTTGGACGGATAAGTTATTTAAGTTTAAGAGACTAAAAAAGCCCCCACAAAAATCCATTTTAATTACATTGTATAAATCTATTAATAAAAATAGCATTTGTATAGCGCATATCCCCGCTTGACAGCAATTTCTGTGCGCTTAACACTTACACTGTGACTATACATATATATATCATTACCCCTGCAGACCAGGGAACACTCAGAAACATTCTCAGCTTCCCTGGAAGTATACAGTCGAGGCAGCTGATTAAGCGCTCCAAACACTAATTTAACGCCCCTATCAACACTATTAGGTTATTTAAGAGGCGGGGCCTCCGAGTTTAACGTCCGTCTCCGAAAGGACCGAGCCAAGTGGGAAATTCGTGTAAAGTGCCTTTCCCAAGGACACAACGTCGGGACGAGCTGACGCTCGAACCCCCGACCCGCAATCTCACGATTACAAGTCCGCCTGCCTAACCACTAGGCTACTAGGCCACCGACGCCACCCCAAACACTAACAGACAAGATTTTTCACTGTGTATAGCTGGGTACCCATTCTCACCTAGTTGGAGAGAGGAGAATTCGAGGAAAGTGTCTTTCCTTATCACAAGGACACAATGTCGGGCCCCTGACGGGATTCGAACCCACGACCTCGGTTGCGAGTCTGAGAGCATAACCGCTAAACCACCGACGCCACAACGATTAATGTTTTTGGCAATTTCTTCTGTTCAACCGGACTGAACGAAATACTGGTGTGTGTGTATATCACACACACACACACACACACACACACACACACACACACACACACACACACACACACACACACACACACACACACACACACACACACACACTCACTCACACACACACACGCACACACACAAACACACACACACACACACACACACACACACACACACACTCACGCACACACAAACACCGTATAGTAAAAATGGTCAGTAGCTTGTAAATCTCAATCAGCGCCCTCCTCAGTTTAGTTGGCTTCCCCAGAAGTGAGATATTTTCAATTACATCGGTATGCATTCAGAATACGCCGCGAGAAGGCTAACGCTAACAGGCATTAGGGAAAACATTTTTACATCACTGTCGTTTGATATATATATATGTGAGGTGTGCTGACAAAATGAGTTACTTCTGGCAATCCATGAATGGTGATATCGGCCGAAAATCAACACAAGTTTATCATGTCTTTTATCATTTCATACTAATAAACAATTGTAAAAACTCAACCTATAGGCCTAGAGTATAAATTTGATGCATCTATTTCCATCAGGCAAAAATTCGAGAAGTAACTCATTTTGTCAGCACGCCTCACATATATGGCCTTGTTCATTGGAAGTCTTGGAGATTGAAACCGTAAAGGAGCAGGTGTTGCATGTGAAAGAAGCGAACTCAAAGCCTCCTCTTGCTATTATACCTGCTAGCAATGGGGATGTAATTAATTTGTCGAAATGAATGAATAGATGCACGGTTGGACGGACCCAATAGCGATCAACACTTTTGAAAGCGAAAGGTGATATCTATACACATGTATATATTATATTATATGACATACCTCTGCAGCAGCTGATGCAGTTTTGAAATTCCGAATAGCGCTCCACATTACATGTATTGTTACTATTATGTATCTGCAAGTGCATTTGAAAAGTTTTTTTTTCCTCATTGATATAATTTGTTGGTTTCTACAAGAGCTGGAAGAACGATTTTTTCCCAACATACTAGTTGCTCGTTGGTTGGTTTTCAAAAGGCAGGTGCCTATACACGTCATGTATTAAAATTGAAAGCAGGACGTTAGGCTTCCCCGCCAATTTATTTATTTATTTATTTATTTATTTATCTATCTATCTATCTATCTGTCTATCTATCTATCTATCTATCTATCTATCTATCTATCTATCTATCTATCTATCTATCTATCTATCTATCTATCTATCTATCTATCTATCTATCTATGCTATTTTGTACTGGTGATCATTTGTGCCTAACCTCTTTAAAAAGATGTTGCGATATGCTGGTGATGATGACGAGGATGATGATGGCGTACACATTGCAAGTAATGACAGACGTCTCGCGCCTCTATCCACACAATTTAGATCTTTCAGGACATGAGCAGACTGCTTTGTAACCTCTTTGGTGCCTCTAGCCCGCAGCCTTGCCACGGGTGGCGTCGGTAGCCTAGTGGTTAGGCTACCGGACTCGTAATCGTGAGATTGTGGGTTCGGGGGTTCGAGCCTCAGCTCGGTTCGACGTTGTGTCCTTGGAAAAGGCACTTTACACGAACTTCCCACGTGGTTCGGTCCTATCGGAGACGGACATTAAACTAGGAGGTCCCGCTCCTTAAATAACTTAACAGTGTTGATAGGGGCGTTAAACCCATAAAAAAGTCTTGCCACACTGTGGAAACATTACTTGGAAGGTGTGTTTGAAACGTGCTCAGTATCTGGCCACCAAATTGATGTAAAGTTTCGTTGAACCGTACTGTTCAAATTGGATTTGCTTTTACTGACTTCAAGCCAATGTACGACACGGTGGCTCGGCTTCACTATGACAATTAAATATTTTCTCTAGCACATCAGTGTCTTGTATTATTGAACAAAACTTGTACCGTCATCCAGTCCACCATCGGCCTTCTCTCAGTTATTCACGACACTTTGAAAACAGTTTGGTGACCCCTCCTCTGTTTGTTTTAATACAGGTTTTACGGCGCTCGCAACTGCATAAGGTCATATGAGCGCCTAGGGGTGGATGTCAACAGAGAAGTCCTTACAGGGAATCAGGCTTACCTATCCCCGCGGTTTTATGCAAGAAAAATTCTGAAATTATGCAAACTGAGCCCAAAAATGGGAAATTTTGCGATTCTGATAATTCTAACTAAGAATGAGAAAGGAAGTAATCAGAAATTATGCCCCAAAAAATGATCACATATTGCAAAACTATGCGGGGTGCATAAAACCCCCTGGAAAGGCTTAACTTACTCTGCTCGCTTCTCTAGCTTCAACAGCACACAGTCTGCTTCGACTATCAAGGCACCACGGAAATAGCGGGTCACAAAAGTGTGACAAACATACAACAGAAGTAGAGGAAAAATGACGATAGTAAGGATTAGGAAAGAAAAAGCAGCAGTTCCCTGTTGCAGTTCAGGCACAGTTACGAGCATGACATTGATGAATCTGCCCATTTACAATTACAATTATACTGTGCATAAGAACATAATTTGTCAATGTTTCCCCTTTGGGAATGGCCTAAAGACACTTCTGTCAGTAGCACCGCCCCGGGGGGTCCCCCTACTCTGTGATTTCATACACGTCAAAGAGATAGGGCGTTATACAGTATAGCGCGGATAGGTCAAACACTGAAGACTCGAAATCACGCTTCCGTCGAACTGAACCTGCGTCCCGGTTTTTTTTTCCTTCTTTATCTTTGTAAGATATCCCTCGAACTACGGATCTCTCGAACTACCGAGGCCGGTCTCGACGAATTCGAGCTATCCGTGTTATGCATTTCCAAAAAAGCAAGAACAGACAGATATAGAAATAGAGAGAAAGAGAGAGAGAGAAAGAGAGAGAGAGAGAGAGAGAGAGAGAGAGAGAGAGAGAGAGAGAGAGAGAGAGAGAGAGAGAGAGAGAGAGAGAGAGAGAGAGAGAGAGAGAATGAATGTTTTACGGAGCGGGTTGTCCCAGCCCGTGAGACATGTATTTACTTGGCCTAATGTCCTGTCTTGTTGTGTGTTTGCGTGAGTGCACCTTTAAGTCTAACTTTTGTAACGTCTACTGCCATCTTTAACGACCAAGACAAATTTCTCCTTGCGAGATGAATAAAGATTGTCATTGTCATTGTCATTGTCATTGTCATTGTCATACTGTATTCAACGTGGATAGTAGGCTACACATTCAATACGGGAGGTGCTTTTTTGTTTTTTAGATCTCTGTATTGATCACACCAATGAAAAGTCGATTAACAAAATGAGAATATTTCTCTAATTAAGTAAACGGCAAAGAAGGGTTTTCCAAACGTGAGGTAGCGTGGCGAAATCATGCGTTCGTCAAATTAGTGAAATCAAAGAAAACGACAATTCTCTGACTGTTGGGCAGTTGGTTTATAAATGTTTATTTTTATTGGCTCACACCTTTTATGTCCATTTAAAAACACATTTATGTGTGGATTTTTACTGAAAATTGGTGTTCAAAGGCACAATAAAATGTAAATTTGTTGTTCCCAAGGACACCCAAGCTTTGGAAGTTAACAAACTTTGGCGGCCATTTTCTCGCTAATTTTACCTCTGACACCAGACAACCCCCATCTCCTTCAATCGCAAACATCTCGAATTCTACTCAAGATAAATGGGTATTTTTTTTCGCCAAATGCGAGACAAATGAGTAAGCCTTATAAGATAAAACTATTAACTCCATACGCCCCAAGACTGATGAATGCCTTATTCCACCGTGTCATGACACAAATGTGAGACAGGTGAATTCAGGAGCTCGTCAAAATCATGAAATTGAAGAAACTTACATTTTTCTGCTGGTTTGACCATTCTTATTGAATTTTTTGGCTTAACATCTTTAACGTCTACTTAAAAACACATTTCAGTGTGGATTTTTTACTGAAAAACGTTTGATGAAAAGCACATAAAATGCAAATTTGTACTTTTCAAGGACTCTAAAACTTTGGAAGTCACTAAACTTTAGCAGCCATTTTCTTGTTAGTTTTACCTCGGAAACCACGTGACTCCCACCTCCATCAATCCGAAATATTTTGACTTCTTTTCAAGAAGGATGGGGAATTCTTTTATCGAAATCAAGATAAATGGACAAGCTTTAAGATAATACTAATAACTCCATATGCCACAAGACTTACGAGAGCCTTATTTCACCGTGCCGTGACACAAATATAATAATCCACCGTGGTCTCGTTGGCTATTTTGGCTATCTCGACAACTAGGAAGTTCGGAGCACTGATGACGGCCTTGTAAAAACATTTGTGTCACGACACGGTGGAATCAGGCTCTCGTCAATTTTTGGGCATGTAGAGTTATTGGTATCATCATAAAACTTGTTCATTTGTCTTGCTTTGGATGAATAAAAAATGTCCATTTATCTTGAACAGAAGTCGAGACATTTGCTAATGAAGGAGGTGAGGGTCACATGGTTTCAGCAGGGGTAAATCTTGTAAGAAAATGGCTGCCAAAGAAGAGTTATTTCCTTACCAAGAGAGTCCGTGGAGACTGAAAATTTACATTTTTTAATGCCTTTAATCAACGTTGTTCAGTAAAATCCACTCAGAATTGTGTTCTGTACTGTAATGGGCATGAAAGGTGTTGAGCCAAAAAAAACAAAATTCGATAAAAATTCACAAGCCTGAGGAAAAATGCCAGTGTCTTGACTTTGACAATTTTGACGAGCGCCTGATTTCGCCATGTTGCCTCACATTTACAACCAGTCATGACACTGATGAGATGTGATGTTTTATTCAACTTCCTCGCGAACCCATCAAGGATCTATAGTGAGATAGCGCGTTAAAATCAGGTGCTAGTCAAAATAATGAAATCGGAAAAAACAGGCATTTTTCCACCAGGTAGACAATTTTTACTGAATTTTTGTTTTTGGCTTAAATCCTTTTATGTCCTTATAAAAACATAGTTCCATGTGAATTTTATTGAAAAACATTGATTAACGGCACCAAAAAAAATGCAACTTTTCGGTTGCCGAGGCTATGGAAGTTACCAAACTTTGGCGACTCTGACCTCCTTCAATCACAAATATTTCGACTTCTATTCAACGTAGAAGCACATTTTTTTCACCAAAAGCAAGGCAAATGAACAGGCATTAAGATGATACTGATGACCCCATCTCTCGGACTCGCAACCGTAAGGTCGTGGGTTCGAATCCCGTCAGGGGCCCGACGTTGTGTCATTGGGAAAGGCACTTTACACGAATTTTCCTCACTTCACCCAGGTGGGAATGGGTACCCGGCTATAGACAGCGAAAGATCTTGTCAGTTTGTTAGTGTTTGCGGGCTTAATCAGCTGCTTGCACTGTATGCTTCCCGGGAAGCTGAGAATGTTTCGGAGTGTTCTGTGGTCTGCTGGGGTAATAATATAGTGTAAAGCGCATAGAGCCTGCAGTTGAGCGGGGATATGCGCTATACAAATGCTATTTATTATTATTATTATTATTATTATTATTATTATTATTATTATTATTATTATTATTATTATTATTATTATTATTATTATTATATGCCTAAAAGTTGACGAGCGCCTGATTCCACCACGTCGTGACACAATAACTATCATGTAATTAAAGCAATTAAACTCTCCTGTAGTCATGAAGTTGACATGTTGAATTGACGCTCGGAAGCCGAACGGTTGAACTGCACCGACGGCAATAACGGAACTGTGCATGGCTCTCGCCAACGATTGTGCGTCAATGCTCACTCAAAACAGAACGGAGAAATGAATATTTCAGATGAGGAGTAACATAAAACACGAAGAGGGCACGTGCGATGTGAGCCTAACTGATGGACGGTGGAGAGGTATTGTGTTAGAAAATGGAATAAATAATCATGAACGTGATCATTAATTGTTGCTGCGAGTTTCCAATACGACACGTACAAAGTAATATAATATAGAAAGTGCGTAAAATTATCACAGTTATCAAAATTCATCTCTTGCCCGTTGGCTGGCTCTGTCGAAACTTAACCGAAACCCAACATCACAAATACAGACATCAATAATTCAATCTTCATTTGTTCATCTTCGAAAACAGGATGCATTCCAACTGCTTTGGTGACGTTTCTTTTTGTTCGCAATGAATCGCCCATTATATAATGTTATTGTCTCTGTACTGTTACCTCCTCTACCAACCACCCAACACCCCTCCCGCTTACTTATAATTTAGTCATGCACATTAGCCTAACCCTATCCGCACGTTGTATTCTTCACATTTTAGAATACTTTTAGTGCGAAGATCTCTTTGAAGCTTTCAGTATTTCTCAAAATATCATTTTGACAGACTGCTATGCAAAGCGTACGAATCTCCTCTTTGGAAAGTGGTGGCACAGAGTTCCCCACGTCATATTATATATACGATAGTAAAACACGACGTACGGATAGGGTTAAGATTTCTATATTTAGTGCATACATGCTTTAGGAGTAGAAATAGATGTACGCTTTTTTTAGTAGGCAGATAAGGACACGGAGGACGGTCGATCAGACAATGCTGTGTCTGACCAAAGATCGTACATAACAAGATGGTTCACTCAGCCAAAAAAGTGTCCGCGGAAGTCCGCGCATTGGTTCGGATGTCGCTGCAGTATTTGTTTTGAAGCTCTCTTTTGTTTCTCCAGAAGAAGAATAGGAATAGCGCAGCTTGTTAGTTTCATTTTTATAGTTTTTCACACAAGTAGGGTGTCTCATATCGCGAAGTCCGTACTTTTTCGAAGAGGGCGCCACCGAATTTTGAGAACATTTTTTTTATTGGCTCAAAGAGAGGAGTGAACTATCTTGTAATGCACGATCTTTGGTCTGACACCAGATATAATGGAGATGATATTTTCCTTTTCACAGAATCGATACCAAAGGCACTCACGAAATTAGAATTAAAAGCATTAAAGTGCTGAATGTGAAAGAAGAAGAAAAAAAAAAGAAAAAAAAAGAAAGAAACAGACAGGATTTGATTACTCTTAACTTAAAGCTCTTCGAATGTATAGGACACATGGTTTATGACTTAAATCTCTTAGAATGTATAGGCTACATGGTTTATGACTTAAAGCTCTCAGAATGTATAGGCTACATAGTTTACGTTTCATGATCTGAGCACATTCGAAAACTACTCGACTCATTCGTGATATTATTGATATGCATGAGAATATCACAGAACTGTATTTCGTTCATAAAGTCAGTGCTTTACGGCCTTCGAAAACTAGTAGAAATAATAACTATAAAATTAATACATGTATGTATATATATATATATATATATATATATATATATATATATATATATATATATATATATATATATATATATATATATACAAATACAAACATTCTCGGAAATGGAAGCTGTCCTCCGTCCAGGAACTCTGGTACAGAAAAGTATTCTGCCCCGCCCTTTTATGCAAAACAAATTCTGAAATTACACAAACTGAGCCTAAAATGTGAAATTATGCAATTCTGTTAATCTAAACAAAGAATGATAAAGGAAAATAATCAGAAATTATGCCCAAAAAAAAAGATCAAATTTTGCTAAATTATGCGAGGACAGATACAGTATTCTGGAATCATCTGCGGGCAACCTGTAGCATCCCAATGACAAGCCCTTGGTTTGTCTGAAGTGACTAGCGCACTCCCGACAAGATCGTAATAATCCGTTCAGATCACAGTCTAAGAGAAACTAACAAAGTCTGTACACTAGTGCTGGGCTGCTACGTTCCCGATTATTGAAAGCTAAGAATCTAGGAATCGTAGGAATCGACTCCGAACCCAATTACTTACTTTCTAATGATGTGGGTTTTTCCCGTGGTTACCTGGTTGGCTCCGAACATCTTCAGGATTTAGGATAACCTTGATTTCCGAACACTACAAAGAATAAACTTCTATTTCTAAAAAAAAATCTTTGGAAAAAGAAGAAAATTTTAGTGATAAAAGTAACTGACAACATTTGGTTTACTTAAAAAGGAAACGGAACTTTGCTTCCGAAGTATTAACCGTGCGAATCGGTTCCGGAATCGACTCTTCGCCCAGCTCTACCGTACACCCCCTGGGGCAGTGCCACTGAAAAAAGTGTCTTTAGGCCATTCCCAAATGGGGGACATTTCTCGTTCAAGCATAGTTGAATTGTAAATGGGCTGACTCATGTCACGCTCATAACTGTGCCTGATCTACTACAGGGAACTGCTGCTTTTTCTTTCCTGATATCCTTACTATTGTCATTTTCCTCTACTTCTATTGTATGTTTGTCACTCTCTTGTGACCTGCTATTTTGGGGTGCCTTGATAGTCGAAGCAGACCTTGGGCTGTTGAAGCTTGAGAGGTGAGCAGTCTAAGTCTGATTCCCTGTAAAGACTTCTCTGTTGACACCCACCCCTTGGCGCAGATATGACCTTATGCAGTTGCGAGTGCCGTAAAACCGTCTACTATAAAAAAAGTCCGTTCGTTTGATGGCCTCAGATTCTCCAACTTGACCTGTTCCTTTTTCCTCCAAAGAACAGAAAGCTTACATTTAAAAACTACAAGTACTACAGGCACACTGAAGCAAGCACATCTAGCCTAGTCCACTGCGCACTTTCTCCACCACAACCAATCACGCACTGCTGATCTCAGGCAAAACGTTCGTGCTTTTGTTCGGGACGTGACGTACATGAGCAGCATGGCCGCTTGGTTTTCTCTTCTGAGATGCCGTGTAGAAACTGGGTTCGAGCCCTGCAGACGACCCGCTTTTACAGCAGAAAACTTGCAGAAAGCGCCGTCGAACGGACGAGATCTTGAAGGCGTAGATGATTGGGTTTACAAGACTGTTGACGTACGCGGTGGAGCTTGTGTAGAGGAGTAGCGTCCCTTGCTCAATCAGCGTCCACTCGTTCAGATGTCCACGGAGAAACATGATGATGACAATACCTAGAGAGAGAGAGAGAGACAATGGGGACAGATGGTGAGTCTATCTATCTATCTATCTATCTATCTATCTATCTATCTATCTATCTATCTATCTATCTACCTATCTATCTATCTATCTATCTATCTTCAAGGACATGTGGCTTCTTGAGGGAGGCATTGCGCTGCCAAGAGCGAAATGTTCGCAGCTAAAGGGATTTAAAAACAACAACAACATCAACATCTATCTATCTATCTATCTATCTATCTATCTATCTATCTATCTATCTATCTATCTATCTATCTATCTATCTATCTATCTATCTATCTATCTATCT
>NW_004797347.1:126673-134173 GCF_000002075.1 Aplysia californica
AGGATCAAACAAGTGAAGTAAATTACCCCCTCCCCTTCCCCACACACACTCAACCTCTTCTACCTCTTCATCCGGCTTGGAGAGGTCCGGCGGGACTTCCCATGGTGTGGTATTCCAGCCAGTCAGGGGCAAGATCGCGAAGACAAGCGACAAGAACCAAATGAAGGCAGAGACCAAGGCCATAGACTTGACAGTGAACCATTCGCTGGGGAAAACAAGCAAAAAAAAAGCAACATTTCTTAATATGTTCCCCTGCGCTGATCGGAATAATTTTAATCAGAGTGTCCCAAACTCGCTGATCACCTGACTAAAAATGTGCAGCATTTTAACACTGGTGCGGCGTTCAGTTCTTACTTCTGTCGTTTTTTGAACTAGCAGAGACGAAGGGTAAAGTCTTGACTTGGACAGTGAAACCACTCGCCGGTCAAAACAAGAAGAAAAAACACCTGAACACTGTAATGAGTTGTTCAGGCTAATTAGATGTATCACGATGTGGTGGAATCAGGCGCTCGTCAATTTTTGGACTTACTGAGTTATTGATATCTTCTTAAAGCTTGTTCGTTTGTCTCGTTTTTAATGAAAAAACTACCCATCTATCTTCAATAGAAGTGGAGATATTTTGGGATTGAAGGGGGTGGGTATGACCTGGTTTTAGAGGCAATATTAGCGAGAAAAAGACCCGCCAAAGCTTTATAACTTTCAAAGCTGGAGAGTCCATGGAAACTGTAAATTTACATTTTTTGGTGGCTTTAATCAACGTTTTTCGGTAAAATTCCTCACAAGTATTTTTCTAAATTGACGAAAAAAGTGTTAAGCAAAAAACCCCCCAAAACCAAACAAAGAATTGATAAAAATTGTCAAACCGGGAGAAAAATGCAATTTTCTTCGATTTCATTATTTTGACGAGCGCCTGATTTCACCACAATGTCTCACAAATCATTGAGGGTATGCGTTTTGCCAGCTTGAGAACACATTATTTTGAGGTACTTAAATAAACAAGCATAACTTCATTAATCATACAGCTTTTTTAGTTGTCTTATCTTTACCTGAAAGCTACACACGGCAGGCAGCAACATGCATACCAATAAACATTCAAATTTGTGCTTCTAAGTTGTGAATGTCGGTTGGAAATGTGCTGCAACATTGCTTATGTTCCCCTCGCAGATCGGAATACTATAATCAGGTTGTCCCAAACTCGATGATCACCAAAACATGGCCCTCATCACGCGCAATTCATTTCCAGGTTCTGACTAAAAATGTTATCTTGGTAGCATCTTTTCGGAAGACCGACGTCTCAACAGAGAAATTGAGACGAGAGTACAAAAGGCTAACAGCGTCAGCTAGCAGTTTTCCCCACTCCTCAAACATCCTAACATCTCCATTGAGAACAAAGCCCCACCTTGACCTACCAGTGCCAGACATGGGCCCTGACCAAAGCCAAAAGTCTGTAACGTAAGATAACCATCTGCAAGATGAGATGTCTAAGGAGAGCCGTCCACAAAACCAGACGGGACATGGTCAGAAATAACAAGATCAGAGAAATGGTGGGAACAACGCCTGTCCCCCACTACATTCGAAGGCAAACAATCGGGTTGTTGTTGTTATCGATCCAGAAACAATCAGGTGGTTTGGACATCTCACACGTATGGCACCTAACCAGCTTGCCATTAAAGCCTACTACAGGAAAATATCAGGGTACAAGTACAAGGCAAGAGGAAGACCAAGAAAGACCTGGATCCAGGGTGTGAAGGATACCCTGGGAACATACAATATCCCACCCAGCCAGGCCATCAAACTTGCTAGAGACAGGGAGCTCTTTCTCCCCTCGATGCCCTAGAGGTACAAGAGGACGGAGAAAGTAAAGTAAGTAAGACTAACAATGTGCAGCGTTCTGACACTGTTGCGGCACCCTAGGTCTTACTTGTCTCGTATTTTGAACCCCCTCATCCACATCATCTGGTCGTTCTATTTCCCAGCGCACACAATCAAAAAATTAACGTTCCTTCTCTGTCCCATAGAAATTAGCCTTGTTACTAAAGCGAAAAGCGTTCAAAATTCTCTCTGTGTCTCACTTGACTTCAAAACCCACCCATGCATTGTTTTTCTCTCCTAAACATTTGTGAGGCAGCGTGGTGGAATCAGGCTCTCGTCAACTTTTGGGCATATTGGGTTATTGGCATCATCTTAAAGCTTGTTCATTTGTCTTGCTTTCAATGCAAAAATTACCCATCCATCTTCAATAGAAGTGGAGATATTTTGGATTGAAGGAGTTGTGGGTCACCTGGTTTAAGAAGTAAAAATTAGCGAGAAGATGGCCGCCAAAGCTTGGTAAATTCCAAAGCTGGAGAGTCCATGGAAAATGTAAATTTATATTTTTGTGTCTTTAATCAACGTTTTCGGTGAAATCCTCAAAGGAATGTGTTTGTAAATGGACATAAAAGGTGTTGAGCAAAAAAATAAAAATCTGATAAAAATTGCAAAGCAGGGAGAAAACTGCGGTTTTCTTCGATTTCATTATTTTGACGAGAGCCTGATTCCACCACGCTGCATCACATTTTCTGAGGTTATTCCTTGGCGGATAAAATGTGAGTGGGCTTTATTTCTAAATCATGTTTTAAGATTCCGTAGATTTAAGTTGGGGAATTTGACATGGCAAGTTCACTGCTACGTCCTCGAACAGATTAATTTCTTTGGTGTTGTTGCGGCTGTCTCGTGATCTGATTCTACATTTTTCAGGGTTTCGTAAATACTTACTCCCTTCTTAAATGGTCTTCTGACAGACATGCTATCACATTGAATTGTTCGTACCACTCTCAAATTACTATTTCACAAGGTGCACTAAGTCTAGGTCTGGAATATACTCCCGCTCTCTGCAAAAGTTTCCTTTCGGACTTGAATTCAGTGTGTTTTCTGACGCAAAAGCCCTTTTGTGGGTTCCTACAAGGCATGGCTGATGCTGGGGTACTCATCTGACCAGCTCAAATTTGAGTGTAGCTTGTGGCGCCCAAACATGATTTCTCTCAAATTTAGTAAAGATTCGCGCAACAACAACAACAACAACAACAACAACAACAACAACAACAACAACAACAACAACAATAACAACATCATCACCACCACCACCACCACCACCACCACCACCAACAACAACAACGGTATTCTCTACCCGTATCGGTATGGCAACACGATCTTGAAGTATCTGTCTAGAGAGAGAAAGACCAGGTGGAGCACCGAGCTCACGATGAGGAACACCAGGAGACCGTAGCGAGCCAGACACTCCTTGTAGATCTGGAAGTTGGACATGTTGTACGTGGTGTTGTAGAACAGGAAGATCCCCGTCATCAGGTCAGCGAACGCGAGGCTGAGAGGGGGAAAAAGAAAGAGAGGATGGTGAAAAAATGGGAGGTATCGTGTTGAAATCAGGCGCTTGTCAAAATAACGAAATCGGCGAAACAGGCATTTTTCCGCTAAGAAGACAATTTCTACCGAATTTTGGTTTTGTGGCTCAAATTCTTTTATGTCCATTTAAAAAATAGTTCACTGAGAATTTTACTGAAAGGCACAAAAACAAATGTAAATTTTTTTCAGTTGCCGAGGACTCCCAGGCTATGGAAGTTACCGAACTTTGTCGACCATTTTCTCGATAGTTTGACCTCTGAAACCAGGCGACCTCCTTCAATCACAAATACTTCGACTTCTATTCAACTTAGATGGATATTTTTTTCACCCAAAGTAAAGCAAATAAACAGGCATTACGATGATACTGATAACCCCATATGCCTACAAATTGACGAGCGTCTGATTCCACCACGTCGTGACGCAAATGGTGAAATGGTGAAGGTTTAACGACCCTATCAATACTACTAGGTTGTTTACGAGGCAAGACCTCCGAGTTTAACGTCCGTCTACCACAGGGCCGAGACAAATGAAACATTCGTATAAAGTGCCATTTCCAAGGACACAACATCGGACTGAGCTCACGCTCGAACCCCCGAACCCTCAATTTCACGATTGCCGTTCCGTAAGCCTAACCACTAGGCCACTGAAACCACAGAAAGAGAGGATTTAGTTTAGTTTTAGTAGAGGTTTTACCGCGCTCGCAACTGCATATGAGCGCCAGAAGATTAGAGGTGTTACAAAAGAGTAACAAACATTAAAAAGAAGAAGGGGAGAAAAGGACGATAGATGTTTGATAGGAAAGAAGAAGCAAGCCACACCAGAGCACCCACCAACCACCCAAAAGAGAGGATGAAGAAATGGCGTTAGGGAAAAGATGTATAACACCCCTCCCCCCCTCACACACAATTTTTTAATTGTTTTTTTTTGGGGGGGGGAGGGGTAAAATGGGAACAGGTGTGTTGCTTGTGCGCGCGCGCGCGCGCGCGCGTGTGTGTGTGTGTGTGTGTGTGTGTGTGTGTGTGTGTGTGTGTGTGTGTGTGTGTGTGTGTGTGTGTGTGTGTGTGTATGTGGGTGTGTTGGGGGGAGGGGGGATATTGACAAGATATCAAGGGTCAGTATTGTTTTCATCATTTATTTCATCATGAATGTGACAATGTACTGGCCGATTTTAACTCTCCGTCTTTCGGTCAGTACCTCCTCTCCCTCCTCTCTCCCTCCCCTCCCACTCTTTCCCTCCCTCTTTCCCTCCCCCTCTCGCTCTCTCTCTCCCTCCCTCTCTCCCTCCCACCCTCTCTCTACCTCACCCCCTCTCTCTCTCGCTCTCTCACCCCCTCCCCTCTCCCTCTCCCTCTCTCTCAATTTCTTCCTATCTCATTTCTCGGTTCTTGTATGTCCCTGTCACACTTTCCAACCGTAAAATACTGTAGATAGATAGATAAATAGATAGATAGATAGACAGACAGACAGACAGACACATACACACATGCAAACACACATGCACGCTCATACAGACACATACGTGCGCACGCCCACAGACGAAGAGAGAGACAAAAGAGGAGAGTACGAACAGAAAGAAAGACAAACAAAAAGGGTGAATGACAGAATTCGAAGCCACGGTCTACGCACCAAACCACCAAAATCAACAAAACCTGAGATCTTACATACAAAATGGTTCACTCCTCTCTTTGAACCAATTAAAAAAGTGTCCTCAAAATTTGGTGGCGCCCTCTTCGAAAAAGTGCGGACTGTGCCAACAGAGTTATCCTACTTATGTGGAAAAAAGTGAAAATAACAAGCTGTGCTATTCTTATTCTTCTTAAACAAATAAAATAAATATTAAATAAATAGATTAAAAAAAAAAATAAAAATAAAAATAATAAAATAAAAAAATAAAAAAATTCTTTTGGAGAAACGAAAGAGGGCTTTAAAACAAAGACTGCAGCGCCATTTGAAGGAATGCACGGACTTTCGCGGACACTTTTTTGGCTGAGGGAACAATCTTGTTGTGAACGATCTTTGACTGACCTTGAGACCATGACGTCAGCGGGCTCCTTGTGCGGCTTGAGACGAACCATCGTGTCCAACACAAGGCCGTTCAACAGAAGGATGGTCACGCCCACCAAGACAATCACAGAGTTCATGACAAGGTCAAGGACGGTGACCCCGTAGCCGTTGAGGGCCCAGTACACGGGCTCACTGCTCTCCCCTGTGTCGTCTGTCGCGTTGGATGTCGTCATTGTTGTTTGGACGGTGTTGTCATGTAGTCTTCACTTGGGACTAGTGGAGGATGTCACGTAAATAAAGGGTCTTAGTTTTGTTTTAGTAGAGGTTTTACGGCCCTCGCAACTGTATACGGTCATATGAGCGATAAGGGGGGATGTCACATACATAAAGTTCTTGTTTTGTTTTGTTTTAGTAGAGCTTTTACTACGCTCGCAACTGCATAAGGTCATATGACCGCCAAGGGGTGGATGTTAACAGAGAAGTCCTTACAGGGAATCGGGCTTACTCTGCTCAATTCTCTGGCTTCAACAGCACAAAGTCTGCTTAGACTATCAAGGCACCCCGGAAATACCAGGTCTCAAGAGTCTGACAAACATACAAAAGAAGTAGAGGAAAACGACGATAATAAGGATTAGGAAAGAAAAAGCAGCAGTTCCCTGTTGTAGTTCAGGCACAGTTAATAGCATGGCATAGTTGGAATAAAGGGTCTAACTCGCATTTTGCTAAAAAAATGAATTCTTAGTAGGGTGACAAACGTTAGGAAAGATTACACAACATAGGCATTAGAACAAAGAGGTTATATTAAAGTACTAGAGTTCGTGGCAGTGATGTCCCCAACGTAAACGAATGGGGGGCTACGTGTGCCCACTCTGGGACACTGAACCTCAAGGGTAAGACATGCGCAGGTCAACAGACGGGTGAGTACTTTTCGAGACTCACATGGAAGCGTCTCAGCGGTCTTAAGAGGAAATCTTACAAACTTGCACTAAAATATGGGGGCAGGGTGGAGAGAGGGTTGTGGTCTCAGATTGCTCATGTAAATTGGTCAAGCCGGCCATTCTGATGAGGGTAAGAAGACCCCCTTGTCTGACACGTGTGATGTCACTGCCGCAAGCTCTATTATTATAATATACTACCTGGGCCCCTTTTCGATAAAAGGAATGATCGGTGCATTAACATCAACTGAAAATTATTTGCCAACTATATTTACAATCTACTGGAATGGGGCAACAAATCTCGAGAGAAAAGTGTTTCCAAGTTGCAAAAGAATATAAAATAGAGGTATAGATGGAGTCTCTCTCTATTCTGCTTCCGTGGTTGTACATTCCATAATTTCAAAGGAGTGGAAACAGTGCGCACAGCTAGTGAACGGAAACCTCTCTTTTTTTACAATGGGATCTTAGAAGACGGACTTTCCCAAGATTAGATCTAAATGAAACTAATGAAAAGCTGAAAATTAAACAACAGTGACTTCAGGGTCCTCAATGAAACTGGGCGCCCTTTAAATGATTCTGAACCACCATTAATTTGTTCAAATTCGAAAGTTAGTGGTTCGGAAGTTTTAAGCGGCCAAAGTGACGAACTTGCACCAATACATTATGTAGAGATAGAGATAACCTATTTGCATTAGAACGAAATAACCGGATGATTTTAAAAACAGAGTCCATAACCTTTACAGATTACCCAAACTCAGTAGTTTATGATGTTGTGTTTTTCTATTCTCTCTCATTTTTCTTGTAACGACGCGGAGTAATTTACATTCTTTATTTCTTCCGACCTCTACAGCTAATCCCCAGCCTGTACCAAATTGTGTTATTTGTGCTGTTTCACAAATATTATGCTAACTCTCTATTTCCCTATACCGTGCGTTTGAGTTCCTATAATTTCGAATTGCACCACGGCGTGGTGGAATCAGGCGCTCGTCAATTTTTGGCATATATAAATATGGACTATCAGTATCATCTTAATGCCTGTTCATTTGCCTTGCTTTAGGTGAAAAAAATATCCTTTTATCTTTAAGAGAAGTCGAAATATTTGTAATTGAAGGAGGTCAGAGTCGCCTGGTTTCAGAGGTCAAACAACGGAGAAAATGGCTGC
>NW_004797347.1:139173-141220 GCF_000002075.1 Aplysia californica
GGCCTCGTCTCGCCACCCTCTCCCCCCTCCCTTTCAGTTTCACACACAGGACGGCACGGTGATGGGTGGCACTGTCTGCTTTGTCATTTCTGGCCTCTCACTCTCTCACTCTCGTTACTGTTACTCGTTATGTCAAGCCAACGAGCAGTATCACGTCTCGGTACCGAGCAGTAGTTTAGTGCTCGGGAAGCGATGGGAAGGGCGTTTCTCGCGAGAAACGAGTACTCGGCTCGTCTCGTGCCCGCCCCTACTGAGAGGGATAAAATATCCCAGCAGAAGGAAGGAGATATTCGATACAAATTCTCCCTGCACGTACTAGAATCGTATAATAATATCATCTTTCTGAGCGACGACGGGGCGCCTACGGGTGCTCATTTCGGATCGGGTCGGGTCGGGTCGTGTCGGGTTGATTGCCTGACTCGTCGCCTGAAAACAAACGTGTTTGTTTCTTATACGGGGTGCCCACTACGCTGGGTCGGCCGATCGCCAGACCCGGTAGCCTGAAACGGAAAAAAACAACAAACACGTCTGTTTTTGAGGTGACCGAGTCGGGTGATCGGCCGATCCCGTCCGTAGTGGGCACCCCGTATTAGGCGAAGGGTCCAGAGATCGGTTTGTGCTACGATAGCCGCTTTGCGCCTTTGGCCCATCGTTGTGTCTCCCACACTGGTGAGGCTAGGGACGATTCTGGCGCGATGTTTGATCTTTTCTTGTCGTGGCGTCCGTGGCCTAGTGGTTAGGCTCTCGGACTCGCAACCGTAAGGTCGTGGGTTCGAATCCCGTCAGGGGCCCGACGTTGTGTCATTGGGAAAGGCACTTAGCACAAATTTTCCTCGCTTCACCCAGGTGGAAATGGGTACCCGGCTATAGACAGTGAACGATCTTGTCAGTTTGATAGTGTTTGAGCGCGTGAAATCCGCAGCTTGCACTGTATGCTTCCGCGGAAGCTGAGAATGTTTCTGTGTGTTCTCAGAGGGTCTGTTGGGGGTATAATAGTTGTGAAGCGCATAGAGCAAGCTCTTTAGCATGGATATGCACTATATAAATACAATTATTATTATTATATTATCAATCTAGCCAGCAAACCGCCCGCAGACACCTGTTATCAGTGAGTGAACCTGAAGCCACGTAGCCACGTACTTGCAGCACCTATTCCTAGTCTTTTCGGCTCTGGCAACACAATAAGGTCATATAAGTGTCGAAGATTAAAGGTGTTACAAAAGAGTAACAAACACAAAAAAAGAAGGAGAGGAGATAAAGATGATTAGATGTTTGATAGGAAAGAAGGAGCAAACCACACCAGAGCACCCGCCAACCACCCACAGAACCTATCCTTGTTTTCCTCTAGGGAAAAGGTATGAAGCATAAACGTCATCGTTAATAATCACTTACACTTACAGAGGTACCATTAATCTATTTTTTTTTCTTGGTAAGTGTTTTACGGCGCTCGCAACTGCATAAGGTCATATGAGCGCGCGGGACACACCTAACATTGCTAGAGAGCAGGAAAGGAGGTGAAAGGAGACAATTTTAGAGAAGAAAATTTTTCAGTCGCTACCCGGATTCGAACCCGGGACCTTTGAATGAGAGGCCAACATCTTAACCTCTAGGCCACGAGAGCCCCAATCTATGTTTAGGTGCTGTATAAGCCTCTTTGATAAGAATAGACTGCGCTATTATTACGGAATAATATTACGTCAAACAGAACGTAGCTCATTATTAGTTTTCGTTCCAGGTAACTTGAATGGGAGCGATGTGTCAGGAGGTGTCAACTTTGACACGTCTCTACACGACTGACGTCACGACAAACACTGCCAGCACGGGTAGGAGATCGCTTCTAATGGAAGTAACATTCAAACAGCATAATAGGTAAGTCAGGTCATTGAATATTGTGAATAGATAGGTTCTGCCCTCACGACAGGCAGCTCTTCCCAGTCGTCCTGGGCCGCGATGTAAGAAGTTGACGTCTACTGAAAACGATTGATGTTTACCGGAGATTTTGTAAGTGTTTTTGTTATCAAGAGCGGGAGGTAGGGGGTGAAGGAGG
>NW_004797347.1:141785-158786 GCF_000002075.1 Aplysia californica
GGAATGAATCCTAAAGTTGGCAGCAGAGGAAAACAGTTGGACTAACATGGAGACCTCACATCGGTGAGGGGGCTCGGTGCGTCAGAAAAGTCAGAAAAGCTGTAGAGAGGAAGAGCCCGAAACAGCGACGCATTCTCTCCTGGATCTCCATGCTAGAGTCCGGGATACGGAGCGTTCGGCTGTGAGCAGTGCATTTTGGCTGCTTAGACTACGTACGCCAATTAATGTAAGTAGAACTTCTATTGAAAAAAACCTAAAAGAAGTATCGAGTTAGTGTGACTTCCTCCAAAATACAACCATGCTCATTTGGGGGCTGCCGGTTTGTCGCAGGCCCAGTTTGTCAGAATTTCATTTAAGTATTTGAGTATTGACGACAGTCATAATTACAGCACTTTAACACTGTAGTCGTAACTTAAGTGTTTTTTTTTATTCCCCACCTTCGAATTGGTGGTGTAGAGATAGTCCCTCTAAAATGTCAACTCAGCGTGTCTTCTTCAATATTTCTTCCTTTTTTAATGCAAATCAAAGCGTATTTAAATTACTCGGTAAAATTTCAACAATGAATGTTCTTTCATTAAAAACAATTGGAAAAAAGAATTCAATTAATACAATCAATCAATCATTAATTTACTCTTTTTGAGAATGTCAGTGGTAACTTCCATCATGCAAGGAACAGTCGAGGCCTGTGACAAACTGGGCCTGTTACAAACTGGCATGCTTCCGCTCATTTCATATTTGAAGCAGGGTTTATAGGCGACAGTGCTTTGCAGACCCAACAAGTTCTTTTCAAAATTACATGAAGAGTTACTGCCGATATAATAAGTGAGCTTAATAATAATAGGTAGCATGTGTATAGCGCAAATTCCCGCTCAACAACAAGCTCTATGTGCTTTACAAGCTTTACTATTACCAGAGATCTAGCAATGTAAACTGCTATTACTCCAGCAGAGCTGATAGCATTCAGAAACAATCTCAACTTCCTGGGAAGCACAAAGTACAAGCTGCCGTTTTCTAGGCACTAGAACACTAAAATACTGACAAGATCTTTCGCTGTCTAGGGAGGGTATCCATTCCCACCTAGGTGAAGTGAGGAACATTCGTGTAAAGTGCCTTTCCCTAGGACACAATGTCGGGCCTGAGGCTCGAACCTCCTAACCGGCAAGATCCCAATTACGAGACCGCTAGCGTAACCACTGGACAGTCGAGGCTTTGGTATTGTTGATCGAAAGAAACTATAACTGTATAGCTATTAAGTCGTTAAGCCCATTTATTAATGCAGTTCAAACAGAGCACGCGCTTTTTTTTCCTTTCTTTTTTTGCTCGAGTCTTACTGACATTAAAGCCCGTTCACCCCCCCCCCCCCAAAGAAAACAACAAAGAAGCCCACCCGACTCTTATGGCCATACAATACAATAAGTTAAGCAAAGTCCTTGACCCAGCTTTAAAAATGGACACTCGCCTTGCTTCAGACGGCAGAAGATTTTCGGTGTCGTCTCCGGCGAGCACCCCGGAACTATTCGGAGACGAACTCCCGCACACAGATTCTGCACTTCTTTGGGGGGTCAAACTGCGTATTGTTTGCTGCAGATCACACATGTTACCACTAAAACTGTTGCAAATCAATTATTTATAAGAAAATTTCAAACATAACTGCAAATATCAAATTATGGGATAAACCCCCCCCCCCCCCCCTGTAACCCCCCAGATTTTTTAATTGGTCTAGAGGCTCAAAGCATTTTGATTGGTCTATCTATGTCGGAGGCGTCTCCGGATAGATCTAGATACTGCGCTCCAGACAAACGCCTGTATCTCCCAGCGACACCCACCAGTACGAGGGGAAGAAAAAAGTCAAAGTAAAGTAAGTAAGTAAAAGTAAGTAAGTTGTTTACGGAAATCGATGACTTGACATTCCCACTCCTGTGACCTCAGAGATTATTTCACATTTTGTAGCGTGTGAATTAATTATTTAGCGTGGTCGTCATTAAAAACATGTCACTGCGACATGAAGTTCGCTGACGTGATAAAATTTAATAACAAGTCCTCTCCTTGTTATCCCCCCCCCCACACACACACATACACACACACACACAAACATACACACACACACACACACACACACACACACACACACACACACACAAACCTCTTTTCCTCGGACTATGTCTATTTGGCAGCATGAAAGAAAAGAGGGGAAGGGAGGGGGGGGGGAGGGGGGGGAGAGGAACCCAACACAGACATTACAATGTGCTACTCTTGTGTAATGTTTAAATTGGGCATTAATTTTAAACCTCGACCCCCCCCCCCCCCCAAAAAAGAAAGAAAAGAAAAAAAGAGAAGGAAGAGGGTAGGACGAAAAAGAGGAAGGGGGGGGGGTGGGGGGGGGGCGATGATTATAATGATAGCAACACAGGTTTGCTAAACCATAATCACGAAGTAACTGTTAACATTTGCCTGCAAAATTCTATCAACGGGACATCTGTTCCATGTTTCTGCTATAAGCTGACGAGTATGGCGAGGTGGAACCAGGCGCTCGTCAATTTTTGGGCATGTGGAGTGATTGGTATCACTTTAAAGCTTGTTCACCTGTTATCTTGAGTCATCATCATCATCCAGTGCCAGATATGCTACAGACATCGGCGATCATGGTTTTCCATTCATTCCTTTGCTCGGATGCTCTAAAAAATGCTACGTTTCCCTGATCTTTCCCTGTTACCCATTTGTTTAGGTTCCCTAAGTATGTTGTTCTGGGTCTACCCCTGCCTCGCTTGCTCTCAATTTTGCCAGTGAGAGCTAGATGTTCAAGACCCTTATGTCTATTCAGGTGTCCCAAAAACTGCATTTGTCGTTTCCTGATTGTTTTTAACATTGAGGGTCCCACGTGGGCTTAATCAAGCACTACCTCATTTGATTTCTTTTCCTTCCGCGATACTCTTAGCAGTCTCCTAAGAAACACATTTCTGTTGCCTCCATTTTATTTTCATTGTCTTTACTGATTTCCAGCATTCACAGCCATATAGAAGGGTTGACCAAACATAGCATTTCAGGACTTTCATTTTGGTGTTCATTGAGATGTTTCTATTTTTCAGGATTGGGCTCATTTTCTTGAAACTAGTCTTAGCTATTGCAGTTCTCCTTTTTATTTCTGTGGAAGATTTGGTGGCGTCAGATGTTATCATATATCCAAGATATTTATACTGTTGGACATGTTTGATCTTTTCACCTTTGCTAATGATATTACAACTAGGATTTGCTGCTTTTTTGGATATTGCCATGCATTCTGTTTTCTTTACATTCAACAATAATCCTTTACGTTCACTTTCTTTTACAACCGTGTCTAGAAGCATTTGAAGGTCCTTTTCGGAGCCTGCTATTAAAACCGTGTCATCTGCATACCTGATGTTAATAATATTTTCTCTATTTACTTTGAGGCCTGGAATTCTTCTATGTTTCTAAGGATTGTTTCACTGTACATTTTAAAGAGGTCTGGTGACATAACACATCCTTGCCTCACTCCTCGCCTAATCTGCTTATATTCACTGTATTCTCCATTAATTCGTACAGCAGCGTTTTGGTCCCAGTACAAATTTCTGATAATTCTTAGATCTTTTCCATCCATGTCTAGCTTTTCCAGTATTTTAAATAGCTCATCATGTCTAACTTTATCGAACACTTTTGAATAATCTATGAAGCATAAATACAGATCTTTCTGTGCTTCAATACATCTTTCCATTAACATTGTTAAGGTGAATATAGCATTTCTGGTATATGTCGAGGTTATGCACTATGAAAGAATTCACGTGACCTTTTCCTCGTGTAATGGACTGGGGATGGGAATACGTAGATGAGACTTTGTATGTAATAATTTATCGCTCTCGATTTGAATCACCACTGACGCGCGACGCGTAAACTCCCCGCCCCTCCCCTCCTTTTGCCAGGTACTGAAAATTTAATAAGTCGTTTACAACGGATCAGGTGCTGTTGTGAACCGCATCAAAAGAATTAATGCCCCCATTAACCCCTCCACTGCCGTGCCTAAGTCTGTTCTGGGCTTTGAGAATCATACAGCAGATCCGGCAATAATAAGGTTAGTCTCCTATACATCGACACTGAACCAAAAAGAAATGGGTGCCAGTTCTTTGGGGCGTTATAAGTAGCGGTAAATTTTATGAAATATACAGCTCATAGTAATATAACTACTGCTTCATTGAGATTTAGCCACTAGGAATTCCACTGTTGCAAAGAAAAAAAATAATGATAAAATTATGTTTTGGTCTTGGAATATTTTATTACAACTGAATCGAGAGTAGACATTCTCTAGCATTTTCTAAAAGTGACAGTTATCTGCAGTATAGAAGTCCACTACTACTGGAAAGTCCGGAGGATGGATGGTTGGTAATAAATGGGAAGCTTGTGATCATTCTTCTTAAACTTTGATGCCGTGGAATGGCCATTTATTCCTAGAGTGAGTGGTCTCACCGGTCACAGTTCATCAATGTGCCAGGGAAGTTTAGAATTTCTTTGTTTCCTCATCACAGTTTCTGACGATGGCCTTGGGGATGAAATACATTTTTTAATCCTATCCGTACGTCGTGTTTTACTATAACGTATTCATACGACATGAGGAACTCTGTGCCACCACTTTCCAAAAAGGAAATTTACTCGTTAATCCGATCCGTACACTTTGCATAGCAGTCTGTCAAAATGCTTTTTTTGAGAAGTTATGAAAGTTTTAAAGAGATCTTCTTATTAGAATTATTCTAAAATGTGAAGAATACAACCACTGGGGTACAAAATGACCGAACGCGTATGGTTAAAAAAAGAAAAGAAAATGATCATTAAAGGGGCAGGTTGTACCGACCCTGCCCATGCCAGGGCCAACAGGTGGGGTGGGGTGGGATTGGGGGGGGGATTCCATGTTCCAACAGAATAACGAAGATACTCAACAACAACAACACAAAAAACCCCTTTCCGTTCGGGAATCAAACTCGCGTCATCTCTGTGCGACAGCCAAGCGTCCGACCGAGACACCACAGGCGAAGAAGAAGAAGAAGAAGAAGAAGAAGAAGAAGAAGAAGAAGAAGAAGAAGAATGTTGGAACGGTTTCTCACAACATGCTACCTCGCTTTATCAAAATGATATATTCCTGGAAATCCATTTCTATCAGGTTCATGGGATCTGAACGCAGAAGAAGACGAGACAGACCTCCAGCTGTATATTCTAAGTTCACAACCTTTGATCCGGTGGAGTGATAAAGCTCCGAGTATGGCATAGATGCTGAGAGATGGCCTGATACATGGTGGCTTTTAAGGACAAGCGGGCTAACCCAGATTTCGAGGGATTCCAGAAATCTTGACATATACCAAAAGTAGGCATTGCCCTACCTATAGGATACATTTGGTTTCATTGGTGTGTATACTTGTTTGGTTATAGAGAAAACTCTCCTTGTCTTTTAAAGAAACCGAAGAAGGGTCCAACAACTTTACCTTCGATTTTCTCAAAACAACTTTTCAGGGTAGCCCTCTTGTGCTTAAAAGCGACCACATAGTATTATGATTTGAAGCTGGTGCAGATTCGCTGTAAAAGATTTGCCGTTGAACGTTTCCCTGTGGCTGGCTTGCTATATGTGAGGCAGCGTGGTGGATCAGGCTCTCGTCAATTTTTGGGCGTGTTGAGCTATTGGTATCATTTTAAAGATTGTTCATTTGTCTTGCTTTCAATGAAATAATTACCCATTCATCTTCAATAGAAGTGGAGATATTTTGGATTGAAGGAGGTGGGGGTCGCCTGGTTTGAGAGGTAAAATTAGCGAGAAAATAGCCGCCGAAGCTTGGTAAATTCAAAATAAAAGCTGAAGAGTCCATGGAAACTGTAAATTTATATTTTTGTACCTTTAATCAACGTTTTCTGTGAAATCCTCAAAGAAATGTGTTTGTAAATGGACATAAAAAGTGTTGAGCCAAAAGACAAAAAATTGATAAAAATTTCGAAGCAGGGGAAAAACTGCTGTTTAGTTCGATTTCATTATTTGGACGAGAGCCTGATTCCACCATGCCGCCTCACAATATTGTTTTACCAACTGATCGAGCGGTAGGTGGCGGGGAGTTAACAAAGTTGACTAACCATAATGCCGCGGCAAAATAGTCGATTTTAAGCACAAGGGGGCTATCCCAAAAAAGCTGTTTTGAGAAAATCGAAAGTAAAGTTTTTGTCTCTTGTTCAGTTTCTTAAAAAAAACCAGGAGAGTTTTCTCTATAACCAAACAAATATACACACCAATGAAACTAAACGTCTCCTATAGGTAGGGCAAAGCCCTATTTTGGTGTAGGTCAAGATTTCTGGAAACCCCCGGAATCTGGGGTTAGCCCGCTTGTCCTTAAATGCACCAAATGTGATCTTTCGCAGTAGTTGTTAGCGTGCTGGATAAACTCACGCTTGTACTGCTTTTTCCGACTTTGTTCACAGACATAATTTATTATTATCAGTTTCTCTCTTGCTTGAGATGATGAATCTGTCAACACTACGTCAACTAATGTGACCCCTTGCTTTGTGACAAGATAAAACCTGCTCATTCCATTATGGTAGAGTAAAACGAATAGGGAGAACATGGTACAGGTTCGACGAGCGTATCAACACTATTAGGTTATTTAACGCACGTCGTGTTTTACTATCGTATCCATACGACGTGGGGAACTCATTGCCCCACTTTTCAAAGAGGAAATTTACTCGTTTATCCGATCCGTACGCTTTGCATAGAAGTCTGTCAAAATGATTTTTTGAGAAATCCTGAAAGTTTCAAAGAGATCTTCGTACTAGAAGAATTCTAAAATGTGAAGAATACAACCCCGGGGGTACAAAATGAGCCCAGGGTGTACGGATAGGGTTAAGAGGCGTGAGAGACCTGTGAGTTTAATGTCTATCTCCGGAAAGGACCGAGCCAAAAGGGGAAATTCGTGTAAAGTGCCTTTTCCAAGTACACAACGTCGGACCGAGCTGAGGCTCGAACCCTGAACTCTCAATTTGACGATTACAAGTCCTGTAGTCTTACCACTAGGATACCGACATCACCAAAATGGGGGACATTGTATACGTATATAATGCTCCTTGCTACCCTGTTACGTTAGCTAAGAGGCGCATACAGTAATCCTGTGTCTCAAAGAAAGGTGAGGCAGCGTGGTGGAATCAGGCTCTCGTCAATTTTTGGTCTTGTAGAGTTATTGGTATAATCTCAAAGGTTGTTCACTTGTGTTTATTTGGACGTAAAAAAATATCCATTTATCTTGAATACAAGTCAAGATATTTGAGAAAAAAGGAGGTTGGGGGGGGGGGGGGGGTCACCTGTTTTCGGAGGTAAAATTAGTGAGAAAATGGCCGCCAAAGATTAGTTATTTCCTTAGCTTAAGAGTCCGTGGTATCTGAAAATTTACATTAATTGTGTCTTTAATCAACGTTTTAAAAAAAATTTCACACAGAAATGAGTTCTTTAATGAGCATGAAAGGTGTTGAGCCAAAAAACAAAAATTTGATACAAATTCACAAACCCTCGAAAAAATGCAAGTTTCTTCACATTGATTACTTTGACGAGAGCCTGATTCCACCACGCTGCCTCACAAATCCTCTTTGGGTTGGATAAAGCTTAAAGCAAAACAACAATATTGACCCAGAGTTCTGTTTTTAAAGTTTGGGTTTTCTTGGAAGTTTTTAACGTTTTTTCTTCTTCTACAAACTGTGGGCTAGAGACATAATAGTGCCGTAAAGAATTCGTGGCGCAACTTATCCTTAAATATCTCTTAATACGAATAAACGCTATCCGTACTTTGCAAAGCAGTTTGTATCAATTTGTCTTAACTTAATCATATTTTTCCACGACAAATGAGGCTAGATTAAACAACTCATTTATATATTTTTTTCATACATTTTTATTAAACACTATACATCTCTGCCATCCGAAAAAATAATTGTTCTGTAGCCCTTCCCACTTCTCACACACATTTTGTATACTCATATGGCCTACGTCACAGCTCACATATAACACGTGTTTGTAGCAGAATGTGTTACAAGAAATTAATTTTGAAGCGAACACATTTTTGCACTCTAGGTTCTCAAAACATGCGTTCAATAAGCATAATATCGCGATTAAAAAAAATAAATATGACGGACTTTCTTTTAAAAGCGATATTACCCTATCAGTAAATCTTTAAAAATCTGTAGAAACCAACTTCTTTGTTTTTTTAAAATTAGTATCTATTAAGGAATTTTCTAAAATACTGCTAACAGGTGTTTGCAAAAATGTTGATTTGTTAAGACAAATTGATACTAGTCATTGTGCAAAAGCTCGAGAGTCTATGTTCGATTGTTAAGGAAATATTTTATAATAAGTTGCACCACGAATTTTTGACCGCATTATAAAATTGGAGTCCCGTCTTTTAACAGGGCTTACATGTGTTAGAAAGGACATTAGAATCATTGCTGTTCTCTATCGTGATGTGTTAGAAAGGGCATTAGAATCATTGCCGTTCTCTATCGTGATGTGTTAGAAAGGACATTAGAGTCATTGTTGTTCTCTATCGTGATGTGTTAGAAAGGACATTAGAGTCATTGCTGTTCTCTATCGTGATGTGTTAGAAAGGACATTAGAATCATTGCTGTTCTCTATCGTGATGTGTTAGAAAGGGCATTAGAATCATTGCCGTTCTCTATCGTGATGTGTTAGAAAGGACATTAGAGTCATTGTTGTTCTCTATCGTGATGTGTTAGAAAGGACATTAGAGTCATTGCTGTTCTCTATCGTGATGTGTTAGAAAGGGCATTAGAGTCATTGCTGTTCTCTATTGTGATGTGTTAGAAAGGGCATTAGAGTCACTGCTGTTCTCTATCGTGATGTGTTAGAAAGGACATTAGAATCATTGCTGTTCTCTATCGTGATGTGTTAGAAAGGATATTAGAATCATTGCTGTTCTCTATCGTGATGTGTTAGAAAGGACGTTAGAATCATTGCCGTTCTCTATCGTGATGTGTTAGAAAGGACATTAGAATCATTGCTGTTCTCTATCGTGATGTGTTAGAAAGGGCATTAGAGTCATTGCTGTTCTCTATTGTGATGTGTTAGAAAGGGCATTAGAGTCACTGCTGTTCTCTATCGTGATGTGTTAGAAAGGACATTAGAATCATTGCCGTTCTCTATCGTGATGAACTCCTGCCCTCATTATTTTACGATGGATGGAAAGACACCGAAGACGACCAAACATGAAATCAAATTGTGTCCTTCGGCTACAAAAAAATGACTCAAAAAGTAGATAATTTGGTACACACTGAGAAGATTTCTTCCTTCCCGGTACTTACTTACTTGGTTTGAGAATAGGCGTCACTGCAGGCGGCATGATGCCATAGCTTACAGTACGTGCTGCGTGCTTGAGCTCCAACCATCTTCCTTCCCAGTGAATTGGGTTACTTATCTCACAGCCCTTGGAGATAGTTTTCGTGTCCAAAGTTTGAAAACAAAACCTCAGATTCAATGAAGACATGCGTCCGATCTATTAGTAAAGGAAGTTTTTTTCTCTGTTTTTGAAATACGTGTTTTACGGCACTTGCAACACAATAAGGTCATATAAGTGCCAAAGATTAGATGTGTTACAAGAGAGTAACAAACATAAAAAAAGAAGGAGGGGAGATAAAGACGATAGATGTTTGATAGGAAAGAAGAAGCAAACCACACCAGAGCACCCGCCAACCACCCACAGTTATTCTCTATCTGCTGAGGCATTTTTTACCACTCAAACCGTGCTGCCCGGGCAAGTAGAGTGTGAGCATCCCGCCTCCTAAATTGTGCCGATGGAATATAAAACATGAATTACAATCAACCAATCAATCCCCCCCCCTCTCTCTCTCTCTCTCTCTCTCTCTCTCTCTCTCTCTCTCTCTCTCTCTCTCTCTCGCGCGCGCTCTCTCTCTCTTTTCTTCTCTCTCTCCCTTCTCTCTTTTCTTCTATCTCTTTCTCCCCCTCTCTATCTCTTTCTTTCCCTCTTTCTCTCCCTCTTTTTCCCTTTTCTCCCCCCCCCTCTCTCTCTCTTTCTCTTACTTATGACTTTTTGTGTTGCTGCTGGCTCCAAATTCTCACACAATTTCAATATTGTCTGTTCAAGAAAACAACAGCATGTTTTACTATGAGGCATATAAGTCAGCAAGATGTTTATGAACGGATAAAAACACGCAACAAACACAATGCGATGAACACACAGAATACAATCTGAATAATGACGATTAATGCACTTAAGTCGAGTCAGTTTTTGTATGGGCAAAAATATCGGGCGGTTCTGGGTTATATCCAAACAAAAGAAAGTCGAAAGTATAAGTTATTTTCAAGTTTTTCAACATTGACAGCGGGATGTGAGAGTAAGCTTCCAGCATAAAGCGTTTCCTTAGACTGGAGCTCTCTGAAGGAGTGATGTTAGAATTGGTAAAAATCTCCATCAGGACAGGAACGAAACGGTCCCGCCCGAGTGGTAGCAACTGCTCAACTTCAGTGAAAACGTCTTCACGAAAATAACCGTTGAACACAAACGCGCGAATAATCCTCGTCTCCAGTTCTGCGTCTGTGAGGCAGCGTCTTTGGTACTTGTGCGCAAGGACTGAGTCGAACTCGAAGTCGGCGATAGTTGTGATTTCGTTCAATACGTGATCTGTGAAATTTGTGGCCGAGTCTATTCTTGACAGACCCAGGCGATCTAAGATGATTGGTTTTTCGTCTGTCATAGTCTCCAGATTGCCCACAAAGGTCGGCTTGTAGTGGCATGGGTTACATGTGTAGTGGACGGGGATCATGTGGTCGTTGAGATTTTCGGGCGATTTGCTGCCGATTTCTGAAACGTAGTGAATGAATTCTTTGAACGAGATGTCTTTCAAACATTTTGTGTTTTCCAGTGTTTCGCCATTTCCGAAGGTGGCCAAATATCGCGTCCGAATTTCTGGAGCAAAGAGGTCCCAGAACCAGCCGTCCACTAAGACAAATTTATCGATGTACACTGACCACAGGCGTTTGTAAGGTTCGCGAGTGATCATGAACCGGAAGTAATTGCGGGTCAAATCTCGCTGTATTGTCAGGTTGTAGAAATTCAGGAACTCGACATATCTATGGAATATAACAAACACATATCATACAACAAGGAGCAAAAACATGACTGATAACAAGGTAACATGAGCAAGGCACTGACTTGAAAAGAAACGTTCTTGTAATAGACGTGTTTATCAGAAAACAGGGTACCATTAATTAAGAGGGTACATATGGAAAGACACAGGTAAACGTTAAGAACAAAACAACATTTGCCCAAGACAGAAAATCACAGGTGTAGGCCATCCACGTTTAAAAAATAAAACGATTTTTTTACCCTTTACGAATAACTTTTGATGAATTTTGACACAAAATATAACTTGTCTTCAAAGCATCGAAAAATGAAAGGTCGGCATCAAGCCATTAATCAGCAAGAATTTTCTCTTTTTTTGTTTGTTAATTAATAAATACTAAATATGATTTGTGTTCCAGATCTATTGATCCTTCCACGTGGGCTGTTAACCAAATTTGAAATAAGATCGAGCTTAATCAAATATATTTTAGGTATATGAATCTTCTATTGTTTCTATCACATTTTTGTGGGTGGTTGGCAGGTGCTCTGGTGTCGTCTGTTCCTTCTTTCCCATCAAACACCTGTCGTCCTTATCGCTCCTCTTCTTTTCTTTGTTTGTTACTCTCCAGTAATTTATGTACAACGCCCACCATTTTCAAAGAGGCATAGGAGCTAAATTCTCTTCATAACTCATAAAGTCTCCAAAAAGCCAAAGACAACTTCCGCGCTCCACGGTCAAGGAATGTTTCATTTGCTTCAACTCTATCTAATAATCGGCACTTTATTACCCACTTATGTTGCCGTAAAACTTTCGATACAACTAAAACTAGGAGTTTTGCGATATAGTATTTGAGTCAGATCGTGACAGACATTGTCTTGTGTACTTTCTCACCGAATTTCGCAAGTAAGTTGGACTGCACAGTAAGCGCGATATAATTTTTATTTGACGACCCTCATAAGGTAGGAAAAGGCCTTTCATCCCAAAGATTTATAAAGTGCGCGTAGATTTTATGCTGCAACTTCAGAAAACAAAACATGACACAAAAAGAATAAAGAAAAAGAGCTTATTGTTGTTTTATAATCTCAAAGTCCAATTCAAAAGGAAGAAAACGATATTCATAAAAAGCTGTCTTTATTTCTAAAATGGACGGCCCCCAGCAATGCGGTCAGTGTACATCGATGAAAAAAGTACTGATGAGAAGCCTAATACATGTATATAATAATTTTAGAAAAACGTTATAAGAACGAGAGAGAGAGAGAGAGAGAGAGAGAGAGAGAGAGAGAGAGAGAGAGAGAGAGAGAGAGAGAGAGAGAGAGAGAGAGAGAGAGAGAGAGAGAAAGAGAGAGAGAGAGAAAGAGAGGGAGAGGGATAGAAAGCGAGAGAGAGAAAGAGAGCGAGAGAGGTGGGGGGGGGGGAGAGAAAAAAAGAGGGAGAGTGTGAAAGAGAATCTATCTATAGACACAGACAGACGAATAGAGAGACAAAACGGAAGACAGAGATTGTAGGGAAATGCACAGGGTGTGTAAAAAAGAGGACCCACTTAAAAGGCAATAACCCAATCATCTTTAATTAATTTCAACAAAACTTCGGACAAACAAAATTCAACCATGAGGATATCAAGTCTGTAAATATGAAGAAAATCAAAGTGTTCGAGAAATATCTAGTTTTTAAAAATTCAACCAAAATTAGATAAAACGCAAAATTTTACTTCTTAACCCTATCCGTGCGTCGTGTATTACTATCGTATCCATACGACGCGGGAAACTCTGTGCCACCCCTTTCCAAAGAGGAAATTTGCTCGTTGATCCAATCCGTACGCTTTGCATAGCAGTCTGTCAAAATGATTTTTTGAGAATCTGTCAAAATGATTTTTTGAGAAATACTGAAAGTTTCAAAGAGATTTTCGTACAAGAAGTATTCTAAAATGTGAAGAATACAACCCCGGGGGTACAAATGACTCCAGGGCGTACGGATAGGGTTAAAAGCATTCAGCTACAGGGCAGTGATCGGCTCGTTTTGATTCCACGACAAAGGACGATAAAACCACGACGGTTACATCCGATGGATATCTCACTGCGCTGAGAAAGTTTGCAGAAACTTGAGGAGGGGGTGTTATGCTGTAGAAGCCTGGTTCCAGTAAGATGGTCCAGACACCAGTCATCATGAGTGAAACCCGCGCTCAATGACCCAATGATGCAGTTGTGAGCGCCGTAAAACTCTTACTGAACTAAAATATGAGTGGCCCTTGTGTCATTGTAAGAACAGTTTAGGGAACACCTCATAAGCCGAAAGTTTACAAATAAAAGACTACTACATTCTCCCTAACTTGAGCCCTTGCAATTATTACCTTTGTTTTTTTTTACCCTATCTGTACGCCTTGTGGTCATTTTGTACCCCCGGGGTTGCATTATTCACGTTTTAGAATACTTCTAGTACGAAGTTCTCTTTGAAGCTTTCAGTATTTCTCAAAAAATCATTTTGACAGAGTGCTATGCAAAGCGTACGGATCGGATTAACTAGTAAATTTCCTCTTTGAAAGTGGTGGCACAGAGTTCCCCACGTCGTATGGATAGATAGTAAAACACGACGTACACAATATACGGAAACAACCCATAAACAACCGAACAGTGAAAGCTCAATGTTGAACATGACGTCCAAAGAATCGACCCAGAAACACGCAACGGGGCCATTCCAAATTCCCAGGGGTTTACTGAAGCTTGTAGCGGGAGCAGTGGTCAACACCTGGAGATGTCAATAGCCATCCCCTCCATGGGTTTGTTGTTTTGTTTGTTTAAGTAGAGGTTTTACAGCGCTCGCACTGCATAAGGTCATATGAACGCCACTCCATGGGTTTATTTGGCAAAATTAATTTCGTATACATTTGTTCTTCACTGCGCAAATAGTGACTGTTTGAAATGGAACAATATGGTTGATTTTTAAGAAGGTCAAAAGTATCCTCTGCTTGTCTTGTGACGAAAACTTTCTCTCGATAGCGGATCTTGCATCCGCCCTTAAAAAAAAAAAAGGTGGGTGGTTGGCGGGTGCTTTGGTGTGGTTTGCTTCTTCTTTCCCTATCAAACATCTATCGTCCTTATCTCCCCTTCTTCTTTTTTTATGTTTGTTACTCTCTTGTAACACCTCTGATCTTCTGGCGCTCATATGACCTTATGCGGTTGCGAGCGCCGTAAAACCTCTACTAAACTAAAACTAAAAGAAGGTGCAAAATTTTGCGTTTCCCTTAATTTTGGTTGAAATTTAAAAAACATGATATTTTTTTGAATACTTTGAGTGATTTTCTCCTAACTGGGTGTCCTCATGGTTGAAGTTTGTTTCCCTAAAGTTTTGTTGAAATTGGTCCAAAAGGCAACGGTTTTATCGCCCTTTAAATGGGTCCTCTTTTTTGACACCCGTTGCCTGTCTACCCATACATCTATCAACGTGGGTGGTTGGCGGGTGCTCTGATGTGGATTGCTCCTTCTTTCCTATCAATCATCTATCGTCCTTATCTCCCCTTCTTCTTTTTATGTCTGTTACTCTCTCGTAACACCTCTAATCTTCTGGCGCTCATATGACTTTATGGAGTTGCGAACACCGTAAAACCTCTACTAAAAGTGAACTTTAAAAAATCTATCAACCTGCTCATTTAGTAGCTCCTAATCTATAACACAGCCTACCTAAACTGTGAGAGATGTGTTTCAAACTTGGAAATGTCCGAGGGTCTGTGCACATCCCTGGTCGTGTCGTTGTAGAGATACCGGAACACTTGCAGCCAGTATGTAGAGGCCACTTTGTGGTTGATGCAGTAAGCTGTGTGCCGAGGTGGGTACACTGTTATAATGGACACCTGGGAGACGGTGGGGGAAAGAGGATTTTTTAGGGGATAAACTTTGTTCTTACGCTCTTATGTATATCAAGGGTTAATTAAAAATAAATCAAAGTAGTAGGTAGAGGCCACTTAGTGGTTGATACAGTAGGCTGTGTGGCGAGGTGGGTACACTGTTACAATGGAAACCTGGGATACGGTTGGGGAAAGAGGATTTTTTAGGGGACAAACTTTGTTCTCTCCCTCTCATGTATATCAAGGGTTAATAAAAATGAAATATAGTACGGTCGCTTTTAAGGACAAGAGGGCTAATCCAGATTTTGTGAGTTTCCAGAAATCTTGACCAACGCCAAAAGTGGACATTGCCCTACCGATAGGAGAAGTTTGCTTTCTTTAGTGTGTATTTGTTTGATTAAAGAGAAAACTCTCTTTGTTTATTTAAAGAAACTGAACAAGGGTCCAAAAACTTTACCTTCGATTTTCTCAAAAGAACATTTTTCGGGATAGCCCCCTTGTGCTTAAAAGCGACCGCATGTAGAGGCCACTTTGTGGTTGATACAGTAAGCTGTGTGGCGAGGCGGGTACACTGTTACAATGGAAACCTGAGAGACGGTGGGGGAAAGAGGATTTTTTAAAGGACAAACTTTGCTCTTACGCTCTCGCGTATATCAAGGGTTAATAAAAATAAATCAAAGTAGTAGGTAGAGGCCACTTTGTGATTGGTACAGTAAGGGCCCATGTCCACTGCGACGGACTCCAACCCACCCGATTCCGTCCGTCTTTCGGAAAGTCGGTAGTAGAAATGGAGCACCGTTCATTTACTAAGAAATCAATTAAAAGACCGTTTGGCTGTGTCAACAGACACGACACGACACGCCCCGACAAAAGACGTGTCGGTTGGAAAGCTGCTTGCTCAATTTTAGCCGGGCCGAGATGTGACTCGTAGCTAAATACAACTTCTAATTTTGAGTTCGGATTAAATTCTAATGTCGTATTCGTAAACTGCGCCTCAAAATTAGCAAAGTCTACGCGTAAACCACTTTGTTTAAATGCATATTAACAATTTTACAAATTTTCCTTTAAAAACCGATTCATTTCTTATTACCGCCATGGGTTCATCGACCTCGACTATTTATAGCCCTGTGCCGAGGACAAAGTCTTGGGACACAGTGTGTGGAATAATATGGTCAGTAGGCCAACAGACTAGACGCGTCTTGTCCGAACTGGTAGACACACAAGACGGAAACGACCCACCGATTTTCTTCCTCCCGACAAAAAATCGGGCCGTGTCGGTCTCAGTGGACCTGTAGGATAAACCGTGTGCCGAGGCGGGTACACTGTCACAATGGAAACCTGAGAGATGGTGGGGGATTTTTTTAGGGGATAAACTTTGGTAGCGTCCAGGGTATCTCATACAAAGGTCACACCACAACTGATGAAGTCAAACAGCGAATCAAAAATGAAATCGGACCATAATTATGCTGACCTTCTCATTCTGGTCAGGAAACGCAAACTTCAATGGTATGGACACATCACCCGTTCATCCGGCCTTGCCAAGATGATCTTGCAAGGCAGCGTCCAGGGAAAAGGGAGCAGAGGCAGACGGAAGAAGAGTTGGGAGGACAACATCATGGAATGGACAGGAATGGAACTCAAAGACACGCCCAGGAAAGCTGAAGACCGGAAGGAGTGGAGGAAGCTGGTGGCTATTTCTTCAAAAGCGCCCCGACGGAAATCCAGTCTATGGGATAGGTGAAGGTGAATGTGAAGGTGAAGGTGGTTAGATTTTGTTTTCACACTCTTGTGTATATCAAGGGAAATACAACTACAGGCTTTTATTCAACAGGTGCCTTCACCCCCTCCCGCCTCCCCTTTCTCCTCTCTGTGTCTCTCTTCCTCTGTCTCCCTCTGTCTCAATCTGTCAGTCTGTCTGTCTGTCTGTCTGTCTGTCTGTCTGTCTGTCTGTCTGTCTCTGTCTGTCTGTTTGTCTGTCTGTCTCTCTCCTTCTCTTACAAACACACATACATACACATACACACACAAACACACACACACACACA
>NW_004797347.1:160916-162087 GCF_000002075.1 Aplysia californica
ACACACACACACACACACACACACACACACACACACAGGCCTATACACATTCAGAGTTTTGCAAAATATGTCCAGTCGTTAAAATGGTCATGATAAGAAACATAATATGACTGTACTGTTTGAACGTTACATAATATTATTGATTTCTTCAGGCAGTGCTCCTGTTTCAATGCTGTTACTTAAAAGTCCTGACTGAAAACGCGGAACAAGGAATTGGAGTGTGCTTTTAATTAATCAGACATATGAGTACAATATAACATTAATTCAGGCCCGCCCGGTTATTCTTTGTTTGTACGAGTGGCTATCAAATGTGACGCAGCGTGGGGAAATCAGGCGCTCGTCAAAATACAGAAATCGGAGAAAAGGGCATTATTCTGAAAGTTTGGAATTTTTTTTCGATTTTTGTTTTGTTGGGGGTGTGGGGAGGGGGGCTCAACCTTTTTTATGTCCATATAAAAATACATATTCAGGTGAACTTTACTGAAAAACATTGATTAAAGGCACAACACATGTCATTTTTCTGTTTTCAAGGACTCTCTAGCTTTTGCAGTGACCAAACTTTAGCGCCATTTTGTCGCTAATTTGACCACTGAAACAGGCGATCTCACTTCCGTCAAATGCAAATATCCTGAGTTGTATTCAAGATAGATGGATATTTATTTAATTGAAAGCAAAACAAATAAACCAGCTTTCAGATGACACCAATAACTTCTCATGCCCAAAAAATGACGAGCGCCTGATTCCACTGCGTCGTGACACGAATTGATAATGCACCGAGCTCGCTACATGATGCCACCCCATGAGATTCCAAAAATATTAAGATAACTCAATAACCAAGCGCAATTGGGGCCAAGCCTTTCAATCATAAAAAGAGGAGTCGAATTGAGCTCGATGTAATTACTTAACGATTGTTCGACTTAGGGACATAGTGTTTAGCTTTTTGGTTCAAAGAGGGTTGGAGGGAGTGAGGTTCATTACTGCTAAGCGTTGCAATGATACTGTTTGATCGTTACATAGGAAGGATATCAAGTTGTCTGGGCTGGCGTTTCGGGTCTGTCTTGAGTATTATATAGCCACTTTTAAGCACAAGGGGGCTATCCCGAAAAATGCAGTTATTAGAACATCGAAGGTAAAGTTTTTGCACCTTATGTAGTTTCTTTAAAAGACAAGG
>NW_004797347.1:162983-164156 GCF_000002075.1 Aplysia californica
TTTTCGGCACTTCTATGACCTTATTGTGTTGTAAGTACCGTAAAACTCTTACTAAAACTAAAACACTCAAATCAACGATGTGAGTTCAGTTATGAGACAGGGCCTCCAAAGTGTACAGGCCCATCCGACAGGACCGAAGAATAACGATGACTTGGAACATGAAACACCAACACCAAAACTGACGAAAAGCCATGCGGGAATCTAGAGCACCCGATTTCAGCTAGACCTGGGCGATGAATCGATTCCGGAACTGATTCCTACCATTAATGCTACGGAAGAAACGTTCCGATTCCTTTTTACGTAAATCAACGGTTACCAGTTACTTTAACCATTAACATCTTTCCTTTTTTAAAAAAGAATTTATTTTTGAAAATTAAAAGTTGAAGCTTCGTAGTGTTCCGAAATCAAATCTATTCAAAATCCGGAGCCAACCAGGTAACCACCGAAAGAAATCACATCATTAGACCAGCTGATGATGGAGACAATCAGCCCGCCAACACTGAAATGGACCCTCATGAAGAGGGGAGACCTCATGAAGAGGGGAGAGGAAGCATGGAGCACCCCGTCTTCCTGAGACCCCAGTTCTACATTCTAGTAATAAAGTCATCACACCATTAGAAAGTTAGTACATGTAACTGGGTATGGAGTCGATTCCTACGATTCCTAGCTTTCAATAATCGGGAACCTAGCACTACTTTCAGCCCTTCCCCCTTCCTACGCCTTGTTTATTCTTGGAAAAGTTTCGTCCTGCTTGCATCATTCTATCCATTCTACAATTGGTCCCATGTAAGGACAAGATGGGGCTAAAAGATATTTAGGGGGTTTCCAGAAATCTTGACCTACTCCAAAAGTGGGCATTGCCCTACCTATAGGAGAAGTTTGATTTCATTGGTGTGTATATTTGTTTGGTTGTAAAGAAAACCCTCCTTGTCTTTTAAAGAAACTGAACAAGGAGCAAAAACGTTACCTTCGATTTTCTCAAAACAGCATTTATCAGGATAGCCCCCTTGTGCTTAAAAGCGACCAAATTTCTTCTTCACTAAGAACCAAGACCACAGCTTCAACTTTATTGATTTCACAATCACATCATCCCTGAGATACAAAATGCCTTCATAATTGTAAAAAAGCAAACAAACAAACACTAGTGCATTTACCAAGACAAGTAACGTCGAC
>NW_004797347.1:164256-165342 GCF_000002075.1 Aplysia californica
CCCCCCCCCCCCCCCCCGCCGGCACCTGCAGTGAAAACTATCCTCAGTTTAACACCAATTAATGACCTCATACAACCTTTACAGACAACATTGTAAGGGAAAATCCACACATTCATGTGGAATTAATGACAAAATGTAACTACTCTCAGTAACCCCTTTGAACTACCCGGTAATGCAGTCTTACCGTGATGTTATTTGGTGCAGTGGCCTGTGACTAAAACCGGCCTAGACGTCTTCTTTCCTTCACAGGAATATCTACTTTCCTTTTCTCTTTGAGTCACACCTGACGTGTTCGCCTTCGATATGTGTGACGGCGCAGTGGAATCAGGTGCTCGTCATTTTTTGGGCATGAGAAGTTATTGGAATCATCTGAAAGCTGGTTTATTTGTTTTGCTTTCAATTAAATAAATATCCATCTATCTTGAATACAACTCAAGATATTTACATTTGAAGGAAGTGAGGTCGCCTGGTTTCAGTGGTGAAATTAGCGACAAAATTGTGCTAAAGTTTGGTCACTGCAAAAGCTAGAAAGTCCTTGAAAACAGAAAAATAACATGTGTTGTGCCTTTAATCAATGTTTTTCAGTAAAGTACAGCTGGAAATGTATTTTTATATGGACATAAAAGGTTGAGCCCCCCACCCTCCAAAAAAATCGATAAAAAATTTCCAAACTTTCAGAAAAATGTCTTTTTCTCCGATTTCTGTATTTTGACGAGCGCCTGATTTCCCCACGCAGCGTCACACATTATGTGTCACATATTGTGTGTCACATCACAAGAGCGTTAGATCTACATTTATAAAACTGTTCAGAAACATGAATACTCAAAGATCTCCTGCGCAAGGAAAATTCCGAATGATAAAAACCTTTGAAGTTCAAATCAAAGCTCCACTAATTTACTCGACACGATCAAAGAGGCTTGTCTTTTGGTGTGGGTTCTAGTGCTACGTAATATCCGCTTACCTAGAGAAAAACGTAAGTGAAAATCAATCATCATCATCGCATTGTCCGATTCGTTAAGTGAGATGTGGAACGGCGGATCGGCTTTTGATGCGAGCCCAGCTATGTTGAGGAAGCCACTAGGTAGA
>NW_004797347.1:166422-170548 GCF_000002075.1 Aplysia californica
ACAAGTTTTCAGAAGATACTAATAACTCCGCACGTCCCAAAATTGACGAGCGCCTGATTCCACTGCATCGTGACACAATTGATTTTTCCTCCAACCAGAATGTGGGTTCGAGCCGCGAAGTGACAGAGGGAAGATCAGGGACGGAGAGGATACAGAAGAATGCGAGTTTCCCTGGGTAGTGGGCGGGTCCTCTTCAAGACGCCGTTTCTGTGGCGGCACGATAGTGGACAGACGTCACATAATCACAGCTGCGCACTGTGTCCGGGAAAAGTGAGGACAATGTTGTGCCTATTTATATTATCACAGTTTAGCGTTTTTCCTGTTCCCATGGTAACGTAGTAGTAGTAGTAGTAGTAGTAGTAGTAGTAGTAGTAGTAGTAGTAGTAGTAGTAGTAGTAGTAGTAGTAGTAGTAGTAGTAGTAGTAGCAGAGCCACCCCCCCCCTCTAATCCAGGACCTCGCTAATCTCGACGATCACAGTTCGCTTTTTCCTGTTCCCATGTGTAAATGCACAAACTATTTAAATCCAGGCAACTATCCCTCACTTTCAGAAAGAAAAAGCTGGAATGCTACATCTGCCCCTTATTTCTATATGGCGCTGAGACCTAGATTTCGTCAAAGAAAGACGAAAACAAAATAATTGTGTTTGAAATGTGGTGCTACCGTAGAATGGCCAGAATAAGTTGGATAGGAAAGCAAAAAAGACGAACATTGAAGTGTGTCAGATTTTCCACTCAAGACAAACCCTGTTGAATAAAATAAACTTAACCCTATCCGTACGTCGTGTTTTACTATCGTACCCATACGACGTAGGGAACTCTGTGCCAACACTTTCGAAAGAGGAAATTTACTCGTTAATCCGATCCGTACGCTTTGCATATCAGTCTGTCAAAATGATTTTTCGAGAAATACTCAAAAGTTTCAAAGAGATTTTCGCACTAGAAGTATTCTAAAATGGGAAGAATACAACCCCGGGGGTACAAAATGACCCCAGGGCGTACGGATAGAGTTATATTTTTTTGTAAGAGTTTTACGGCGCTCGCAACTATATAAGGTCATATGAGCGCCAGAAGATTAGAGGTGTTACAAGAGAGTAACAAACATAAAAAAAACAAGAAGGGGAGATAAGGACTATAGATGTTTGATAGAAAAGAAGCAAACCACACTAGAGCACCCGCCAACCACCCACGGGTAGGGTTAAACCGAAAAGCTTCTCTCACCTTGCCAGGAACGCTCCATTCTTTGCAGACGTTGTGTATCCGCTCCAGACGAGCGTCCATGCCAGACGGTGAGATGAGGTAGTCCTGAACTCTCGCCGAATCGTTCTGTAAATAGTGAGGATTTTTAAAATTATTTTTATAGTAGAAGGTTTTACGGCTCTCGAAACTGCATAAGGTCATATGTGCGCCAAGGGGTGGGTGTCAACAGAGACGTCTTTACAGGGAATCAGACTTATTCTGCTCACCACTCTAGCTTCAACAGTACAAGGTCTGATTCGACTGTCTAGGCACCCCGGAAATAGCAAGTCACAAGAGAGTGACAAACATACAAAAGAAATAGAGGAAAAGGACAACAGTAAGGATTAAGAAAGAAAAAGCAGCAGTTCCCTGTTGTAGATCAGGTACAGTTATGAGCACGACATGAATCAGCTCATTTACAATTCTACTGTGCTTGAACGAGAAATGTCCCCCCTTTGGGAATGGCCTAAAGACACTTCAGTCAGTGGCACTACCCCGGGCGGTGGACATGTGTGAGGCATCGTGGTGAAATCAGGCGCTCGATAAAACAATCAAAGTGAAGACACAGGCATATTACTGCAGGTTTGTGAATTTTAACAGAATTTCTTTTTTTTTTTTTTAGCTCAACACCTTTAAAGCCTATTAAAGTATACATTTCGGTGTGGATTTTACTGAAAAACGCAGATTAAATGCACCCAAAATGTAAGTTTTCAGGTTCCACAGACTCCTAAGCTAATAAAATAATTATCTTTGACTCACTATTTTACCTCTGAAACCAGTAGACCCCAAATTTCTTCATTCGCAAATATCTCGACTTCTGCTCTAGATATATGGGTATGCTTTTTCGCCAAATGCGAGGCAAATCAGTAAGCTTTAAGATGGCACTAATAACTCCATACGTCCCAAAATTGACGAGTATCACATTTTCTTTAGAAGCAACAGCGCAACAGTATTATGCCCAGTACACACTGTCAAAAGAAATTGCTCTGATTGAATCGAGGACATCCAGATTCTCCCCCACGGAGAGGAAAAAGCTACTATTTGTGAGACGTGCGGACACAATGAGTTACTTCTCGCTGTCCACAAATGGAGATATTGGCCAAATTTTGACACTAGGGTCAAATAAGTAGATTTTCTAGTGATGCCATATGTATTCTTTAAATATAACACACCTTTCTTAATATAAATTGTAAAAACTTCACATATAAGTGTGATGTATATTTTTTCCTTAAAGCCATAAGTCGAGAAGTAACTCATTTCGTCAGCACGCTTCACTTTTTGACACAATAAGATCGATTCGACTCGCGTCCTTCGAAAACACTCGTGTTTCCCCTACGAAGAGAGAATGTTGTTTACACAAGATTAAAAATAGGACACACGCACGTCACGCACAAACATTTACTCGAAGGAGAGGAAGCTCCTTTTTGTGTGGCGTGCAACACATATTTTACAGTTCGGCACATCCTGACGGAATGTGTCGACTTGGATGAATAATATACGCATAAAATACTTCAGATGTAAAGATGTCAAAACTCTCTCTGACATCGTTAGTCCGAGAAAAAAATTTGAGTTTCATAAAAGAAATAGGATTGATTGATAAGGTATAAAAATGCATAGTTGTCGTTGTCGGTGTATATACATACACTGAACTTAATATTATAAATACCAGTGTAAATAAGGGTCTTTACCATATTTACAAAGATTTTCATAAATGTCTGCCCGTCCTTTTAATATGATGATGATATGACCGTATGCAGTTGCGAGCGCCGTAAAACTTTTACTAAAACATAACACGATGACAGATTTGTTGCAGTAAAACCTGTTGGCACTTACATGACCAAAAATTGAGTCGATAGTGCCGTAAAACATCTACTCAATCAAAAAAACCTTGGAAAACAAACGAATTCGATTTTGAAGGTTGCAACAGAATTCACTCAAATACGGTCAAATTGTGTCCTTCTAAGCTTTTGTCTCTACCCGTGTGGAGGAAAATTCTAGCTGGCCCGCACTTAATCAAATCAGTTGGATGGTCAATGTGCACTCGGTATGGGATGATGGCTGACCACGGAAAAGACTTGCTAAAGAAGAACTAAAAGGAGGAAGAATCACAAACCATAACTTTTATCGGTTTGTCAGCGAACGTTGACTGGGGGAACTCGTGGTATTATAAGGGTTACAGTTTTCGTCTCTAATTCAGATTTCTTCTGTGAAATATTCTCCTTTCACCTCTTTTCCTGCTCTCTGCCAGTGTCCTGTCGTCTGCTTTCGTCTCCACTTTCTGTCCCCGACCCCATCCTCTTGCCCCCTACTCTGGGCTCCTGACTCTTTCTGCAGCCTTTCTACAGCTGTTCTCTGGCTCCTTCTTACAGCTGTCTTTCAGCTACACACCTGATCTCAGGGTAGGTAAGTTCTAACACCTAGCTTTCTCGGATAAAGGGGAACAATCTCGGAGGTCCCGTGTGAAAGTTGCACACGTTGGCGAGAAAATGGCCACCAAAGTTTGGCAACTTCTAAAGCTTGTGAGTCATTAGAAACTGCAAATTTTTGTGCCTTAGATTAACATTTTCCAGTAAAATCCACGCAGAAATGTTTTTTAAAATGGACCTTAATGGTGTTTAGTAAAAAAACAAAGGTTCGAGAAAAATTGTCAAACAGTCAGAAAAATGTCATTTTTTTCGATTTCATTATCCTGAAGAGCGCCTGATTTCACATGTCTTTCTGCTGGGATGTTGTAATCCTCTCAGCCCGGGTTGTCCTCTTGAATAATCTAAATTTAATGTGTCGATAGGGGCATCTATCTATCTATCTATCTATCTATCTATCTATCTATCTATCTATCTATCTATCTATCTATCTATCTATCTATCTATCTATCTATCTATCTATCTA
>NW_004797347.1:172934-174183 GCF_000002075.1 Aplysia californica
AGCTCTGAGCGCTTTACACCAATCACATAATCATTCACACAAGAAAAAATATTTCACAGAAACAAGAAAAACCAGTCCAACCACATAAAGAAGAACTTTCACAACCATACATTAACCATACTACACGACAGGAAATTAACCCCCCCCCCCGAAAAAACAACAACCAAACAACGTTACTGTACTCACTGTGAATTTGATCTCCATGTTTTCCACACGAGCTATATCAGAGGAAAAAAGATCGATATAGTCAGAAATATAATAACCACTTTCAATACAGGTTAAAAAAAATTAATGTTATGGAATGGAGAGAGATCAGATATGGGGTGTATGCAGAGGGTGTATTTTAGGAATCTTTTTTGCGGGCTTACTATTTTTGTGAGGCATTGTGGTGGAATCAGGCTCTCGTCAAAATAATCAAAGTGAAGAAACTTTCATTTTTCCGCAGGTTTATGAATTTCTATCAAATTTTTGTTTTTTGGTTCAACACCTTTCATGCCCATTAAAGAACTCATTTCTGTGTGGAATTTTCTGAAAAACGTTGATTAAAGGCACAAAAAATGTAAATTTTCAGTTACCACGGACTATTAAGATAAGGAAATAACTAATCTTTCACGGCCATTTCCTCACCACTTTTACCTCTGAAAACAGGTGACCCCCACCTCCTTCATTTGCAAATATCTTGACTTAAATTCAAGATAAATGGATATTTTTTCCATCCAAAAAAAGACGAGTGAACAAGCTTTAAGATGATACCAATAACTCTACATGCCCAAAAATTGACGAGAGCCTGATTCCACTATGATGCCTCACATTTTCTCTAGAGGGTGCGGTGGCGGAGTGGTTAGTGCGCTCGTCTCCGAAGCGGAAAGTCCGGGTTCGAGCCTCGGTTCGGACACTGCTTTTTTTCGCCCCCTCCTGTCCACCCAGCAGTAATGGGTACCTGACTTCGAGTTGGGAAGTAAAGGCGGCGTGGAAAGGAACTGGCCACCCTACTACAATATGCCGAAGGCCCAGGAAGTTGTCTCACTAACAAGGCAATCCCCATTGTCCGGATCGGATGCGGGAACAACTTTTTACTATTTTCCTTAAAAGATGTTTTAGTAAGACCTTTAATTACGGGGCATGCAACACAATTAAGTCATATAAATGGCAGCGAGTCGATGTGTTACAAGAGAGTAATGCACTTTAAAAGAAGGAGGAGAGTTACGGGTAATAGGTGTTTGATAGGAGAGAAGGGGCAATCCATACC
>NW_004797347.1:177247-180870 GCF_000002075.1 Aplysia californica
TAAGTAAGTAAGTAAGTAAGTAAGTAAGTAAGTTTATTCAGTGTTTAAGGCCATTGGCCCATATCACATCATATAAAGCACTCATTTGATAGTTTCCATAATGAATAAGTACAGGTTGTGCACATATTATCTTTTATCATGGGTCAAACATTGCATATTTCTGTCACTGGGCCGAGTCAGGCTAGGGGAGATTAAAAGAACAAGCTATCATGACTGTATTTCTAACAACATCATCTGCCAGTACTGTAACAAGACATCTTGTGTGGTACGACGAGGTGGAATCAGGCGCCCGTCAATTTTTGGGCACATGGAGTTATTGGTATCATCTTATAGCTTGTTCATTTTTCTTCCTTCTAATAAAAAAAATAAACAATGTATCTTGAATAGAAGTCGAGATATTCACGATTGAAGCAAGTGGGGGTCGCCCGGTTTCAAAGGTAAAATAAGCGAGAAAATGGTCGCCAAAGTTTGGTGACTTCCAAAGCTTGAGAGTCCTTGGAAACTGTAAATTTACTTTTTGTGTGTCTTTAATCAAAGTTTTTAAGTAAAAGTCACTCAGCAAATTGTTTTTAAATGGACATAAAAAGTACGGAGCCAAAAACTAAAAATTCGATAAAAATTGCCAAAGGGGAAGAAAAATGCCGTTTTCTTCAGTTTCATTATTTTGACGAGCGCCTGATTTCACCCCAATGCCTCACATATGATGAAATGATACACAACCGATCCTGATCCAACAGTCACCTGTATAAGACAATCACCTGTACAAGTTGCCACTTCCCATTTCCCCTCTTTCTTTTCTTTTTTTTTTTTCTTTGGGGTGTTTTTTTTGGGGGGGGGGGGTATAATGATATTGTGTAAAACGGCCATCAGTCTAAGGCGGCCACTTTCTCCTCGACAATGGGTGGCCGTCTTTCACCATTTCTACTGTATGCTGAAAACGAATTTCGAATGTTTTCACTTTCTATCTGTACGCCCTGGGGTCATTTTGTACCCCCGGGGTTGTATTCTTCACATTTTAGAATACTTCTAGTACGAAGATCTCTTTGAAACTTTCAGTGTTTCTCAAAAAATAATTTTGACAGACTGCTATGCAATGTGTACGGATAGGATTAACGAGTAAATTTCCTCTTTGAAAGTGGTTGCACAAGAGTTCCCCACGTCGTATGGATACGATAGTAAAACACGACGTACGGATATATGGTTAAAAAACATAATGAGAGAGAGAGAGAGAGAGAGAGAGAGAAGAGAGAGAGAGAGAGAGAGACAGAGAGAGAGAGACAAAGAGACAGAGAGAGAGAGACAGCGACAGAGAGAGAGAGAGAGAGAGAGAGAGAGAGAGAGACAAAGAGACAGAGAGAGAGAGACAGCGACAGAGAGAGAGAGAGAGAGAGAAACAGACTGACAGAGACAGAGACGGAGATAAAGAGGATGGGGCGCCTGTACGTGCCTATGTATTATTTGTACAGTATGGGCTTATCGAAAAAAAAATCAATTGTCTGATTGGTAAACGAAACGAAAAACACGTCAGAACTGTCTATTTTACAAACGAAACATGGTGATACTAACAACTTACTGTTAAAAGTATTCGTCGTTTTGTTTTATTAACGTTACTTTGTCTGCAAAGAATGTTATTTTAAAATTGTATTTAATTATTTATTTATTTATTTATTTATTTATCTATTTGTTATCTATTTATTGGGGGATACATGCTTGTAACCTTCCAGCTTATATGCTATAAATACTAACGTATAACAAACTAAACCTGCTGCAACAAACCAGCAGGGAATAATTAGCTCACGACTTGTAGAGAGTTAGGCCAGGAACTAGATGGCAGAAAAGAAACAAGCAAAACTGGAAATGAAAAAAAAAAATGAATACATTTGTAACGAATCAGTGGCTCTATCCAACATCGTACCGTGCCCGAAGGAAGAAAACTAGTACAAAATATAAAATAATATAATATATAATATACATACTAGTATAAAATAATATATAAAATACACACTAAGGTACTCACTTCTGACACAGGCTACTACAATGCTGTACATATAATACAGTAAGGCAACACCAACACCGGCTGTTTGCTTGAGTCTTCAAATAAGTCTACTGTTATGTTATTGCATACATGTACGAGTATATCTTTCTCTACATCCATCTACAGTGACGGTCTTTCAAAATGTAAGCGTCATCTGGACGCATATTTTGGTGTTGCCTCGCGTTGTCTGATTGGAAGTGTGGGCCAACTGAGCCGCTAATAAGGAGGATCAGCGCAAGTGATCTAGTTAAAAGGGTATTACATAAAAAGAAGCCAATTACGGCGGGTAAATTGTCGGGTTCAGGGGATTGGGGGGAGATGTGGGGGGATATGTGGGGAGGGGGGGGAGAGTATAAAGTGAGCAGTGTAGCAAACCAATCTTTTGTCATTGGACGTCATAAGCTTTTTGCGCGTGTTTTGTAAGTACTGTCATTATAATATTATACATTAACAAAAGCCTGGAATATGATTAATGTGTTACGACGTGGTGGAATCAGGCTCTCGTCAATTTTTGGGCACGTGGAGTTATTGGTATCATCTTAAAGTTTGTTAATTTGTCTTTCTATAGATTGAAAATTATCCATTTGTCGTTAATACAAGTTACGATATTGTCGATTGAAGGAGGTGGGGGTCGCCTGGTTTCAGCGATAAAATTAGCGAGAAAATGGACACCAAAGTTTAGTTTATTTCCATAGCTTGAGTGTCCGCGGAAACTGAAAATTTACACTTTTGGTGCCTTAAATTAACGTCTTTCAGTAAATGTGTTCTGTAATGGACATGACAGGTGTTGAGTCAAAACCCCCCACAAAAATTCGATAAAAATTCCCAATCTTGCGAAAACATGCCAATTTCATCACTTTCATTATTTTGACAAGCGCTTGATTTCACCACGCTGCCTCACATATGAACAGATTGTGGTTTGAACAATAACCCCCCCCCCCCACCCCACACACACAAAAAAAAACCCCAACCCAAAACAAAAAGAATTAAAAGAACAGATTGCATTTTGTGCCATGAGTATTTTGTCCGACTGCAGCGAGTGTTTGTACATTAACCCTATCCGTACGCCCTGGTGTCATTTTGTATCCCCAGGGTTGTATTTTTCACATGTTTGAATACTTCTAGTACGAAGATCTCTTTGAAACTTTCAGTATTTCTCAAAAAATCATTTTGACAGACTGCTATGCAAAGCGTAGGGATCGGATTAACGAGTAAATTTCCTATTTGGAAAGTGGTGGCTCAGAGTTCTCCACGTCGTGTGGATACGATAGTAAAACACGACGTACGGACAGGGTTAAAGAATCGGCCAACATGAATCGATGAATGTCATATTCACAGATGGAACAGGAGGCAGGTGAAAAGTGATGCGCTAGCCTATAGTATTATACTTGCCTTAGAAAGTAGCGTCTGAGAGCTTCTAGCGCAGACATTAATAGTTAATTTCATGGTAGCTTTCACAACAGCAAGACCGGAAAGGTGGCGAGCTGTTAGCCACCTCTTTGACAGGATACATGTTATGATAATGATCATAGGTTGACCACAGCTGCCGAGAGCAATATGGAGATATGGAGAGAGAGAGAGAGAGAGA
>NW_004797347.1:181073-187299 GCF_000002075.1 Aplysia californica
GTCATAGTAGTAGATTAGTGTGTTAAACTATGGGGGAGTAGCTGTATGTCTGGGGGGGGGGGGGGGGGGGGGAGTATGAGAGAGAGAAAGAGGAAGAGAGACAGAGAAAGAAAGAGAGAGAGAGAGAGATAGATAGAGACAGAGAGAGAAAGAGAGAGAGATACAGAGAGAGAGACAGAGAGAGAAAAAGAGAGAGAGAGAGAGAAAGAGAGAAAGAGAGAGAGAAAGAGAAAGAGAGAGAGAGAGAGAGAGAGAGAGAGAGAGAGAGAGAGAGAGAGAGAGAGAGAGAGAGAAAACAGGGATATAACAGGGATGCTGGGACCAGAGAAAAAGTCCTGTTATATCAGATCCCTGTTAAATCAGAAATGCAAGGGAAATAAGTATTAATCCAGCTATTACGCGTGTGTGTAACTAGGCTTAATAATAAATAATAATGGATTGCATTTATATAGCGCATATCCACTTATGCAAAAAAAATCAATTTTAAAGGTACATAGTGTTACATACTCATGCAAACACATATTCACTCACGCACGCACCACACGCACATACATACTCACACACACACATACGTACATATGCACATACGCACATACAAACTCACAACGATCTACAGCTTGGATGCATTCTGTCTAATCGAAATATGATGAAAATAGAAATGATTTTAGTTTCTTCTTAAAAATTTCTAGATTTTCTGCTTCTCTGATAGTTTTTGGAAGCCTATTCCAAACAAGTGGGGCAAAATATGAAAAAGTGCGTTGGCCATATGATTTGTAATTTATTTTAGGCTTAACAAGGGTTGTTTTGTCACTTGATGATCTGAGCGTTCTAGGAGGCACATAGGGTATTAAAAGCTGTTTTAGAAAGTCCGGTGATAAATCATTTAATTAAGCACTTGTAGCAAGTTAAACAAATTTTATATATCTTAGGGCTTAGGGCTAGATCGAAGTGTGCAGCACACCGCAGCCCTCTCTCATTTCATCCGCTGCGTGGGCTTGCAGTACATGTAGCGTGGCTTGCGTGGGCTTGCTCTATCACTGCGTTACTCTCTCTCTCTCTCTGTCTCTCTCTCTGTCTCTCTGTCTCTCTCTGTCTGTCTGTCTCTCTCTCTTTGACTCTCTCTTTGTCTCTCTCTCTGTCTCTCTCTCTCTCTCTCTCTCTCTCTCTTCTCCCCTCTCTCTCTCTTTCTTACTTTTTACACATTGTTACGATCCTTTGTCCCTGCTTTAACCGATTGGGCTCCGATGATGCCCTGTTATTGCCGATAACTTTTAATAGTTACAAACAAAGAGTAGAAAAAAATGGGGAATTTAAAAATCCCCGTTATTACAGGATCCCTGTTATTACAGGGCCTGTTATATAAAGTTTCCACTGTACTCGAAAGAGCAATACACATTGGTGCTTATTCTGACAATAGCCTTATGCTATATGGTAAAAAAAACCCCTTCTTTTCTATCTTTCTTTCTTTGTTTTAAGAGGTACATATCTGCCGCTGCGTAATCTCTCACTTTGCTGGGAAATGGGGCACGATGGGTCGTTTATAGTACTTTTTATCGTTTATATACTTGTGGCTTTATACATTTCATCCATTCTAATAAAATCATATCCAGAGATCTTGCTGGCTTTCTGAATGGTTCTGTCAAATTTTTCTTTATCTTAAATACACACACGGAAACGCACTCGTCAACACAAATACACGTACACACACACACACACACACACACACACACACACACACACACACACACGCGCGCGCGCACGCGCGCACACACACACACACACACACTCACATACACATACACGCACGCGTATACACACATACACACATACACAAACACGCCCACACACACATGCACACACACACACACACACACACACACACACACACACACACACTTATACACATATATACACACACGCACACGCACACACATACACACATACACACACACACACACACGCACACATCTGCATACACGGATGCATACACATGAACAATCATATGACGGACGTACGAAATGAAGTTATTCACCCTAATCTGCCAATGACTGAATACCCTGCATTCATGACAGTATGAATAATAATAATAATAATAATAATAATAATAATAATAATAATAATAATAATAATAATAATAATAATAATAATAATAATAATAATAATAATAATAATAGCATATGTATAGCGCAAATCCCCGCTCAACAGCAAGCTCTTTACGCTTCACAATCAGTGCTATCACCCCAGCAGACCTGAAAGCATTCTGAAACAACCTCAACTTACTTACTGGGAAGCATACAGTGCAAGCAGCCATTAATAGGTGCTAAAACACCAACATACTAACAAGATCTTTCGCTGTCTTTGGCACCATCAGTGAGTGTCTATGGTGTAACGGAGGCGTTCAACGTTTAACGCAGAAGAGGTGAGTCCGATTCCCGAATGAGGAGGTGCCGTCGTTTTTTAGAATAACTACTTTTTTTCTGAACTACCCCCCTCCCCCATTTTTTCTGGAATTGCTGCTCAGTGGTGCTTGGAGGTAAGGGTCTTACCTAAATAACGTATCTCATGCGAGCATCTTATCTAATAATAATAACAATAGATGGCATATTATGTATAGCGAAAAATCCCCGCTCAACAGCATGCTCTATGCGCTTCACGATCTAATATGATCGCTTTTAGGTACAAGCGGGCTAACCCAGATTTCGGGGGTTTCCAGCAATCTTGACCTACACCAAAAGTGGGAATTGGTCTACCTATAGGAGAAGTTTGGTTTCATTGGTGTGTATATTTGTTTGGTTATAGAGAAAACTCTCCTTGTCTTGTAAAGAAACTGAACCCTGGCAAAAACTTTACCTTCGATTTTTTCAAAACAGCATTTGGCGGGATAGCCCCCTTGGGCTTAAAAGCGACCATATACCCCGTATGCGAGCATCTTATCTCCGACTGTCTGCTCGGACGTTGTATCCCTCTGAGCCCAGATTGGCCTTGGTAGGTGGAGTCCAAGCAGCCCACCTCCTAAATGATCCAAATCGTGTCAATGAGGGCGTAAATTATCTACATTAGTTATATGTGCTGACAAAATGGGTTACTTCTCGCTATCCTCAAATGTAGATATTGACCAAAAATCGACACTAAGGTCAAATTTGTTGATGTCTTATTGATGTCATATTCTTAAAGCATAGATTGCCCTTTACGATTTCATTCTTATAGATAGTATAAACTTCGCCTATAAGCGTGATGTATCAAGTTCCATGGGGATAGAATTGGAGAAGTCACTCATTTTGTCAGTATACGATAATCATATGTGAGACGTGCTGACAAAATGAGTTACTTCTCACCGTCCACAAAAGGAGATATTAGCCCAAAATCAACACTAGGGCCAAATTTGTAGATTTTCTATTGATGTCATATTCTTTAAGTAAAACACACCTTACATTGTTTCATACTTATAAATTGCAAAAACTTCACCTATAAGCGTCATGTAGCGATTTCCATAGGGCTCGAATCCAAGAAGGAACTCATTTAGTCAGCACGCTTCACATATATTAGACATGAGATCTACGGCCGCGACAGAGAGACATTGACACCTATTCTGCCCGTCTGTTCAAAATGGTATATATGAAGGCGGAAACCGAAGTGGCAAATCAGTGAAAAAAAATCTGCTTGAAATAATACTATAATATGCTTATCGGTAGGTAAACGATCCTTCGGTCAGTGACCTAGAAGCCAAGAACAATCATTTGGGAATAAACTGTAACCTGGATCAGGGTGAAAAGCATGCACGAATAGTTGCTAAGGCTATTATATCAATTAATATTAGTTTTAAAATTATAGATATTATTATTGATAATATCATTATTATTATTAACAATATGGTATTCCAGGATTATAATTAAGACTCAAGCATAATTACCTGTTTTATGAACGGATAGGTACAAAATAATAATAATAGATGACATTTATATAGCGCTCTATCCAATGAAATAGCTCTTTGCACATAAGGGAGGTTTGACGTCATGAAAAATTGTGTCGAGAAAGGACTTCCGGTTTTTTAAATACGAGACTACGAAATTGTTGATCGTAAGTCAGCTACCAGCTTGCCCCACTCCTCAAACATTCTTACATCCCCATTGAGAACAAAGCCAAGCTCATTAACTCTATCTTCATCCCCACCTTGACCCACCAATGCCAGACATGGACCCTGACCAAAAGTCCGGAACGTAAGATAACCACCTGCGGGATGAGATGTCTATGGAGAGCAGTCAACAAAACCAGACAGGACATGGTCAGAAACAACAAGATCAGAGAAATGATGGGAACAACACCGGTCCTGCACTACATACGAAGGCAAACAATTATGTGGTTTTGACATCTCACACGTAAGGCAGCTTGCCAGTAAAGCCTACTTCAAGAAAGTATCAGGGTACAAAGCAAGAGGAAGACTAAGAAAGACCTGGATCCAGGGTGTGAGGGATATTCTGAGAACATTCAATATCCCACCCAGCCAGGCCATCAAACTTGCTAGAGACAGGAAACTCTTTCTCCCCTCGATGCCCTAGAGGTACAAGAGGACGGATAAAGTAAAGTAAAGATCCCGGTCTTTCTGCTAAGACGATGTATCCGTCTCAGCCAAGGTTGGATGGCTTAGACAGGCAGGGTTGGAAGCCCGCCTCCTAAATTATCTAAAATGTGTCTACGGAAGGGTGGTGGGAGGGGGGTGTAGAAGGGTCAAAAATTAAAAACTGATTAGAATGACGAAGCAAGCTTTGATGTGTCTGTTAACAGCGCCGCAGGGTGGGGCATTTGTGGACTGCACTGACGGTACATCTAGACAATGTGATGCAGCGTGGTGGAATCAGGCTCTCGTCAAAATAATCCAAGTGAAGAAACTTGCATTTTTCCGCAGGTTTGTGAATTTTTCTCAAATTTTTGTTTTTTGGCTCAACACCTTTCATGCCCATTAAAGAGGTCATTTCTGTGTGGAGTTTTCCGAACAGCGTTGATTAAAGGCACTAAAATGTAAATTTTCAGTTACCACGGACTCTTAAGATAAGGAAATAATTAATCTTTGACGGCCATTTTCTCACTAATTTTACCTCTGAAAACAGTTGATCCCCACCTCCTTCTTTCGCACATATCTCGACTTGCATTCAAGATAAACTGATGTTTTTTCCATCCAAATAAAGATCAGTGACCAAGCTTTAAGATGCTACCAGTAACTCTACATGCCCCAAAAATGACGAGAGCCTGATTCCACCACGCTGCCTCACAACAGTATTTTGACAAACATTTACTAGAGACGAAGGCGTTGCTCGTAACGACTTGTTTAGATAATGGACGTGAAAAATAATGTATAATAATCAACTGTGATATAAAAAAATCTCACGTAAAAAGGCCACTGTGTGTTTACGATTCAATACTCATGTCTTGTCAGCAACAACGATTACTAGACCCACCAGTTGGCTTAAAACATTCTCTTGTGGATTGGGTAAAATGTCTGATCCCCTGAAAAAGAGATCAGGTTGAAAATTTCCGAAAATTCATACATATCAAAGATGGGTGGATGGCGGCTGCTCTGGTGTGCTTTGCTCCTTCTTTCCTATAAAAAATCTATCTAGTCTATCTCCCCTTCTTCTTTTTTGTATTTGTTACTCTCTTGTAACACTTCTAATATTCGGCACTTATATAACTTTATTGTGTTGCAAATGCGTAAAACTCTTAGGAAAACTAAAAACAAACATTCAAAATGGCATTTATTGGGCATCCAGTGATGTAATAACATTTTTAACAGTATAGGAAATATCAGCCTTAGGTTGTATCTCTATATCGAGCTTACATTTGCCTCAAAGTAGGCGCCCTGTGATTGACAATTTAGTTTTCTCCTTCAGCTGTCAGGTCTATACTACTGCAGACGTCGACGATCATGGTATCCCATTCCTTATTGTTATCAGTCTTCCTGACCAACTCAGTTTTTCTCTTTGCGTAGTTCGTCGCAAAGCTGATTAGGCAGTCTCTGTATCACCTTCACCTTCACCTATCCCGTAGACTGGATGTCAGAAGGGGCGCTTTTGAAAATTTAGCCACCAGCTTCCTCCACTCCTTCCGGTCTTCAGCTTTCCTGAGAGTGTCTTTGAGTTCTGTTCCTGTCCATTCCTTGACGTTGTCCTCCCAACTCTTCTTCGGTCTGCCTCAGCTCCTTTTTCCTTGGACGCTTCTCACCGTCCACAAA
>NW_004797347.1:188390-193316 GCF_000002075.1 Aplysia californica
TATTCATTTATCTTGAATACAAGTCGAGATATTTGCGAAAGAAGAAGGTGGGGGTCACTTGTTTTCAGAAGTAAAATTAGTGAGAAAATGGCCGCCAAAGATTAGTTATTTCCTTAGCTTAAGAGTCCGTGGTAACTGAAAATTTACATTTTTTGTGCCCTTAATCAACGTTTTTCAGAAAAATCCACACTGAAATGAGTTTTTTAGTGGGCATGAAAGGTGCTGAGCTAAAAAACAAAAATTTGATAAGAATTCACAAACCTGCGGAAAAATGCAAGTTTCTTCACTTTGATTAATTTGACGAGAGCCTGATTCCACCACGCTGCCTCACATTTAGAAGCAACACGATACGTTGTTCTGTAAATCACCGGAGGCCTTTAGAGAGTTTAGCAGTGTTAACTCAACTACAGACTTCAACATAAGTTCAGGACCACCTTCACAGACAGCCCTGATTTGTAAATATCCGAAAAAAGGCAGCCAGGAACGTTTTAAAATGTTTTGCTCTGAAAGTGTTTTCAAAATGTACTGTAAAGGTTCCTAAAGGGGCAAATCACCACGTGCAGCACGGAAATCCTCGGGGAATTTGAGCCTAATTTGCAAGTGGTCCCTAACTTATGTTGAAGTCTGTAGCATCACTTTGAACTTTTGAGTCAGATTCCGCGGCCCGCGGTTCGAATCCTTTCCTGGACATTAATGACTTTTGGTAGTTCAGATAGTTTGTTTTTTCCGCTCTATCACCCACCATCCACCCACCTGCCTGAGTCCTTTCGGAGATGGGCGGTATATCGTATGTCCCGTCGCCTATTATCTTATAGTGCTTGGAAGGACATTTGGCACGACTTCTAATATACTATGAAGTTTCCTAGAGAGGCGAAACCGTGTTTTATGTGTCCCACGCCTCCAGTGACCTTATGCAGTTGCCAGGGCCGTAAAACAGTTACTATAAAAAAAAACCTTTAAAAAGACCAGAAGCGAAACCAGCGCCTATGATGTAGAGCTTTGGCACCCCGCCGTCGTACGCAGGAAATCTGAGTATTTTATTTTGGTAAGTGTTTTACGGAGTTCGCAACTGCATAAGGTCATATGAGCGCACATTTTCAGTTTGTAGGAAATTTGGAAATTTGTTCAGGAGCGAAGAGGAGGGGGTAAAGGAGGTGAGGAGGTGGGGGCAGAAAGAGAAGACGAAAGCAGACGCCAGGAAATTGCTGGAGAGCAGGAAAGGAGGTGAAAGGAGACCATTTTAGAAAAAAAAAGTTTTCCGTCGCTACCCGGATTCGAACGCTGAACCTTTGAATGAGAGGCCAACACCATAACCTCTAGGCCACGAGAGCCCCCTCCCTCCTTTCCGTATCCTGGTTACACCTACCCACTTTCTGATGTCTTCTTTCGACCTTGTGTCTGGTCTTCCCCTTGATCGTTTACCCGTCCTTGATAAATTAGATTCAGTGTGTCTTTTGTCCATCTGTTATCTGTCATTCTGCCGATGTGACCAGCCCATTTCCATTTTTTTCACAGAATAAATTGATATGACGCGAATATCTGTCACTCACGTGTTGTTTCACTTTTCTGTGTGATTTATTTGATATTGCATTCTTAAACCCAGCGTTTTTCCTATCTATTGCTCTTTGACTCTGCGTTGCTCCCCCTCCCCCAAAAAACAACAAAAACAAAACACAACAAACAAACAAACAACAAACAAAAAACACAACAAAAAACAAACAAACAAACAACAAAACAACCCAAAAAACCCCCCAAACAAAAACAAGAACAAACAAACAAACAAAAACAACAGCCCCCCCCAACCCCCAACAACCCCTAAACAACAAACAAGCAAACAACTCTCCCTTTTTACACACACTTAAAAAATAACAATATGCAAAAAAGCCAGCACACCCCAGCCCAAAGCTAACAAAACAAAAACAAAAACAAAAACAACCAGCTCTCAACAATAACATTCTTATAAAAACATTATGGTGTTTATTATTGATAACATTTTCTGTTCCTACAGGCCTATCCTTCATAAGCTTTTAACGTTATCTTTCATTATAGTTGTTCTGTTCCTATGTCTGGATGAAAATACTCTCTCTCTCTCTCTCTCTCTCTCTCTCTCTCTCTGTGTGTGTGTGTGTGTGTGTGTGTGTGTGTGTGTGTGTGTGTGTGTGTGTGTGCGCGCATTAATGTATATTGCATGAGAAGAAAGGAAGTAGTAAGAAAGGTTTTTAAAAAATGGGTATTCCAATGTAAAGCGCATTGAGCTACTTTTTTGGAAATGCGCTATATAAATGTTATATGTTATTATTATTATTATTACTATTATTATTATCATTATTATTATTATTATTATTATTATTATTATTATTATTATTATTATTATTATTATTATTATTATTATTAAATAAGTTGATGCCAAAGAAACTATAGCGGGCTTTAAAAGTTGAGTAGGGGTGAGAAAGAAAGAGAGAGAGAGAGAGAGAGAGAGAGAGAGAGAGAGAGAGAGAGAAAGAGAGAGAGAAAGAGAGAGAGAGTGAGTGAGAATGTGGTTGAGAGAGAGATAGAGAGAGAGAGAGAGAGAGAGAGAGAGAGAGAGAGAGAGAGAGAGAAGGAGGAGGCAAGAAAGAGTGACAGAGTTAGAGAGAAAGGGGGGAAGAAAGAGGGACAGAGATAGAGAGAGGGGGAGGAAGAGAGTTGGAGAGAGACTCAGAGAGAAAAAAAAAAAAGAGAGAGAGAGAGAGAGAGAGAGAGAGAGAGAGAGAGAGAGAGAGAGAGAGAGAGAGAGAGAGGGAGAGAGAGAGAGAGGAGGGGGAGAAGTGCAAACAGATAGTTGACAGAGGAAGATAAAGCCGATAGGAAGTTGCTTTATTGCTGGGAACAAGCTTTGCCTACTGTTATTTGAACAGTCTGTTTAGACAACAAAAGCTTTTGACAACTCTGTGATAATGTATGTATTTGTGCAAATATGCAGAGTATGTTATAGATCTAGTTCCCCCATTGCGAGACAGCATTAGCATCTTTTTTTTTTATTTGGTAAGTGTTTTACGGCGCTCGCAACTGCATAACGTCATATGAGCTCGCTTGGTAGGAAATTTTGAATTTACCCGAAGCCTACTCTTATCGATTTTAGACCACCAAGGGATCTTTTACGTGCGCAACTTGCGCATGTACCCACCCAATTTTTTCGCCCCTCTCCGGGAAGGCTAGGTGTAGATCTTTCCAACCAGAAGATCAGGAGTGTGGCTGAAAGACAGCAGTAAGAAAGAGCCAAGGAGTAGCAGTAGAAAGGCTGCAGGAAGAGTCAGGAGCCCAGAGGAGGGGGCAAAGGAGGTGAGGGGGTGGGGGCAGAAAGTGGTGACGAAAGCAGACGGCAGAATATTGCAAGAGGAAAGGAAATAAGGTGAAAGGAGACCATTTTAGAATAGAAATTTTTCGGTCGCTACCAAGATTCGAACCCGGGACCATTGAATGAAAGGCGAACACCTCAACCTCTAGGCCACGAGAGCTCCCTTAGCATTTCCGACTGAGGTAACAGTGACACCGAGAGCGAATAGTGGGGAAAACGTCCGTGTGGAGGCAGAGGGCAGAGAGGGAGAGAGAGAGAGAGAGAGAGAGAGAGAGAGAGAGAGAGAGAGAGAGAGAGGAGAGAGAGAAACGATCGCAAGAGCACTCAGTCTTGGGCTGCTGAAGTTGATCTCTCTCTCTCTCTCTCTCTCTCTCTCTCTCTCTCTCTCTCTCTCTCTCTCTCTCTCTCTCTCTCTCTCTCTCAGACACACACACACACAATATATATATATTTCTCCGTCTGTATATCTATATCTATCAAACAATCTCTCTCTTTCTCTTTATATATGTTCCGTACATCTTTTGCGGGGAGTTAACTACTACTATTCAACAGTACGAAAAAGAGTAGAATCTCTTACCTCCCTTGTTCCTTTTTAGCTCCTTTCATCATCACCCAGTGCCAGATCTTCGACAGGCATTGGCGATCATGGTCCTCCATTCATTCCTTTGCTCGGGTGCTCTAAAAAAAAAAACTACGTTTCCCCGTTCTTTCCCTGTTACCCATGTGTTTAGGGTCCCCAAGTATATTGTTCTCGTTACTTTAAAAAAATAATCTGTTACCTTGCAGTGTAGAAGGAAGTAGCAAACGTCTTTCTCTTGCTTGTCGTATCGGTTTGCTTCACGATTACTTTGTTTATATTTATGTTTCTCTGAACCTCTTCTATCCATCTTTTCCTGGACCTGCCTTTTCCTCTGTATCCATTTGATCTCTAGTTGCTTTCTGCTATACTGCCTACTAGAGTACTGTCTGGCGGCAGTGATCTTGACAGATGTCGAAACTATTTTTATTCGTTTTTTATCTATGTCATTGAGACGAGCGTACAGAAGGCTAACAGCGTCAGCTACCAGCTTGCTCCACTCCTCAAATATCTTAGCATCCTCACTGAGACCAAAGCCAAGCTCATTAACTCTATCTTCATCTTAAGCAGGGCCTTAAAAAAAGTCTTGCTTCTATTTCTCCGTCTGTCTTTCTGTATTGTATGAACACACTTCTTTTAAACTCTTCCACTTGCTTGATTTTGCTGTCGTCGACTGTGAACTACGATGCTAAGCAAGCTTGGTGCTTTGCTGATTTTTATCGCCTCGGTTTTGCCTCTGATAATCTTTCTGCTTTGATCAGCCTTTGCTCCGTTTGTTTACGCGATCTTTGAGGGTCTTCTTGCTCTACCTTTATTAACTTTACTATACTCATCTTTATACTCTTTAACATTTTGACTTCACGTATTTTAGAAGCTTGCTACTCAAAAACATTCTGCTCGCGTTGGCTGTAGCAGGTGGGATTTAAGCCCATCTCCTAACCGATCTACACTACGCGTGTTTATGAGGTCGCTTTTAAGCACAAGGGGGCTATCCCGAAAAATGCTGTTTTGA
>NW_004797347.1:193416-196636 GCF_000002075.1 Aplysia californica
ATTGAGACGAGAGTACAGAAGGACAACAGCGTCAGCTACCAGCTTGCCCCACTCCTCAAATATCTTAGCATCCCCATTGAGACCAAAGCCAAGCTCATTAACTCTATCTTCATCCCCACTTTGACCTTGCAGTGCCAGACATGGACCATGACCAAAAGTCTGGAACGTAAGATAACCACCTGCGAGATGAGATGTCTAAGGAGAGCCGTCAACAAAACCAGACGGGACATGGTCAGAAACAACAAGATCAGAGAAATGCTGGGAACAACACTTGTCTTCCACTACATCCAAAAGCAAACGATCAGGTGGTTTGGGCATCTCACACGTAAGGCACCTAACCAGATTGCAAGTAAAGCCTACTAAAAGAAAGTGTCAGGGTACAAAGCAACAGGAAGACCAAGAAAGTCCTGGATCCAGGGTGTAAAGGATATCCTGAGAACATTCAATATCCCATCCAGCCAGGCCATCAAACTTGCTAGAGGCAGGAAACTCTTTCTCCCCTCGACGCCCTAGAGGTACAAGAGGACGGATAAAGTGAAGTAAGTAAGCTTATCTACGTACTCCAAGCAGGGCCTTAAAAAAATTCCTGCTTCTATTTCTCCGTCTGTCTTTCTATCTTGTATGAACACACTTCTTTTAAACTCTTCCACTTGCTTGATTTTGCTGTCGTCGACTGTGAACTACGATGCTAAGCAAGCTTGGTGCTTTGCTGATTTTTATCGCCTCGGTTTTGCCTATGATAATCTTTATGCTATGATCAGCTTTTGCTCCTTTTGTTTACGCGATCTTTGAGGGTCTTCTTGCTCTACCTTTATAAACTTTACTATACTCATCTTTATACTCTTTAACATTTTGACTTCACGTATTTTAGAAGCTTGCTACTCAAAAACATTCTGCTCGCGTTGGCTGTAGCAGGTGGGATTTAAGCCCATCTCCTAACCGATCTACACTACGCGTGTTTATGAGGTCGCTTTTAAGCACAAGGGGGCTATCCCGAAAAATGCTGTTTTGAGAAAATCGGAGGTAAAGTTTTTGCCCCTTGTTCAGTTTCTTTAATAGACAAGGAGAGTTTTCTCTATAACCAAACAAACTATACACGCCAGTGAAACGAAACTTCTCCTATATGTAGAACAATGTCAACTTTTGGTGAAGGTCAAGATTTTTCGAAACCCCCGAAATCTGGGTTAGCCCGCTTGTCCTTAAAAGCGACCATGTGTGTTCGAGTGTGACGGTAAATGTTAAATCGTAAACACAGAATAGAGGTAGCTGTAAAATGGAAACAAGTAATTTCCTCAATTCGCGAGGACAACTGGTCGCTTTTAAGGACAAACGGGGCTAACCCAGATTTCGGTTGTTTCCAGAAATCTTGACCTACACCAAAAGTGGGCAATGCCCTACCTATAGGAGGAGTTTTGTTTCATTGGTGTGTATATTTGTTTGGTTAAAGAGAAAACTCTCCTTGTCTTTTAAAGAAACTGAAGAAGGGGAAAAAAACTTCACCGTCGCTTTTTTATTAAAACAGCATTTTACGGGATAGCCCCCTTGTGCTTAAAAGCGACCAACTAACTGATGCTTTGTATCGTCCACGCCAAGACGCCAGAGCAATGAAAATCACATGTTGCTATAAATAATTTACATGGATTATCATCGTGATAAGAAATTGATAAAATCACTAAATAACAGTCTCAAAAATGGGTAATTAAAAGACGAACGTAGCAATTTTGCTAGGGTCAGCTTACAGACATTGTAGTGTAGGATAAAACAATCTGATCCTTTAATAGAAAATAGCGACTCTTTGGGGAGCCTTTGCCTCTTTGATACCTAGTCTATTTATGGTGGTATGGCAGATAGAATGGTCCCCTCTCGTGAACAAAACAAGCAAAACTGGCGGACTGCCAACTCATATCGGCGGGGAACTGTCTTTAAAAAAAGTTCTAGATCTAGATATAGATCTATGCCTTAGTTCCTGACAGATTTTTATTTTGGCCCCGCATTAGGAGTGAAAAATATACACAGCATATTATTGTGCAAAGATTGGATTGCAATATTGTTAAGTTTTTTTGGGCTTTGGTAGAGGTTTTACGGCGCTCGCGATTAGAAGTATTACAAAGGAGTAAACAAACATAAAAAAGAAGTAAGGGAGATAAGGACGATAGATATTTGATAGGAAAGAAGAAGCAAACCACACAATAGCACCCGCCAACCACCCACTTGCAATATTGAGATGAACTTTTTCCTAATCGTAAGAGGTTTTTAAAAAAAAATTGCTTGCTCCCAAACGTGTGGGACGAGTCGTTGAAACTATCGAGTTCCGAGATACAATATTTCTTAACTCAGAGGTGTGATAATTGCATGTATTCAAAGACGTATTCCATAGCGCACCACAGGATACACCCGGACTCATGTCAGTCTATTCAAATTGCTTTGAAAAACGCAACGTTAAAAAAACGTATATGATCAACGAAACGTTTACATCTCTTCTAAACTCTCTGCCTTTTGCTACTCCAGTTTTGTTTTTTTACTGAGTAATATTACACCTAGTAGAATTGTGCGCGCTTGTGTGTGGGCGTTGAGTTGTGTGCAAGGAGTTTAGAGCTACTGTAAACTCCTTGGTTGTGTGCAGTGGCGGTGGGTGGACCAAAATTTGGGTGGGGCTTAGGTTTCTTCCAGTTCTTTACCACCAAATAGCAAGCAATAAGAATAAAACAGTGGTGATTTTTCTATAGTCACGGCGAGCCACGGCAGTTTGAGAACCATTCAAACGAGAAGAGTTGCCTTTCTTTTCCATCTCTTTGTTCTTAGTTACATTCTTGTTGATGGTTGGGATGAAGCCGATGCACCTCCAAATTTCCTCTAATTAGTTTTCGTGTGATGAAAAAGTTGCCTTACAAGTAGTTGGACCTGATTTATAACGGTTAAATCTCAGCGGTACAAACACAAACATGAACACACAGCACTTCAAACATAATTCTTCTATGAGCTGGACTAGGCCGTGTAGTCGAGAAAGTTGAACGCACCCAACAAAGAACCAATGAGCGCATCGGTATCTGTGTCAGTGGGGGAAAGTGTGTCGTAAACTTTCACCCCATTGTCAGGGCTAGGAGAGCATGAGCAGTGCCGGATTAAGACCCAGCTGGCCCCAAGGCACACTTCACTGAGTGGCCTGAAAAAGTTAGATACCGGTATGGTGCAAAATCTCCCCCCCCTCCCCTTTAACACA
>NW_004797347.1:198763-200758 GCF_000002075.1 Aplysia californica
GGAGGGATTGAAGTTGAGGTAGGGGATAGAAGGGGGTAATCAAAAGTTCTTTGACGTCCTTTTTCTGTGAAGACTGACATTCTCTTCGTATTTTTCCCGAGGACACAGTTTCGCGATCGTAAGCCCCCATTGACTTTCGGCTTATGAGAGTCAATCGGTGCGAACAGTAACAAACCGAACTGCAATAATTATAACCCAATTGTATAGGATAATAACGTCTTGGCCTAAGTCATTACAACGACTAACAAGGCAATCTACAACATTATAATTAGATTTATTATTCTGCTTGACGTTGGAAGCTATGTCGAGAGGGATAAGAAATATTATCTTTAAAAAAACCCGCAGTAGCCAATGAATGTTACAAGGTTCAGACAACCTCCCAGGGAGCGTGCTACTGACTGAAGTGTCTTTAGGCCATTCCCAAAGGGGGGACATTAACATGTTCTTATACACAATAGAATTGTAAATGGGCTAATTCATCAATGTCATGTACTTCTTTTGTATGTTTGCCACATTCTTGTGACCCGCTATTTCCGGGGTTTCCTTGATAGTCGAAGCAGACTTTGTGCTGTTGAAGCTAGAGAGGTGAGCAGAGTAAGTCTGATTCCCTGTAAGGACTTCTCTGTAGGCATCCACCCGTTAAATTGGCGCTCATAATATGACCTTATGCAGTTGTGAGCGCTGTAAAACCTCTACAAAAACTAAAACTAAAATGTTCAGACACACAGTACGATGGTAAAGATTGTGGGTGTAGGAACTGTTAGAACAATTGGTCGCTTTTAAGAACAAGCGGGCTAACCCAGATTTTTGGGGTTTCCAGAAATATTGAGCCACACCAAAAGTGGGCATTGTCTTACCTATAGCAGAAGTTTGGTTTCATTGGTACGTATATTTGTTTGGTTGTAGAGAAAACTCTCATTGTCTTTTAAAGGAACAGAAAAGTGGGTAAAAACATTATCTTCGATATTCTCAAAACAGCATTTTGGGGATAGTTCTTGTGAGGCAGCGTGGTGGAATCAGGCTCTCGTCATTTTTTGGGCATGTAGAGTTATTGGTATAATCTCAAAGATTGTTCACTTGTGTTTATTCGGACGTAAAAAAATATCCATTTATCTTGAATACAAGTCGAGATATTTGAGAAAGAAGGAGGTGGGGGGGTCATCTGTTTTCAGAGGTAAAATTAGTGAGAAAATGGCCGCCAAAGATTAGTTACTTCCTTAGCTTAAGAGTCCGTGGTATCTGAAAATTTAAATTTTTTGTGCCTTAATTTTCTTTAGAAAAATTCACACAGAAATGAGTTCTTTAATGAGCATGAAAGGTTTTGAGCCAAAAAAAAAAAATTTGAAAAAAATTCACAAACCCTCGAAAAAATGCAAGTTTCTCAACTTAGATTATTTTGACGAGAGCCTGATTCCACCATGCTGCCTCACTATTCCTTTCTTTTCTTAGTATGTTACTCGCTAACCGAAACACCTTGTCTTCCCACTTTTCTGTACATCGATTTATGTGATTTTTCTCCAGGTTCCACGAGGTCTTCCCCTTGATCTCTTGCCCTGTGGGTTCCAATCCAAAACTTTCTTTGTTATGCAGCTGCCTGACTTCCTGGGAGTATGCAAATCTATTACTGAAACTTAATGTTTGTTCCTGTTTGTGGAAAATTCTGTATATTAGAGGATAAAAATAGTTTGATTTTGACAATTTCTCACAAGGATTTCCCTTAGACACGTTAGTGCGTGCCATGCTTGTCACTGCCTGCTGGAACGGTCAGCTGATATCATCAGAAAGTTGTCAAACTGGACAACGCAAGACGACCCGCGAATATTCAGTCATTATAATGTGGTCACTTTTAAGAAAAGGGGGCTATCCCGAAAACGGATGTTTTGAGAAAAGCGAAGGTAAAGTTTTTGCCCCTTGTTCAGTTTCTTTAAAAGACAAGGAGATTTTTCTCTATAACCAAACAAATATACATACCAATAAAACCAAACTTCTCCTGTA
>NW_004797347.1:204310-205548 GCF_000002075.1 Aplysia californica
CCCACACTCCCGACAGAAGAAGACCCAAGTTGAAGAATGCCCAATTGGGGATTGGAACCACGGTAATCTACCCCAAAACCCAGCATGAAAACCATTGATCTAAGGCTTGACCAGGGAGATTTGGTCGCCTTTAAGGACAAGCGGGCTAACCCAGATTTCAGGTGTTTCCAGAAATCTTGACCAACATCAAAAGTGGGCATTGCCCTACCTGTAAGAGAAGTTTGGTTTCATTGGTGTATATATTTGTTTGGTTATAGAGAAAACTCTCCCTGTCCTTTAAAGAAACTGAAAAAGGGTCCAAAAACTTTATCTTCGATTTTTTTAAAACAGCAATTTTCGGGATAGCCCCCTTGTCCTTAAAAGCGACCAACTGTGAAAAACTAACCGGACAAAAGATAGCAAGTAAGTTATGTCTCCTTTATAGTGTGACCTTGTGCATTCCGACACTCTATTCAAGAGCACCATTTTGTCAGGGTTTTAGGGTACGCAAATCGATATAATCATACCCCCCCCCCCACAAACAAACCCCCTTCCCACAAAAAACCCCCGAAAAGGACATGCTCTATTGGGTTTTTCTAACAAAGTGTATGTCTCTGGATCAGATATCTTAGTCCAAAGATTTCATGCTGAAATCCCCCTCCCCCGCCTTCTTAAGAACACCACCAACAACAAAAAGCAACAAAAAGCAACAAAACAAGAACCTCTCCCCTCCAAAAAAAACCCAAAACAAACAACAAACAACAGCAACAAAGAAACGAGACTAACAAAACCCCCCCAGAAAATTGGTCAACCCGTCCCTTCTGTTTCTCTTCATCTCGTTTACGAGATGGCTGCTTTTATTGGCCAACATGGGGAGATAACTCGCAATTTTGTGGGCAAATAAGAAATGTTCTAGGGGAAATCATATATGCCCCTGTGGGCCAATAACCACCATCAGGCGGTCACTAATTCCTTGGAACAAAAACATGAATTCAATTTACGACCCCAGGTTGGACAACTTAACATGTATTAATGATTGATTTTGGATACAAACGGTGACAACTAGAGACTTTTCCCCTTTCTCCAACTTACGCTAGCCCTTCTCTGTCCTGCATCTCACTCGCCATGACGGATTGTTTTCACTTTCATTTTATGCCCAAACTATTTGCAAAATCAGTTCTCTACGTGCGCTTTTACGCGCCATTTCTGTCCCTTAATTTCTTTTTTTTTTCTCTAAGGCGTGCAAAGAAGAAACATCT
>NW_004797347.1:206894-208468 GCF_000002075.1 Aplysia californica
GGCTTACTCTGCTCACCTTTCTATCTTCAACAGCACCAAGTCTCCTTCGATTATCAAGGCACCCCAGAAATAAAGGGTCACAAGAGACTGATAAGCATACAAAAGAAGTAGAGGAAAATGACGATAGTAAGGATTAGGAAAGAAAAAGCAGCAGTTCCCTGTTGCAGTTCAGGCACAGTTATGAGCATGACATTGACGAATCGGCCCATTTGCAGTTACAATTCTACTGTGCTTAAGAACATGTTAACTTCCCCCCTTTGAGAATGGCTTAAAGACACTTCAGTCAGTAGCACTGCCCCCGGGGGGGGGGGGATTCAACTCCCGGCATACATACTTCGTGGTTTACGTTATGAGAATAACAACTATATTTTTTATGCTATTGATGCAAAGTACTCCGAAAACTTTTATTTCAATTTTAAATGAAGGTGATTGTACTCCCCCATCGACACATATTAGACCATTCAGGAGGCAGGCATCAGACCATGCCTGCTCGGACCAACCAGGACTGAGAGGGGTACAACATCGTAACAGAAAGTCCAAGATACTTGATAAAAACTCTCTCCACTAGAGAGTCGAACTTGGGTCTCCCGCATACGACAGCAAAGCGCCTAACTACTTCCCCACAGACACCTGTGTAAACTAATAAAATTCTAATTTTAAAAAAGTTAACCAATCAGTGAAAAGATGACATTTGAATTCACATTAAAGTCAATACACTGGTATTCACAGCCTTTGTAACGAAATATCTATTGAAATCATACAACAGAAATCAAAATTATCTTTTCTAAAGCCTATGCAAATCATTCTCAGTCCTCATTTTCCCTTACACCGAAGAGCCCAACCCTTTATAGATGACTTATTTGAAGAGGGGGTGGGGTGGGAGTGAACATATTTTATGCTACTTTAATTTAGATGTAGATGAATCCACAAACGATATACGAAGTAAATTGGTCGCTTTTAAGCACAATGGGGCTATCCCGAAAAATGCTGTTTTGAGAAAAGCGAAGGTAAAGTTTTTGCCCCTTGTTCAGTTTCTTCAAAAGACAATGAGAGTTTTCTCTATAACCAGACAAATATACACACCAAAGAAACCAAACTTCTCCTACAAGTGTGGCAATGCCCACTCTTGGTGTAGGTCAAGATTTCTGAAAACCCCCGAAATCTGCGTTAGCCCGCATGTCCTTATGGATACAGCCCCTGATCGATTTAAAGGTTTGCCAACAGTTGAATGGGTTTGCTTTCCAGCCTGAACCTAGCTTAAGGTCAACCGACCTCTCCAGATGTCGTGTCCAGCAAACGTAGCAAAGCTTATCGTACATAGAAGTCTTGACCACTCAACCCACTCGAGTGGGACAGGTGGCCCTCAGGGCGAATCAGTGTTTTAATTGCTGGTTCGGGTCCCCTTGCTTTGTTATGACAAGAATTACGACAACTCAGAGGGTATCCCCGGAGTGTTGATGTGTTGACTCTTGTCTCTCCGGCAACTCTCTCATAATAATATGTGAGGCAGCGTGGTGGAATCAGGCTCTCGTCCAAATAATGAAATCGAAGAAAACAGCAGTTTTCTACCTGCT
>NW_004797347.1:212472-214201 GCF_000002075.1 Aplysia californica
ATACATACATACATACATGATGTTCGTTCTTCCCTGGCGAAGATGACCTTGACTTCACATCACTGGAGGGGTGGGGTATGTGCGGAGATGGCTGATCACGCCGATCTTCGCACGGAAATGTCTGTTGCAGTGGGGGCAGGGGATGTTTGGGGCTGAATTAGGCAGACATACATACATACATACATGCATAAATACATACACACGTACATACATAAATACATACACATATATACATAAATACATAATATTATACCAATACACAACGATTTCACAAACATGCCATTTCTGGTCGACACTGTGCAGCTCTACCATCGGCGAGAGAGGTCATGAATAAAACGTCTTGTAACCTATCCTTGTTACCTGAAGAAATCTAGAACATTTCTGCTATATACTGTGCTAACCAAAGGTACTTATTAGCTTACTAGCTGGCCCCCTTTCGATGAAAAGAATGATCGGTGCATTAACATCAGCTGAAAGTCATTGGCCGACTATATAATTTACACTCTACTGGAATGGAGCAATAAATCTTGAGAGAAAAGTGACACATGTGTTTCCAAGTTGCCAAATATATAATAGATGTATAGATTGATTCTCTATTCTGCTTTCGTGGTTGTACACTCCATACTTTCAAAGGTGTGGAACCAGTAAGCACGGCTAGTGAACGGAAACCTCACTAGTTTACAATGGCGTCTTAGCAAGATTATATCGAAACGAAACTAATGGAAAAACTGAAAATTAAACTACAGTGACTTCAGGCTCCTCAATGAAACTGCGCACCCTTTAAATGATTCTGAACCACCAGTGATTATGTCAAATTCGAAAGCTAAGTGGTTCGGAAGTTTTAGGCGGCCAAAGTGACGATAGAGATTATACCAGTTCACTGTAGCTTCTTTCTCCCATTTAGCTTCTTCATTATTCTAGCCATGAGAGAAAGTTTCATGGGCATAGCCCGTGGGACGGACACTATAATATTATAACGACTCTTTTTTCCTTTGTGTAAGAAAGTTGTGACCATATATTGAATGGCTGCCAAGACGATATTGAATATTGAGCTTATCCTAGAAAAGCCAAAAGCGTTATATCGTTTTTGCATCATTCTTCAACACGTCGCGGCCTCCATACCCCGATCAAAACAACCGTAATCTTTGAGTGAGACAGTTTTCATTATGCTGGCTAGCGATCAATGGTAAATAAACACAGGACTCAAAAGGCCTGATCAGTGAATCGAATTATTGAAGAGCGTTGGATATTGTGGCAGGAGAGCGATAAGATCTTTTGTCACTCAAGTGTCCACGACTTTTTAATTTTGCTTCAGTACAGGCTGTATGAGTATATTTATCTCCTTAGGAAATCTCCCTCTGATTAAATACAAGTATTCGACACCACCGGTGGGATATGGTTCAGAATAAATTGAAAACGCTAATCAGGCAGTTGATTTTTACAAGGTTTACAATTAACGCCGAGACAAGATACAACAACAACAACAACCACAACAACAGCAACAACAACCACAACAACAACAACGACAACAACAACAACAACAACAACGAAGACGACAACGACAACAACGAAGACGACAACGACAACAGCAACAACAACAACAACAACAACAACAACAACGACAACAACAACAACAACGACAACAGCAAAAGCAACAACGACGACAACGACAAAACAACAACAAAAACAACAACAACAACAACAACAACGACGACAACGACAAAACAAC
>NW_004797347.1:215389-216556 GCF_000002075.1 Aplysia californica
AGAAGAAGAAGAAGAAGAAGAAGAAGAAGAAAAAGAAGAAGAAGAAGAAGAAGAAGACGAAGAAGAAGAAGAATGAGTCAGGGGCCTTAAACGCTAGAACAAAACACGTTCCATTATAAAGAAAGGGGGACAATAAAAAAGGGGAGAGAAACGTTTCGCTTTGTGTGGCTCAGTTCCCATGCCAGTGTCAGTAACAGGCCCAAACAAATGGTTGGACGTGTTGTGCACTAAGAGGCTCGGTCGCCTAATGGGTCGGTTCCTTTCTTTTTGGTGGCTGACATATCTATGTGTCACAACACGGTGGAATCAGGCTCTCGTCAATTTTTGGGCATGTAGAGTTATTGGCATAATCTAAAACCTGATTTATTTGCCTAGCTTCCATTGAAATAAATATCCGTCCGTCTTGAATAGAACTCAAGATATTTGCAATTGAAGGAAGTGAGTTTTCAGGGATGAAATTAGCATGAAAATGGCCGCCACTGTTTTATAACTGCACTTGCTAAAGAGTCCTAGAAAATAGAAAAATGACATATTTTGAGCCTGTAATAAATGATTTCCAGTAAAATTCTCTTGGAAATTTGTTTTTCTATGGATATAAAAGAGGTAGAGCCAAAAAATAAAATTCGATAGAAATTTCCAAACGGGTCGAAAATGCCTGTTTGTCATGTTTCTGTATTTTGACGAGCGCCTGATTCCACCACGCTGCCTCACATATCTACGTGTGCCTATTCACACATTCTCAAGGGAGTCCGATTCAAACGTACGGCCCAGACGAACAACAGTGGAAGGGGTCTAAAGAAAACACTCCTTGCTTGTCTGTCCGCTCCTCAAAGAATAATATAGCTCTTTTTGGTGTCTTTTACGGGACGGGTCTTCTTTGTGGTGGGTGCCAGGGTCGTTATGAAGGGAACTCGCAACTTGGAAAAGGGAGGCCCCTTTAAATCAGGCTAGATTTGAATTATTACACAACTTTTAAAGGGATCTCTGCTACTGTGAGACTGACTTACATACTTAGTTAGTTTGCTTGTTTGTTTTGTCCTCTTGTACTGTAAGGTGTTGAGGGGATGTTTGGGGCTGAATTAGGCAGACATACATACATACATACATGCATAAATACATACACACGTACATACATAAATACATACACATACATACATAAATACATAA
>NW_004797347.1:217351-218406 GCF_000002075.1 Aplysia californica
CCCCGGTTTGACAATTTTTATCAAATTTTTGTTTTTTGGCGTAACACCTTTTATGTCAAGTTAGAAACAAATACCAGAGAGGATTTTTTAGTGAAAAACGTTGATTAAAGCCACAAGAATGTCAATTTATAGTTTCCATGGACTCTCCAGGTTTGAAAGTTATCAAGCTTTGGCTGTCATTTTATCGCTAATTTTACCTCTAAAATCATGTCATCCCCACCCCCTTCAATCCAAAAATATCTCCACTTCTATTGAAGATAGATGGGTAGTTTTTTTCATTGAAAGCGAGACAAACGAACAAGCTTTACGATAATACCAAAACTCAATATGCCGAAAAATTGACTGGAAGGGGTCTTTGAAAGTTATCAAGCTTTGGCGGTCATTTTATCGCTAATTTTACCTCTGAAATCAGGTCATCCCCACCCCCTTTAATCATCCAAAAATTAAGCACATCAAACATTTACAGTAGCTAGGAAATTAATTTTGAATTTTTGCCCGGGTGGCTGCCGAAGCCTACTTTTATATTGATTTTATACCACCAAGGGATCTTTAACGTGCGCAACTTGCACACGAGCCCTCCGAAATTTTTCGACCTTGTCCGAGAAGGCTGGGTGTAGATCTTACCTACCATAAGATCAGGGGTGTGGTTAAAAGACAGCAGTAAAGAGGAGCCAGGGAGTAGCAGTAGAAAGGCTGCAGAAAGAGTCAGGAGGGGACACAGGAGGTGAGGGGTGGAGGGAAGAAAGTGGAAAGGATAACCGATGACAGAACATTGCTAAAGAGCAGGAAAGGATGTGGAAGTGAAGGAAGAAAATTTTTAGAGAAGAAAACTTTCCGTGCGTCGCTATCCAGATTTGAACCCGCAACCTATTGAATGAGAGGCATGCACCTTAACTTCTAGACCACGAGAACCCCTCCCCCCTCTCCGTTATTCCTTTGAAGGGTGCCTTTGACTTCGTCGAGCCAACTTTTTCCTGGTTTTCTCTCTTTCCATCTGCAGATCAAGTAGCTGACACATTCTTTAGTTGAGCAGAGTCACATTTGCGCGCTCATAT
>NW_004797347.1:221085-222300 GCF_000002075.1 Aplysia californica
ATCATCATCATCATCATCATCATCATCATCATCATCATCATCATCATCATCATTATCATCATCATCATCATCTCAGTAAATCCATCACATACTGATGATGACCTTTCCAATCTATGGAGGAAGAGAAATTACGGATCTTGCAAGGTATCTCATACAACTTTCTTCATTTATATGACATCTAAACACAATTGAGACAACTTTCTGTTTTTGGGTTTGTCTTAAATAAACACATTAATTAAATATTGCAGCGTTTTGTATTGTGGTCAGTATCGAATAATCGCAATTATGACCTCCAACTCTGACAATGACATTTTGAGAAAAAGTTTCGGTGTTTATATGAAGTCATTAACGTGATACCCCTTTGAAACCACGGTTGGAAGTAATAAAAAACCACCAACTTGCACTTTGACTCACTGCTTTAATTCTTTTTCTAAAAAAATATAATTGGGCGCCTAAGAGTTGAGCTGTCCCGACAAAACATTGAGAACGCTTTGGGCACTGCAAATGCAAACTTTGTCGGGTCTGTTGTGATAAACGCTATGCTATTCTCTTTTGCTTCAACTTCAAGGCTATCTTTAGAACGTCTTGCCATACAGAGCCATTAGTGCGACCAGGATCAAATGGTGCAGATAAATCCCTTGTTTATCTTCCTGGCTCCACGTTAATGTCAAGCTTTTCGAAACTATTTCCACTACTTTTTTTCCACAACCCCTTTCAAGCCCAGAGACAACCTCAGTCTTATCTTCTGCCGTATGCCATTAGGATAATCTAACGCTTAGGCTTATAGTGGAAGCAATATTTTATGAGCTTATTACATTGGCTGTAAATTGCACTGGTGTGTATTTGGACTTTCCCTCAGTGAGATATGGGATGATCGGCCACGGCACGGCTGTCAAGTGGACTGGGTTATCTGGACGCGATGACACGATAACAGGATCGTTGTAGGTGGCGGGTGTACAAACAATCTTGTCCGGAACACACGGACATACACATGTAGACACACATACAGACACACAGATACATACACACATACACACACATACACACCTAAATACACACACATAAACACATACCTTATTTACTTTTTTCTTCCGCTTGTACCCTGGGGTGTCGCGGGGAGACGCAGGCGTCTGTCTGCAGCAAGTCGTGTGGCATGTAGGAGAGACATCCTAACATAAACACATACGCACACATAAACACATACATACACACACA
>NW_004797347.1:226272-228867 GCF_000002075.1 Aplysia californica
GGATGAGAATATTTCTTAAATAGAAAGAGAGTGGAAGTGAGGACTAAGATGGTTTATGGTTTCTGCTCTGACCAATGAGAACAAGTACGGCAGAGATGAGTTTGTCACATTTTTTATCATATTTAACCCTATCTGTACGTCGTGTTTTGCTATCGTACCCATACGACGTGGGGAACTCTATGCCACCAATTTCCAAAGAGGAAATTTACTTGTCAATCTGATCCGTACGCTTTGCATAACAGTCTGTCAAAATGATCTTTTTGAGAAATACTGAACGTTTCAAAGAGATCTTCGTACTAGAAGTATTCTAAAATGTGAAGAATACAACCCCGGGGGTACAAAATGACCTCAGGGCGTACAGATAGGGTTAAAAACGATCCTACTAATTGCCACCCGGAGCCGTCCGGAGGCGGTCATCTCTTACAGGTGCTGCAACCTGTTATGTTGGAACCACTTACATTCACAAAACCTTCGCCGTCTTATGTTGGTAGATCTACCACTTTTACACCTGGGTGGGGTGAGAGAGAGGGGGGAGGGGGTGGCAGGTTGGGAGAGAGCACGGAAACAAATGCTTGGTCTACAATTTCTAAATTGCGAAACGAAAAAAAAAAAAAACGATCAAAGATTGTTGGTCTGCTTCGTCCAACTTCCGGTTCATAACAAATCAGCTGTTCTCACCAAAAGGTCAAATCTCTCCAGTTTTATAATTTTATGCCAGTTTTGTTAACCAACAAAAAAATACCCAAAAAATTGTAAGGCACAGTTATTTAAAAAATAAATCTACGGACGGCTCCAGACAGCTCCAGACGGCAATTAGTAGGACTGTTTAAAAGCTTAGTATCCACATGCGGATATAATGCGTTGCTTGCAGATTTCTCTCTTGGATTCAGCATTCGCAAAAAGTATACAATCAATTCGTCAATCCCACAGATTATGTAAGCTTTTCGGTTCAACAGGGGGTCTTTTTTTTGGCCAAGAACTCACTGCGCTGATTGTTCTCTTTTCTATTGTTCTCTGGCGTCACAGCACGACGTCAGCCAATTAGGTTTTCAGGCCAGCCTGCGACCGGACGTGACAGAAATGGACAATCGTTTGACTCCCTGCCACCCGCAATGTTTGCTCCCATTTCTGTGTTTGTCTACAAAAGGGCTACCAGGTCTCTCTAATAAAAGTGTGACTGAAAGCCAAACATTGTGTTGTATTGACATTTTAAAAAAGCAAACATCGTGTTGTATTGGCATGAAAAAAGGCAAACATTACGTCGTATTGACGTGTTCTTGTGTACTCAAAAATAAGAGAACAGGAGCCTGCTCCAAGAGCCAAATACTTTTTTAGAATGTTAAAAAGATACAGACATTTCACGAAATAGTATGTGGTCAATTTTTGTACCTTTCTACCTGTCCAAAGACGTGTTTTGCGCGCTACATTCTTAACGATCCACAAAAGGCCCTTTACGTGGGTAGAATTTTTCAGTGTACATGATATAAATGAGACAAATTCTTTATTCAGAGTAATCAGAGCGGTTTCTCTAGTCATATTGGACATAATTTGTGCAAACAATTCAGCGTGTTTACCGTGTGCTTGACCCCCCGCAGACTTTGATATAGCGTTTGCTGAAGTGACACCCCCTACTGAATTTGTCGTTAGCGTGAGAGTAAAGACATACCGTGACAATAGCTGGACTATAGAGGTACCGCGATAGTAGCTATAATACGTGCCCTGGCAAATATGTTGTACATCAAAAGGAAAACTTTATGAAAGCGGTGTTAAGAGAATAATGACCCAAAGATACAACACATTATTCCACATACATGAAACACGCCTTAACATACCAGAAATGAAAGCATGAAGCAAGACTGAACATGAATCGTTCAGTGTAGAATTAACGAAACGAACCAATTGCACAGAAGCAAGGTTCTTTTTACTTTGTATTTGCTGTCAACATTACAATAATATTATGTGAGATATCGTGGTGAAATCAGGCGGTTGTCAAAATAGTGAAATCAAAGAAATTGGCATGTTTCTGCCAGTTGGGCATTTTTTTTTATTTTCCTTTTTTGACTCAACACCTTTTATACCCATTAAAAACACATTTCTGAGTGGATTTTACTGGAAAAACAGATTTTGCTTGCAATAGGACCATATTTCACTGTAATGTTTATCTGACGGAAACCTTTACCTTCTTTGTTCACAGCGCCTGATAGACCAAAGCATGGCAGAAGATACGAAGCACTGTGCTGTCCAGTCTTTGGGAACAACGACTGTAAGAAAAACATTGCTAACTTTGATTAAGTTAAAAACTTCACTTGACTTTCATTTCATTTGATCAAGGTGCTATCCCACTATTTAGCTGTCTTCGCTTAAGTATTACTGTGTGTGTTATAGAAATAAGAAAATATATGCAGGCCTACATAAAGGAATTTACACACTTTCCTCTTCAACAGAAGGCAGTGCCGCCTTTTTCTTGGACAGACACACTCACGTACAAAAACACATGCATGCATTTTCACATCCCTACACGTCGCACTCATACATATGCCTATGTTTACACACATTCACAAACACACACACACACACACACACACACATACACAC
>NW_004797347.1:231483-233922 GCF_000002075.1 Aplysia californica
TAGTGAGGGTGTGCCTACTTAGCTAAATGGCTTCCACCCCTTTATGAAGGACCAAGATGCATTCAACTGTAAAAGTAACCAGGGCAAGAAAACAACATAATGTCTCTTTCAGTCATATGAGGCTATTATTGTACAGGGTATCATCATTATCCTTTCTCACCCTGTGTCGGAGCTTAGACTCCAATAAGAGCTCCTGTCTTGGGCTATAGTCTGCCCCTTCGTCCTTCTGTATTCAGTCATTTACGTCCCAATCGAAGTGCTTTAGATCCTTCCTCTCATTTTCTTTTATTGAGGATTTCTCCTCAACTCTTTGAAGACGTAGCGGACACATACGTCCAATTAGCAGCAGAGCAAAGACAATATTTCGGTACACTTCGAACAATTATACACAAATCAGAAACACATGTTTTCACCTTTCATGGCATGCACATTGATACATGCCTTTCAACATTTCAAATAGAGAAAACAGCCCCAAAAATATGTTTTAATGATAAAGTTACGCCCCAAAACAGCACATCTTCACACATTGTCGGTGGGTGGTTGGCGGGTGCTCTGGTGTGGTTTGCTTCTTCTGTCCTATCAAACATCTATCGTCCTTATCTCCCCTTCTTCTTTTTTATGTTTGTTACTCTCTTGTAACAGCTCTAATCTTCTGGCGCTCATATGACCTCATGCAGTTGCGAGTGCCGTATAACTTCTACTAAAACTTTAAAAACTTACTAAACACATTGTCGAATGACCAGAATGCGCGTCTTCATTGAGTTAAAGCTCGGTGGGACATGTCCGTGTTCAGTTTTCTCAAGATGTGTCCAATCGGCGGGTTCTTCTTTTGCTGGTTTCTTTATCCATTGTACATTGACTTGTTTGCTTACATAGTTGTTCATTTCTCATGGTGTCAGGCAAGTGAGGTTATAGGATCTTTCTTAAATTTCTTAAACAAATGCATGTAATTTGTAAAAATGGGAAGCTCAAGTGTGAAAATGGGTACCCAGCTATAGACTGTGAAAGATTCCTGTCAGTTTGTTAGTGTTTGAGCGCTTAACCAGCTGCTTGCACTGTATGATTCCCGGGAAGCTGAGAATGTTTCTGTGTGTTCCATGGTCTGCTGGGGTAATAATATAGCGTAAAGCGTATAGAACTTGCTTTCGAGTGGGGACATGCGCTCTATAAATGCTATTTTTATTATAATTATTATTATTACTATTATTATTATTATTACTATTATTATTATTATTATTATTATTATTATTATTATTATTTATTTTTTATTATTATTATTATTATTATTATTATTATTATTATTATTATTATTATTATTATTATTATTATTATTATTATTATTATTATTATTATTATTATTATTATCATCATCATTATTGTTGTTGTTGTTGTTAGTTAAACGTGTTGTATCCATAATCGACAACGAACACTCTTCGTTTCAGTGTTTGGTCTTGTTTTCCCGACGTACCCCTTACTCATTCATTTTTTTTTTACGCTTCTAAAAACGTGTCGTATACCTCTCTTTTGGGGGGTGCGGTGGTGGAGCGGTTAGTACGTTCTTCACCGAAGCGGAAAGTCAGGGTTTGAGCCTCGGTTCGGACACGGATTCCCTTTCATCCCCTCCTGCCCACCCAGTTGTAATGGGTACCTGACTTCGAGTTGGAGATCGAAAGGGTGCGTGGAAAGGAACTGGCCACCCTACCACATTGATATGCCGAAGGCCCAGGAAGTTGTCTCACTAATAAGGCAATCCCCAATGTCCGGATCGAATGAGTGAACTTTACTTACACTTTTACTTTTTTCCTCCACTTGTACCGGTGGGTGTCGCGTGGAGACACAGGCGTCTGTCTGGTCTTCCTCTGGCTCTCGATCCAGAATATTTAATGCTGTATGCTCTCGGAGCTGGACGGTTTGAGGGCATCCGCGTGATGTGTCCGAACCACTTGACCTTTTGTTTTTCAATGTGTGGTAGGACTGGTGTTGCTCCTACAGTGTCCCTTATGAATTTATTTATTATTAAAATTTTAAAAATAAATGTGTGAACAATTTTACTTTTTTACTTCTCTTCAGGATGAGTGACCTGTTTTGACTACACCCTCTGATCTCCCGGGCTGCTTTACCACCATGGCGGGTCCTAAAGGAGACTTTGACTCTCCTCTGTCCCGTTATGGTGCGCGGAAGCGAGACCTGGACAGCTCCATGTTGGAATATTCGCATCGCATGCGAGACATCAACGCCACAAGGGGAGGTTTGTACCGCTACGAGGGTCGGCTGCAACACGACAGTCCCACGCTAGGGTCGTCTAAGAGTCCTGTTGCTGCTTTTGGTAAGATTTTTGTAGGCTCTATTGATTAGAGAGTTTGTGTGTGTGTGTGTGTGTGTGTGTGTGTGTGTGTATGTGTGTGTGCGTGTGTGTGTGTGTATGTGTGTGTGTGTGAG
>NW_004797347.1:234189-244683 GCF_000002075.1 Aplysia californica
AGAGAGAGAGAGAGAGAGAGAGAGAGAGAGAAGGTTTAGCTTTGCTTTGGACCTTTGAATGGTGTACGTTTGGTTGTTTTTTTCTTTTGCTGTGTCAAAAGGCGGTGCAAATACATGCGATTTTGTAGTGTCTTTGAAGTTTTTGACTATGCTCCCTCTGATACCAGGCTGCAGTGTTATTTACCTGTTCCTGTCCGATAGAATAGGCTAACACTAACAAAGTGCCCCCTGCAGAGACTGCCCACTATTTCGGAACTTCGCTGTGACCGTAAAGATATTTCCAGTAGGGAACGGGACAGAGGGTGCCTACGTCTCTCGTGACTCGTTGGAGCAGTGGAAGATAGAACTAACGCTAATATTACTTAAACTTGACTTAAACGCAATCCCACATCATCACTCATCACCACCATTATTTCTAAAATCATCATTGCTCTCAGGTCAATGACTTATATCTAGATCTATAATCCTGGAATCTCTATCTGTAACAGTTACTTGCAATCGGCTCATTTCAGTCTTCATTGATATATCCTTATTCACAGGCCGGTCGGCATGTTGATGAAAACCTAACTTTTCTGTTGCTCTTTTTAGAGTGATCCTCGCCATGTGGCTCTTTCGTTTACTCCTAAGGTTTAACGACACTGGCAATATCACTCCGAAGGTGGACTACTTCATTTGTCACACACACGACTCGACTTGACACGACACGACACGACACGACACGACACCACATCACACCACACCACACCACATCACACCACACCACAACACACCACACCACAACACACCACACCACACCATACCACACGATACAACACCACAACGCACCACACCATACCACACTATACAACACACAACACACCAATACACACAAATTAAAAAAATTACTGTTTCACGAGAATGATTCAATCATGATTTTTCTAATGCACTAAAAGTGGACTGTTCCTCTCTTACAACAGAAGCGGTTACCCCAAGACACCACAACACTGCCTTCGAGTATCGCGGTCACAACAGTCCTCAAACACGGTACCCCAGGCACCAACGACCCCTCTCCTTTGACGAGAAAGAACTTCAGCTGAACCAAGCCGCCCGTGACCAGAGACCCCGCAGAGACACCAAGTCGGAGCGTCCTCCTGTCATCGTCCCCGACGCCGGCTTACCTCCCGTGACAGACGGCGACAGTCTTCGATCTCAAGAAGACGCCAAACGTTTCCGGGTCAGCCTGGTCCAGGCTTCAGATCTCTATGACCTCGTTGACCTGAGTCTCAAGGACAAAGGGTCACGCGAAAATAGAGCGAGGCTGGCGAACGTGGAAGAAGGAGTTCGCCTTATGGAGGAGATGGAAAGAGCTATTCGACGGAAAAGAGAACACCAGGAGTACTCAACGAGAAAACGATTCGGAAACGACAAACCGTTGAAACCGATTCTATCAGTCTCAGACACCTCTGATTTGCTTATCAGTAAGAGCATCAAAAACGACGTGGCGACAAAGCGAGATAAAAATCGCCAGGACAAAACGAAGCATGAGGAGGTGTACGTGCTGGACGATGACTCGGACACGACAGGACAAAACACGGCCACACGCCAGGAATCGGCACCGCCTACAGCAGACAGCAACCGTTTACCCATAGACGTCTTTCTGCAGCAAGCAGTGTCCACTCATAAAAAGAATATCATGCAACTCAAAGTTCGACCGAAACGCGCAAAACGCATGCAGCTTCACAAGCCTGAGCTTCTGGCTATTCCCGAAGACGGTGGTACGTTTATACGGCCACTGAATGCTCCAACGGATCAAAAGCGGCATGAAATGCTGGTCTCCAACTCCAACGTGCCATTTCCTACCAGCACCTCGCTGACAGCAATAAGAGAAGTCGCCCCTTTCGGCAAAACTCGGGAGGCTTTTCAAGAGCAGTATCCCAACATGGGTAGTCCCCAGAAACAGTCGCCGCGTCATCAGACTATTGGTGGTGATGAACCAGCAGGGGGTAAAAAGTCGCCCCGAAAACCTAAAGGCATTAGAGACCGCGAGACACGGAACACTGACGGCCTTGACATTGATGACCTTCTTCTCACCAGTATCTACCCACCCATGCCATGGGAGGCGGGCGTGGGACGAGACTTGCGCCTACGTCATATGACTGTGGACAAGCCTACGCATAAAGAGCGCGCCCAGAGGAAAATGAAACGTTTGATATTTCTGAGAGATCAGCCGGACCAGAACTACAAACGAGAAATTTGATTTCGTTCTCAGCAAACAGCGGCTACTACACAATCCTAATTTATATACGTATCATATAGCTCTGCGTGTTCTTCTTTGACAGTGTTGAAAGGCTGATGGCACTGTTATTGAGGTCACAATCACACTTGTGTTACCACCACCACCACCACCACCACCACCACCACCATCACCATCATCATCATCATCATCATCATCATCATCATCATCATCATCATCATCATCATCATCATCATCATCATCATCATAACCACCTCTATACAACAGCAGTATTATCTGTATCACTATCATCATCCTCTCTAGAAATATGATGACCCCCATTCACCGTCCAGTTTATGAACATGCGCTGACTCAACTTGAATACTTGAATGTAGAACTGTGGTCATAGGAAGACGACGGGGTGCTCCACGCTTCCTCTCCACTCTTCATAAGGGTCCATTTCAGTGTGGGCAGGCTGATTGACTCCATCATGTTCTGACTTCAGATGGCTTTTGGTACATATAAAAGGAACTGACTTAACCTAGACCGTACGTCCAAAATCAACGTGGATCTCACAGCGCACTGACTTACAGGAACAAATAACAGCTGCCTGTGATCATCGAATTACGCGCAGACATTTGGGGAGGGGGGTATACTTTACTTTCACCTGGCTCTTGTTATGAAATAAAACAGATTGAAACTTTTCTGTGCTTGATCGTCCTATGCCGGCAGGAATGCACGATCTAACCCACAGATACGTGTTGCTAACAGTATAAATAAGATTTAAGGATATTATATCACAATGAGAAATCCTCGCTCTACTCTCGAATTTCACTTTCTTTTACTTCTCATTTATTTAACAGAGCTGTAAAATTTAAAAGAAATGTAAAGTCCCTTGTCAATCTTTATCAATCGCTTCTGTTGGTTAGTTTATGTCATCATTCAACATTTGGAAAACTTCATTTAAGAAGATTTAGCGCTCTGCTCAGCCTACAAAAGATCAAGGGTGAGACAAGTCTTGACACCCAACACAACATTTAAAGAAAATTTTTCGTAGATTTGAACAAAACCTTTAGCATTTCTTCCATAAGGTGCCAATTTTCCATACCATGCTTGCTGAAGCAATATTTACCTGAAATTGGAATACCTTGAGCTGTCATCTCTGACTCAGAGGTTGACGTGTAATGACCCTCCATCCTGCACGGTCGAGAGCTCTCGTTGCACATTCTACTATATCCAGGCCAGCTGTATCTATTACCCTTTTTAATCACAGAGAAATTATTGAAGAGGTGGTCGTTCGTCCTCGGCAGCTCTGCTTAGTTGCCTATCAGAGGGCATTGAAAACGCTTTAGAAACAAGAGGAATTCTTAATGGATTCAAATTCGAAACTTCTTTATTACAGGGCAGCTAGTTTCTGAACCACCATAAATCTCTGAGCCCTCTCCCTTTTCTTCCTTTTCCTTCTCTCTAAGCCTTTCCAAGAAACGTTTTCCCTCCGATGCTCTTCTCCTCACCCTCTGTTCTCCCTGCTCTGAGTATTTATGCTGCTTTCATGTATGCCCACTCTTTGGCTATGAAAATATGTGAGGCAGCGTGGTGGAATCAGGCTCTCGTCAATTTTTGGGCATGTAGAATTATTGGTATCACCTTAAAGCTTGTTCACTCGTCTTTATTTGGATGAAAAAAATGTACATTTATCTTGAATACAAGTCAAGATATTTGCGAAAGAAGGAGGTGGGTGTCACCTGTTTTCAGAAGTAGAATTAGTGAGAAAATGGCTGCCAAAGATTAGTTATTTCCTTAGTTTAAGAGTCCATGGTAACTGAACATTTACATTTTTTGTGCCTTTAGTTAACGTTAAAAAAAAAATCCACACAGAAATGAGTTCTTAAATGGACATGAAAGGTGTTGAGCCAAAAAACAAAAATTTTATGAAAATTCACAAACCTGTGGAAAAATGCAAGTTTTTTCACTTTGATAATTTTGACGAGAGCCTGATTCCACCACGCTGCCTCACATATTACTCTCCCACCTTTATATCTCTTTTCTCAAAGAGTTGGGATTCCCTCTCAATTTCCTGTACAAGGTTTCTGTGCCAAACTTTACGGTCGGGTAACGCCCTCACCTCACACATTTCGGTTTTCGTCACTCTGTGAGGAGGTCGCTCTGAGTCCTGTAATCTATTTTATTTTTCTACGACTTAATTTGTATTTATAAAACTTTTAAATAGAGAATTCCAATTATCTTCTTGCGTCGTCTCTTTTCGGTTTCGAGGGGTTGTCTAAGCAGATCTGTCTGATTAAGGTTTTTGTCCAGCTTCGGAAGGCAAGCAAGAAGAGCCATAAGGAAACAGAGTGTAGGGAAATACGTCATGTATTCTTCTTCTCTTTTTAGATAAGCCGTCGGCCTTGTCCTGGTGTTGGTTTTTCTGTCAGTCGTCTGTGGTCACACCTCCAACTAAATTGATATCAGAACGAGCTACAATAAAAGTGACCTAGGGCATTCTTACTAGGTAACTTCGTCCTTGAATAACGTATGTGAATGACAGGTCGGTCTAAGCCTGAGAGCCCTTAGACTCTTACGGAGGAAATGGTGAATTCTTGCAGGGATCGTAGGCTACAACCACTTTATTACTGTGGGAGTTTCTTAATGATACACTACGTCTCCTTCCCTCCTATCACACACACACACACACACACACACACACGCACACAAACTTACGCACACACACACATACTCACGCGCGCACACACACACACACACACACACACACATACTCTCACACACATATTCACGCACACACATATACACACATATACACACACAGACACACACACACGCACACACACATACTCTCACACACACACACAAACACGCACGTACACACACACACACACACACACACACACACACACACACACACACACACACACTTTTCTTTCTTATCAAGCCTTTTCAGAAAAGAGTTGTCACCGCACTTCATCTTTACTTCGGTACTCCGATGCTCTCAGCGCTTCTGCCCCGGTCACTAAAGCCCACTTTGTAGCTATGAAGATGAAGTGTTACTCTCCCATCTTGTTATCTCTTTCCCAAAGAATTGGGAGTCCCTCTCAATTTCCCGTACAAGATTGTCTGTGCCAAACCTTACGGTCGGGTAACGCCCTCATCTCACACATTTCGGTTTTAGTCTCTCTGTGAGGAGGTCGCTCAAAGTCCTGATGTTTGTCTTATTTTTTCCCTGGATCGTTTGTAACACTTTTCTATAGTAAATTCCAGTGATCTTGCGTCGTCTGTTTTCGGTTTCGACTATTCTTCCGCAGATTCTTTTCGTAGACGTCTCCGACGAAGATAGACCAATTAAAATGCTTTGTGCCTCTAGACCAAGTGAAAAAAGGGTGTAACAGGGGGAAATGCCCCCCTGGTTTAACCCATAATTTGATATTTTGCTGTTAAGTTTAAAATTTTCTTGAAAATAATTGATTTGCGACAGTTTTAGTGGATATATGTATGATCTGCAGCAAATAATACGCAGTTTGACCCCCCAAAGCGGTGCATCTGTGTGCGGGAGTGCGTCTCCGAATAGTTCCTGGGTGCTCGCCGGAGACGTCTCCGAATATCTTCTGCCTATACTTCCAAGCAAAGCTCTTTATGGTTTCTGTTCAGCTTTGGTAGGCGAAAAGGAAGAATGATGAAGCAAAAGAACCTGGTAGACACGTCATGTTGGTATTCTTGCCTTTTTAGAGAGGTTGCAAGCCCAGTTCATCAAGATCACTGCTGATTTTTCTGTGGTTATAACTTAACTAAATGTTAGGCATCGTGGTGAAATCAAGCGCTCGTCAAAATAATGAAATCAAAGACACTGTCATTTTTGTGTCCGTTTTGCATTTTAAATCGGATTTTTGTTTTTTGACTCAACACCTTTAGGGTCCATTTAAAAACACTTTTCTGTGTGGATTGTATTGAAAAATGTTGATTTAAGGCCTGAAATGTAAATTTGCAGTCTCTGCTAAAGACTCTCACGATTTGGAAGCCGCCAAATTTCGGCGGCCATTTTCTCGCTTATTTTATTCTGAAACCAGGTGACCTCCACCTCCTTCAATCGCAAATGTCTCCACTTCTATTAATGATAGATGAGTAATTTTTCCCCTAAAAGCAGGACAAACGAACAAGCTTTAAAATGATACAATAACCCCACATGTCCAAAAATTGACCAGCGGCTGATTCCACCATGTCGTGGCACAAATTTATGTCGTGCCGGGTATCTATGCAAGTGTACCACGGTAGAATCCCTTGTGGGCATTCTTCATTGTCATCTTCTATGCTGCTTTGATCTTCAGGAAATCAACGCTCAATCGGAAGTACTCTCCACCTTGAAGTAATGAAAAAAGTGTTCAGAATCATTATATCGCATTAGAATCCTCAGCCCGTAATAGATTGCCTTTACAAGAGGAGAAAGCTGGGAACATTTTGAGACCTCCTCGCATTTCTCTTTTCGCCCACTGTGAAGAGTTTGTATAAAGGTCTTGTTTCCTGAGTAATCGTTTACTCTCTCATCTTTTTTCAAGACAAAATATATGTATGTGTGATGCCCAAGGTCTTTCTATAGCGTAATTTTTCGATTTTCGGGCGAAAACATAAATGCTAAAGTGTTTTAAGACTACTTTGTGTTTGTTAGGTCGTCCTGTGTTTACCTTTCATGACAGTTAATCAATGAATAATAATAAATTAGACAGCACCTGTGCTAGGCTCTATGCGCTTTACAATCAACGCGAATATTATTTTGTCAGCAGACTGAAATAGTATTCAACTTCGAGGGACGAACAAATGTGAGGCAACGTGGTGGAATCAGGCTCTCGTCAAAATAATCAAAGTGAAGAAACTTGCATTTTTTCCACAGGTTTGTGAATTTGTATCAAATTTTTGTTTTTTGGCTCAACACCTTTCATGCCCATTAAAGAACTCATTTCTGTGTGAATTTTTCTGAAAAACGTTGATCAAAGGCACAAAAAATGTAAATTTTCCTTTACCTCGGACTCTTAAGATAAGGAAATAACTTATCATTGGCGGCCATTTTCTCACTAATTTTACCTCTTAAAACAGGTGACCCCCACCTCCTTCATTTACAAATATCTCAACTCGTATTCAAGATAAATGAATATTTTTTTTATCCAAATAAAGACAAGTGAAAAGGCTTTAAGATGATGCCAATAACTCTACATGCCCAAAAATTGACGAGAGCCTGATTCCACCACGCTGCCTCACAAATTGTTTCTGAGTTAAAATTGTGCGCCCGTACTTACAGAACCGTCTTTCAAGGCTTCTTCACTTGGTGTACATGTATCTCTTGGTTAGTAGGTCTCTCCATTCAAGGAACCAACCCATTTTATGCTAATTCATAACTTCTAGCTGTTGAAAAATGTTTATTTCCCTCGTGGCTTCTGGAATATTTGGTCACTTTTAAGGACAAGCGGTATAACCCAGATTTTGGGGTTTTCCAGAAATCTTGATCGACACCTAAAGTGAGCATTGCCCTATCATTAGTATCAAAAGGAGAACTTTTATTTCAGTGGTGTATAATTTGTTTGGTTATAGACAAAACTCTCCTTGACTTTCAAAGAAACTGAACAAGGCGCAAAAACTTTACCTTCAATTTTCTCAAAACAGCATTTTTCTGGATAGCCCACTTGCGCTTTAACTCATAGAAGACGCGCTGTTTCGGAGTACATGTACTTTAAAAATACATGTATAGATCTAGAAGCATAACTTCGTTTTTTCGTGCAGATTTTTCCATTCTGTTTTCTTTGCTTGAAACTTTAATGAGGCAGGCAAAAATATAATATGCATGATATGAAATTAATATACAAGTTGGCGTATTTGGTTTGTGCATGATAGTTCAACATGTGCCGCAACGTAGCCTTTGGTCTGTTACTAATTGCTAGTCGGACACATGCGTCCGCTTCGTCCTTAAAGGGTTAAAGCGGCCGTTTATGCCTACCGCTTTCAGATAATGTTATGATTTCGCCTTTCAAAAAAAAACTGACTGAGAGAATACCATCTGAGTTCACCGAGCACTTTTTCGGAAGTACGGCCCGGGTAAGTCCTTGTCTACAAAACAAAATTGATCGCAATTGTCACACTACAGTTTTTTTCGATCCACGTCTCTTGAAACGAAATCCTCTGTACTAGCCAGCTAAGCAGTCAATCTCTATGTCCTATTGATTATTGGGAGCGTCTGGATAAACGTGTTGAGAGAAAAACAAGTCTGATTAGCTGCATTCCAGCGTGATCGATTAGCGACTTCATTGCATAGAGCTTTGCCTCCACCATAATATTATGCGTCGTACTGTCGTTGTTTGTCTGACTAATTTTTTTCCTTTCGTGCTAAGTTTATTTGTTTGTGTTACCTTGTTTCCGCTGTGTTATATTTGGGCGTGTGTTGTTTTTTGATACTGTAATTCGTCAGCAAGTTGTTCTGCTGTTTTATGCCCAGAAAGCAATATTAATTTTCTAAGAGAGAGAAAAGAGTTTCATTTTTAGAGAAAAAAAAGTTTCTTTTTTCAAACAAATATACTTACATTACGTATCTTTTTAAAAAACATTTTAAAAATATTTATCCTGATAAAATATTTCTCGAGCACATTCAACCAATACCACAGATTAAAGAACTGAAATTTGAAAATACTATTATAATCAAAATGTTGTGTTCAATACATTTGTGAGGCTGCGTGATGGAATGAGGCTCTCGTCATTTTTTGGGCATGTAGAGTTATTGGTATAATCTCAAAGATTGTTCACTTGTCTTTATTTGGATGCAAAAAATATCCATTTATCTTGAATACAAGTTGAGATATTTGCCAAAGGATTAGGTGGGGGGCCACCCGTTTTCAGAGGTAAAATTAGTGAGAAAATGGCCGCCTAAGATTAGTTATTTCTTTAGCTTAAGAGTCCGTGGTAACTGAAGATTTACATTTTGTATGCCTTTAATCAACGCTTTTCAGAAAAATCCACACAGAAATGAGTTCTTTAAAGGGCATGAAAGGCGTTGAGCCAAAAAACAAAAATTTGATGAAAATTTACAAACCAGTGGAAAAATGCAAGTTTCTTCACTTTAATTATTTTGACGAGAGTCTGATTCCACCACACTGCCTCACATTTGAACAGCTGGGCAATGTGTTACTTCTGTTGTTCTTCTTTTGGTTGTGGTTCCTTTCTCTGGGTGTGCTGCTACTACTGCTGTTATTGAGGTTGCCACTGCTGTTACAGTTAAAATTGTTATTTTGGTAGCTACTGTAATGTAATAACATAAAGTTGTTATTATCACAAAAAAGAGTTTTGGACGGTGTTATTATTTCCATATAATTGCTGTTGAAGTCGTAGCTGTTGATGTTGTAGTTGTTAATTTAGGAAATGGAGCTAACGCATGTGACATTTCAACTGCCATTTCTGTTTTCGTTGCTGTTACTCAAAGCAACTCTTACTCACCCGGCGTCTGTGGTGTGAGTACTGTGCCCTTTAGAGTTGCATACAATAGACAGGAGTTCGATTCTCGTGTTAGAAAGTCCAATGTTCTTTATCTGGGATGGGTGTTGTATTACACTCAACACAGATTGAAGGAGGTCGTCCACATTTGTTTTTCCTAAATTGTGTTGGTGGAGATGTAAGTTGTTGTTGAAAAGGGGGGGGGGGACATGGATAAGAATCACTGTTGAGAGTGGCCGTGAACAGGATTTCTATTGATTTTATTATCATGGCTTTAAAGAAAGACCCAAAGGTCTGTACAGTACTGGTAGTTGGAGTGTAGTGGTAGCCTTCTGCGTCACAGATGATCTTAAAGCACTTTACAAGATACAGCTTTGCCTGAGCGGTAGACGTAGAGGAAGTAGATTGTCCAAGTACTACTTGTGGCGTCTGTGACCTAGTGGTTAGGAAATCGAACTCACAATCGTAAGGTCTTAGGGTTGAATCCTGTCAGAGGCCCCAACGTTATGTATTTGGGAAAGGCACTTTACGCGAATTTTCCTCTCTTTACACTTTTTTTTGGGGGGTAAGTGATTTACGGCGCTCGCAACTGCATAAGGTCATATGAGCGCGCAGGACACACCTAATATTTTCAGTTTGTTGGAAATTTTGAATTTTCCCCGGGTGGCGGCCGAAGCCTACTCTTATCGATTTTACACCATCAAGGGATTTTTAACGTGCGCAACTTGCACACGGGCCCTCCGAGATTTTTCACCCTTGTCCGAGAAGGCTAGGTGTAGATCTTTCCTACCAGAAGATCAGGG
>NW_004797347.1:246080-249125 GCF_000002075.1 Aplysia californica
TCCAAAATATCTCCACGTCTATAGAAGATGGATGGGTAATTGTTTCATTGAAAACAAGACAAATGAACAAGCTTTAAGATGATACCAATAGCTCAATATGCCCAAAAACTGACGAGAGCCTGATTCCACCACGCTGCCTCACAAATGTAAATGCCTTAATTATATAGTTTAAATATGGTTATTGATGTTTGTGGCCGCAAAAGAGATAATATGCCAAAATTCGAATTAAAACGGCTTAGTCGCAAGTGAGATACGCTAAAAGAGACGAAATATTGTTCTGCTGCAAATTTCCTTTGCCATTCCCGAGATTGCTGCAATTAGAATTCTCCCATTTTTTCTACCTTGAAGTAAACAGTGTTTGTGCATATTTGTGTTTGGCGAATACAATTAATGATCCATGTGTGTTGTTTTCCCAACGCGCCCTTCACGCAGCTAAGAGCTACACACTGTGGAGAAGCGCCTCATGAAACGGGCCTGACTTTGAATTGACATGTCAGTGTCTGATTTTGTTTCACTTAAACTTTTGTAAGAGTTTTACGGCATTGGCAACACAATTTGGTCAAAAGGTCCTGAAGGTTAGAAGTGTTACGAGAGATAAGCATCCTAAGACTAGAAGGAGGAGAGAAAAGGAGAGTTGATGTTTTTTTAAGAAAGGAGGAACAAACCATATCATAGCACCCACCAACCATCAACTATGTTCCTGGCAAGGAGATTAACTCAAACAAAAGTTAAGGGGGGGGGGGGGTGGCTACACCTGAAGGCTATCTCGTTTATTACTGGATTACTGGACCAAATTTTACCAAATGTCACACATATAACAAGCATAGTAAATAGTCTTAAAATCCGCAATCAAATTTGAGAAAAAAGTTTTGTTTCTATGGATACGACGGCTGTATTGGAATTGCTCATTGAAATAGATTGTTTTTATTGCATGCCAGTTAACAAACATTAGATCGAAAAATTTGTCTGTTGTTTTTTTCCTAAACCAATTAGAAAATATTTAATGATTTTTTTTCCTGAGGTAGCATTCAAGTTTGCAAAAACTCCGTGAAAATCCACACTCCAGACACCATCACCAAAAATGTATTCCATATATCAAAATTTCAACAGACTAGTCTTTAGTATTACATCTTTTCTCCATTCTGTGAAAATTTCATGAAGATTGGATAAAAAATGGTGGAGTTATTAAAAAAGGTATGGAGAAAAGTCGCGTTTTGAGAAAACGGCCGATAAAGAAAAATAAAATATTGACTTTATGAGGAAATGGTTGTGAAGAACAAGTCCGGCATGAGGAAAATGTGGTGTTTTTTTGGGGGGTTCTTATGTGATGAAATAGTTGTAGGAGAGGCTGAGGAAGCTAAAAATGCCTACAACTCAAATTCCATAACTTTGAGCCGAGTTCGGACTTTGGGGGTGTAGCCACCCCCCCCCCCCCTTACACAAAAAAGTCAGCAGCTCAATAAACTAACACATTCCCAGTAAGACGATCCATATTCCGACCGCCGCTCTTATCTAGTCTCTGAGTCTTGACGTTTCAGCATTTCCTTATTAAAGTTTAACAGGCTATGAACAACACCTATGCAGGCATATCATTCTCATTCTTTGTCTCACTCGTTTTCCTTATTTCTTTTCTTATTTCCTTTTTATCTTTGTCTTTATTTCATGCCCCGTTTCCACTCTCCTCTGCACCCTACCCCTACCCCCCCCCCTTTCCACCGTGTCATTTTACACCCGTTTTTCATCCATTTTCGCCGCCCTTTGCAGTCAAACAGAAGGCTATGAATACACAATTTAGAGCTGGGCGAAGACTCGATTCCGGAACCGATCCCCACTTTTAATGCTACGGAAGAAAAGTTCCGACTCCTTTTTACGTAAACCAACGGTTACCAGTCCATTCAATCATAAAAATCATCTTCTTTAAAAAAAGAAATTGTTTTGAAAAAAAAAAAATTTGATGCTTCGTAGTGTTCCGAAATCAAGGTTATGCTAAATCCTGAAGATGTTCGGAGCCAACCAGATAACCACCGGAAGAAATCACTTTATTAGAAAGTTAGTAATTGGGTTCGGAGTCGATTCCTACGATTCCTCCTAGCTTTAAAAAATCGGGAACCTAGCCGCCCAGCACTGATACACATTTTAATTTCGCTGTGACATGAGGCATAAGACTTATCTCGACCTTCCAAATCCTCTAATGCAAGGACGACAGCACCATAAATTATTGTTGCTCTCACCCCGTACCAAAATCTCTCGTAGAGAAATAAATTTATCGACTCTTTGAGGACGTAGTGGACATGTATATCCGGCGTGTATGGGGCAGCGGTTGGGTGGCATCGGTGGCCTAATGGTTAAACTTTCAGACTTGCAACCACCGTAAGGTCGTGGGTTCGAATCCTATCAGAGGGCCCGACTTTATGTCCTTGGGAAAGACACTTTACACGAATTGTCCTCACTTCATCCAGGTGGGAATGGGTACCCAGCTATAGACTGTGAAAGATCTTGTCAGTGTGTTAGTGTTTGGGTGCTTAATCAGCTGCTTGCACTGCATGCTTCCCAGGAAGCTTAGAATTTTGCTGTGTGTTCTATGGTCTGCCGGGGTAATAATATTATTAAAGTGTAAAGCGCATAGAGCTTGCTGTCGAGCGGGGATATGTGCTGTACAAATGCTATTTATTATTATTAGCGGTTAGGTGCTTCGTTGTCGAACGTAGGAACTCTGAGTTTGGCTCCTGGGTGGGGATAAATTTTTATCGAGTATCACGGTCTCTCTATTGGGATGCTATATCCCTCTCAGCCCGGGCTGCCCCTGAGGAATAGGGTCAGAAGCACGCCTCCTAAATGATCCAAATTCTGTCAATGGGAGCGTAAAAATGCGTACCTTTTCCAGGACATGTATGTTCAATTAGCAGCAGACCAAATGTGAGGCAGCGTGGTGGAATCAGGCTCTCGTCAATTTTTGGGCATGTAGAGTTATTGATATCATCTCAAAGCTTGTTCACTTGTCTTTATTTGGAAGTAAAAAAAATATCCATTCATCTTGAATACAAG
>NW_004797347.1:250692-252138 GCF_000002075.1 Aplysia californica
ACGAGCAAAAAAAAAAAAACGAAACAAAAAAACTTCCCCACTCCCGAGTCGACCTCACGTTATCTGCGTCCTAAGGCAGATAACCAGAAGTTTTCGTGTTGTTAATAAGGTTGTGTCCCTTTTATATCATTCTATGATTGAAAGCGTGCTATTATTTTGTATTTACTGCTGGGCTGGGAATCAGGGGCGACTCGTGGGGCTAAAAAGTGGGCGTGCACAATAATAATTGGATACTAATTAAGCTAACGCATGCTGAAGATAGTCAAGGGCATAGTAAATGACACGGTGTATAATTGTAGGATCTTTGGGTTGGTGAGGGAGGGCCTTGTGCTTTTATTTTCATTCTTTTTACTTGTTGCTTTGATTTCTAGTACTAAATTTGTTTGTTAGCTAAACATCAATTCCGTTCATCTTGTATTGGAACTGAACACTTAAGTAATAACTTTCACAACTCCACTACAAAACCATTCAAAGACACAACTCATAGGACGGTCACGTTCACCTCCCTCAGGTTCACGGTTACAGAGTCGCTTAAAATAGTGGCAAGACAAACAATAAACCAATCACAATTCACTTGAGCACTCCGCTGGATTGCTCCGGGGCTCACATAATACTGGCAAAGAATAGCGAAGGGTCTATCGTGTTTATTTTTAGACTGCCTACTGTGAGCTATGTTTCGGCACTATTCGACAGGAGCACATTTGAGATGTGCCGTCTTATTAATATTAAAGTACCGCCAAACTCGCTATGAGAGTCGTCATCGCTTGGGTTATCCCCAAGAGCGATTTATAGTTCAGGTTACACTGTTGAATATTATCCTTTTTTGTTTAGCTAAAGCGCGTGGACTTAATGTTTTACGGCGCTACAGACATAGAAATGACAGTTATGGCGCCAGTGAGGACCTTTGTTTTGATATAATATTTGGCTACTGTTTGTTTCTGGCTTCTTTTATTCTATTATTATGGGTGTTTTACGTAATAGAACATTAAAAAAGTTTGGGCGGCACTGCACGACCGTGCCTGCTGGGAATTGTAATGTGAAAGATAAAGAAATATTAGGCAGAACCATTAAGAAAGCCAGCAAAATCTCTGGATATGATTTTACTAGAATTGATTAAATGTATAACACCACACATATAAAAACGATTTTAAAAAGCGCTATAAACGACCCATCACACCCCTTTTCCATGCACATTGTAAGTTTACGCAGCGATCAGATATGTAACTCCAAAAACAAAGAATGAAAGATATAAAAGAAGTTTTTTACCATCTAGCATAAGGCTTTTGTCAGAATGAGCATAGACGTGTGTTGCTCTTTAGAGTATGTATCTATATAACTCGAAAGGTCTTGTAATTAAATTCCTGCATGTGGTTGAATGATGCTTTTAATGTGAATGTACATTTTGTCAGCTTTACTTCTTTTTTCATATTATATATATAAAGAGAG
>NW_004797347.1:252238-256311 GCF_000002075.1 Aplysia californica
TTACGATGTTCTGTGTCAAGGAAACAATTAAATCTGCGAACCACGTATCCGCTCTGCACCGAATGTAGATCAAGAGGCAAGATCTTAATCTTAATTGAAAGTGGTTTACACCCTCCTCAACACAATTGAGACCAGTAAGGCTACTTTAGCCTTTATCTGCTAAGACCAACCCAGATTGAGTGGGATGCAACATACCAGAAGAGAAACGGAGATACTCTATTTTATTTTATAAATTTAAAAAAAACAAGAGAAAAAAAAAACCGAAACAAAAAAACTTCCCCACTCCCGAGTCCACCTCACGTCATCTGCGTCCTAAGGCCGATAACCAGAAGTTTTCGTGTTGTTAATTAATAGGATTATGTCCCTTTTATACCATTCTATGATTGAAAGCGTGCTATTATTTTGTATTTACTCCTGGGCTGGGAATCAGGGGCGGCTCGTGGGGCTAAAAAGTGGGCGTGCACAATAATAATAATTGGATACTGATTAAGCTATCGCATGCTGAAGATAGTCAAGGGCATAGTAAATGACTCGGTGTATAATTTTAGGATCTTTGGGTTGGTGAGGGAGGGCCTCGTGCTTTTATTTTCCTTCTTTTTACTTCTTGCTTTGATTTCTAGTATTAAATTTGTTTGTTAGCTAAACATCAATTCCGTTCATCTTGTATTAGAACTGAACACTCAAGTAATAACTTTCACAACTCCACTACAAAACCATTTAAAGGCATAACTCAAAGGACAGTCACGTTCACCTCCCTCAGGTTCACGGTTACAGACTCGCTTAAGATAGTGGCAAGACAAACAATGAACCAATCAGAATTCACTTGAGCACTCCGCTGGATTGCTCTGGGGCTCACATAATACTGGCAAAGAATAGCGAAGGGTCTATCGTGTATATTTTTAGACTGCCTACTGTGGGCTATGTTTCGGCACTATTCGGCAGGAGCACATTTGAGATGTGCCGGCTTATTAGTATTAATGTACCGCCAAACTCGCTATGAGAGTCGTCATCGCTTGGGTTATCCCCAAGAGCGATTTATAGGTCAGGTTACACTGTTGAATATTATCCTTTTTTGTTCAGCTAAAGCGCGTGGACTTTATGTTTTACGGCGCTACAGACATAGAAATGACAGTTATGGCGCCAGTGAGGACCTTTGTTTTGATATAATATTTGGCTAGTGTTTGTTTCTGGCTTCTTTTATTCTATTTTTTGGGGGTGTTTTACTTAATAGAACATTTAAAAAGTTTGGGCGGCACTGCACGACCGTACCTGCTGGGAATTGTAATGTGAAAGATAAAGAAATATTAGGCAGAACCATTGAGAAAGCCAGCAAGATCTCTGGATATGATTTTACTAGAATTGATGAAATGTATAACACCACACATATTTAAAAAAGTGTTATAAACGACCCATCACACCTCTTTTCCATGCACATTGTAAGTTTAAGCAGCGATCAGATATGTAACACCAAAAACAAAGAAAGACAGATATAAAAGAAGTACTAGCATAAGGCTTTTGTCAGAATGAGCATAGACGTATGTTGCTCTTTAGAGTATGTATCTATATAACTCGAAAGGTCTTGTAATTAAATTCCTGCATGTGGTTGAATGATGAGAGAGAGAGAGAGAGAGACCTCGTTGTCAACATGAGACAGCATGAAATGTTTTTCGCCCCCGGTCTGTGACGCACAGATTATTCAGAAGGCGGTCCGTTAACCGTTTTTACCCCGTCTTCTAAGGCCAACTCGCGTTGTGATGAATGCGGAAAGCTTGCAGATACGAAGTTCGGAAAAGTGAGGAATGATTGGATGGTTAAGAGCTTCCTGCGATATGGAACAGTATCACAATCAAACAATTTGATTTTTTAAAAGAAGTCCAAAGAATGACTTTGGTCGATTGAAAGAGTAATATCAGACTTTTAAGGAGAATAATGTATAATTTAAATTTTTATGTATACCTGCATGTGTTTTTACTGTCCTGTAGAGTCAAGAAAAATTCCCTTTGGGATAATAAAGTATTTTCTTTTCTTATCTTATCTTATCTACCTAACAATTACAACAAAGACGTCGATCTAAAACAGTCTAATATGTTTTTGTTTTTAAAGATATTTAAGAGCTTGGTTTTTAAACATGTAATTGTAAACCTTGACCAATGGAAGGCTCGGGCGGGCTCTTGTGGTCGAGAGGTTAAAGTGTTCGTCTCTTATTCAATAGGTCCCTGGTTCGAATCCGGATAGCGACGAAATGTCTTTTTTCTCTAAATTTTCTCCTTTCGAATCCATTCCTTCTCTCTAACAAGGTTCTGTCGTCTGCTTCCGTCTCCACTTTCTGCCCCCACCCCCTCACCTCATTTGCCCCTTCCTCTGGGTTCCTGACTCTTTCTGCAGCCTTTCTACTGCTATTCCTTGACTCCTTCTTACAGCTGTCTTTCAGCCACACCCCTGATCTTATGGTAGGTATAAGATCTACACCTGGTCTTAGCCTTCTAGGATAAGGGCGAAAAATCCCGGAGGTCCTGTGTGCAAGTTGTGCATGTTAAAGGTTCATTGGCGGTCCAAAATCGATAGGAATAGGCTTCGGTCGCCACCTTGGCAAAAATTCAAAAATTTCTACCAATAAATGTTTAATGTGTCCCGCGTGCTCATCTGACATTATGCAGTTGCAAACGCCGTAAAACACTTACCAATAAGATTTTAAAATGAAAAGCTGTCGCAACTTAAAAAAGAATCACTTGGAAGGATAGTCCGTTACTAGTTGCAATATCTTGGTGGACACTCTCTGTAGTAACCAAATTTTAAAATAATCCTAATATTATTTCGTTTCTGTCTGTAACTTAGGTTTTCTGTTAGCAAAAAGTAGCTGTAAAAACGTTTGACTGCACCAAGTCCCTATTTAATTTACAATTGGGGTATGTGAGGAAAAGAAGTTTAGAATACTTTAACCTGAATCCATTGCATGTTTAACGAACTACCCGTACACACGCCAAGAATAGAACTCACGCAATTTCGCTCAAAAGACTGAGTTCGAAGTAAACTTTTTTAAAAACGTTATAAATATTGCTTGCAAGAACTTTCGTATTTACATGTGCCTACATGCTTCGTTCTCATTTTGATTTATGGGAGATTTTGCAGCGTTAAAATGACCCCCACAAACCTTTTGGGCGTTTCCAAAATACGCACACACAAACGAAAGAGAGCACAATGCATTCACCTGAAAATGGGCTATTGGTGCTCTTTCTGCTTTTTGCGTAGGCCACATTCGCTTGATGTTAAGCTAGATCTATATTTTACGATGTTCTGTGACAAGGAAACAATTAAATCTGCCCCGTATGAATGAACCTAATGATAGCTGTAGATTTCAGGTTATCTTTAATTACGACATTCATTTGAAGGAATTCTTCGCAACAAACCAACGCCCTGTGATAATCGTGGGTTGATAATGTGGGAAAAGCTCCTCTTTAAGAGCAGTTATTTTAGGAACAGGCAGACAGTGGGAAATTCTGGATTCATCCCCGATAAGACTGAGTCCACTGAAAGAAGAGAGCATAGAAAAGTCATCTGGCAAAACAAGTTTAAGGATGATTTATTTGAACCACGGTTGTCCACGCTACAGCAAACTTGATATCACCTGATCTAATAATCTAATAACGCTATAGCAAACTTGATATCACCTGGTCTAATAATCTAATAACGCTACAGCTAACTTGATATCACCTGATCTAATAATCTAATAACGCTACAGCAAACTTGATATCACCTGATCTAATAATCTAATAACGCTACAGCAAACGTGATATCACCTGATCTAATAATCTAATAACGCTACAACAAACTTGATATCACCTGATCTAATAATCTCCTGCCTTCTCTCCGATCACTGCTACACTGTGGGCTCCAGTGGCTAAGTGAGCAGTGAGTAATGCTTAGCATGCGTCGGTGACACGGGGATCAGATGGGTGGTCACTGGGGTGTGTCCTTGAGCATGACACGACAACTCTAGCTCAAAATTCAAAGCGCTGCACAGTGGCGACCGACAGTGGCATGTTTGAGAAGTGCTTCTATACACCTGCCCCCCC
>NW_004797347.1:256745-262974 GCF_000002075.1 Aplysia californica
TTTAGAACTACTGTAAAGGAGTTTAGAACTAATGTAAAGGAGTTAAGAACTACTGTAAAGGAGTTTAGAACTACTGTAAAGGAGTTTAAAACTACTGTAAAGGAGTTTAGAACTACTGTAAAGGAGTTTAGAACTACTGTAAAGGAGTTTAGAACTACTGTAAATGAGTTTAGAACTACTGTAAAGGAGTTTAGAACTACTGTAAACTCCTTGTGTCTTGGACAACTATCACTGCAGTATACTTCCGGACTCGAGGTACGATCAACTGAAGAAAAGTATCCAAAAATGCTTCAATGTCTTATTCGGACGTTGACTCAGAGCACACACATTAATTCATCTGGCAAGATCTGGGCCGCTGATCAAGGAAGCTTTCCAAACATCACCATCGAGATGTAAGCAGTCTTTTGTTGTTTTTTTTCTTCTTTCTCTGCTGTTCACTGTCTCTATCTTAAAGTAGATTGACTCATTGAGGTCACTCTGTTTTTGGGCCACTTTAAATAAGAAAAATAGCTTCATTATTCATGCAGATCTTTCGGTTCTGTTTTCGTTATCTGAAATTTCAAAAGGCAGGCAACTACGTGAATGGTATAAAATATGTAAATTCCTGTTTCTGACTGTACATGACGGTTGGAAAAGTGCAGCAACATAGACTTTGCTCGGCTGCTGATCGAACATAATCTAGCATCTGCTTTTGTTTCCATTTTTTGGTCTAAAAGTTGCCATTAATTTTCAAGCTTTTAACTTTCTGTGACGATCTATGTAGCAACATGTTGATAGAGGTAACTTAATCTAAAACACCAGAAATGTTTGTGCTCTGTTTTAAGTATCCGGGATATCATTTGTAGCCACACAGAGTGTAAAAACGTGAAAAATAAAGGTTTCACAACAGAATGAAATCAACATTAGAACAGCACATGACAACCACAAAAATTAACAAATAAGGGCGTGTGTCCACCTATCCGAAGATTGGCCGTTTTAACCCTAAACGTGTGGGATTCAAGAGAAAGTGCAGGATATTACAAGTAAATTATGGAATCACACACAAGGGGCCTGCCAGTGTCAGTATTCGGTTTTGGTGGAGACAAGCTATAACATAGCACAATATAAATTTTGAAAGGGTATGAACAACAGCAAATTGAATTACATTACGTTATAATATGTTGTTGTTGTTGTTGTTGTTGTTGTTGTTGTTGTTGTTGTTGTTGTTGTTGTTATCAATCCAGCAGCAGCTGGGCTCTCTCTCTTCTGTCCAAGCCATGTAGTGATAGGTGCAGGTTTGCTGCAGTTGCTGTAATGTTCCATATAGTGTGTTGTCAATGTTAGGTCTCGGAGGGAGAAGGGTAGCTCTGATGTCATTTAGAGCTGTGCAGTGGAACAGGTGATGCTCCACAGTATTACGTTATATAAACACACACAAATTAGAAAAACAACACATCAGAACAATTTTAAAGAAATAACACACCAACAAGTTTTAAACCAAACAAAGATAGGAAAATAAAAGACAAACAGCAACATAAATAGTATGTAATGTAGTTATATTCTTTGCCTGAAAATAACTATACATGAATACCTTATATTTATCAAAATACATGTCTAATAAGTAATAGGTTACGAAGTAGCTTTTTCCCCCTGAAAATGCCAAAAATCGCGGCCACGACAAACGCAGATGTTAGCATAATGTCTGCTAACTGCTCCGTACTGAAGAATTAAACAAAACTTTACTTTTCTTGGCTTGGCTTATGCCTGTGGCAGGCCTAGGTCTCACACAGGAAATGCGTGACACCCCCCCCCCTTTCCCCTTCTCCCCCATTAAAACTGCTTTTAAACGATGCTTTATAAAAAGATGAACAAACGTAGCAGAGCAAAGATGAGCCGGGGTCTATATCTCCCAACCTTCCATCACAAAGAAGATGGGCATTTTGCTTAAGGGAGCTTTCAGGGTAGAAGCTTTTTTATTTATTTATTTATTTATTTATTTATTTATTTATTTATTTTTATTTTTTAAATTATTTGTAATTTTTTTTTGTTTTTGGCCTAGTACTGGTATTTTCTTTCGAAAAGCGTCCGTGCCAGAGGATTTTCATTGTCGTGGTGCAAGTTGTTCGGTATTTTGCGCAATGTTGCATCTCATTATATGACATTCAGTTCATAAGTACTCACACATGTACTTGTAAACTCAAACCGTTAAGATTTAAGTTCCTTTGATTTTTGCCTGAATGACGTCACATCAAAATGGATACCCCTTTGGAGGTCAGTCAGAGGCAACGAGCTGTGACTGAATTTCTTGTTTTAGAAGGAGAATCCATCAGTAATATCTAAAAGAAACTTAAAAAGGTCCAAGCTCTAGATTTTGGCACTATATGTAGGTAGGCTAGACGTTTGAGCAATGAACCGGAAGAAGAAGAAGAGGTGTCCATATTATGCTTGTCCGAAAAGCATCGTCCCGAGAAATCAGCAGCAAAAATCATGACCAGGGGCGAAGCGTCTATATAATCAAATAATCACTGCTTCCCTTCCTAATTTTGAACATTGTCGCTGTCAAATTCATCCTTAAACGTAAACCTCTTAAATTAAATGTCAAAAGACGTTCGTAATCAACAACGAACAGTATGCCTAACATTCAAAACGGTTTCACGGCCACAGAAATAGCCTCCTCACCCCTCTCGGGCCACTCCATAAGCAGTCGCAAGCTTTGATTAAGTAAGCTTAAAGTGAGTCTGGAAGATTCTACCAATAGAGTTGAAGGGAACATGTACATAGCAGTCCAAGCTGTTTCATTGCCACCTATACCCTGTTCACCCCTTTGGGGTCACAGTTATAATCAATCTCAAGCCCTGATTATGTATGCTAACTAACGCTGGTCGAGTCTATCTCACAAATGTGAGGGGAACTAACTCCTAATAATCTCTTGACTGCTGCGTGTGCTTGTTTTTTTTTCCTCGACTTTTTACCGTCCTGTAATCAGATCGTGACCTCGATTATGACACCAGCTCCTGGTCGCGAAAGGCTAACAAAAACAGCCAAATGTGAAATTTAAAAAATGATAATTGTCATGTTCTACCAAAGAGTTAGACTTACTGGTAGATCTATAACATATAGATCCAGTACTGACATCTCTGCTTCTTTGCTTTGTGTTTATGTATTCACATCTAAAGTTAAATTTAATTTTAGTTGGAACTGATATTTAATAAGATACTTTCCCGATTATTTTGGCGGTTGAGCATACAAAATGAATTCCGGATTTGTTTTCATTCACAACTCAGAGTCGCCGCCTCGAGTAAGATTCTTGTGCGATATCTACAGGCCATATCTGGTCCCGTTTCACTTTGATTACCCTGTCAAACAAGTCAGCCTTCGCCCCTGATCATGACAACCGTGTTTTGGGACGTTTCTCACATTTTTTTTACCGAGAAGAACAACTTACTGTCAATCCTGAAGTCTCCATTGAAACACTGTGACGACTGAAAGCGAGAATTCGGCGAGTCAGACCAAATTTGAACATAGAAAGAGTTCTTTTTTCACCATGGCAATGCCCACCTGCATACGAGTACCAGAACAAGGGAGACAATCACCGTGCGTGGATGAAAAACACTGCTACACCCAGCTTATTCTCCTGAATTGGCACCTTCAGACTTCCACCTTTTCGGTCATAGAAAAGAACCATTCAGAGGCCAAAACTACGGAAACGATGGAGAAATCAAGACTGCTGTACCCCTACGACCAGCCTGCTCAGTTTTACGAAGCTGGCATATGTGGACTTAGTAAAAGGTGGACAGTGGCTAGTGAACAAAATGGAGACTAGGTTGAGAAATAAAAATATGATCCTCAGATGCTCCTCTTCAAGTTGAGGTATGATAGTTACCATTGCGTGCTTTTGTCTTTTAGTTATAAACAAACTTGCATTATTTTTGACTCCCCCTCGTATATAAAAGTAGGCCACGTTTGAAGAACCGGTGGTATATTGTTGAGGTTATGATGCTGAAACAATAGGTGTTTTTTTTAAATTGTAGCCTCCCCCCCAAAAAAACCCCCCCCCCCAAAAAAACACCAAAAAAAATAAATAAAATAATAATAAATAAATAAATAAATAGATAGATAAATAGATAGATAAATAAATAAATAAATACATAAATAAATAAAATTAAATAAAATAAATAAATAAAAACAAAAAATAGAAATAGGTAAAATAGAATTAATTTTTTTTAAAATAAAATCGACTCAATTACGATAATTAAGCAGGCAGTTTTGACCCCGCCTATCAGGGCCACCCTGACATGTAAAATACTCGTAGCCATAAATTCCCCCCAGATAGCAGATGTCGCTGCATGCGTCAAAAGAACAAAGTGTTCCCAAACAATGCGTTAATTGCTCAACATTAGCGCCACCTCTTATTGTTTGCAAACGTTAACATAACACCTATACTAACATGGATTGGTCTGTGAAGAACACCCTTTTCAACACAATGTACGGTTGCTTATATCCAGTTCACACAGTTAATCGGATCCGGAGGATTGATCTAGGCCCAGCCAGATTTTCCATTCAACACAGTGAACGGTTGCTTATACCCAGTTCATACAGCTAATCGGATCCGGAGGATTGATTCAGGCCCAGCCAGATTTTCCTTTCAACACAATGTACGGTTGCTTATACCCAGCTCACACTGTTAATCGGATCCGGAGGATTGTTTCAGGGCCAGCCACATTTTCCTTTCAACACAGTGTACGGTTGCTTATACCCAGTTCATACAGCTAAATATTCCTTTCAACGCAGTGTACGGTTGCTTATATCCAGTTCACACTGCTGATCGGATCCGGAGGATTGAGTCAAGGCCAGCCAGATTTTCCTTCATTCAAGGAGTAAAAAGCTACCCTTTTGGCGCAATACGACTAACAAATAAATTCAAATTATGTGTCTTTCCAGATCAAACGCGTTTGTTTTTCAAGGTTGAGAGTCGAATCAGTCGTATTATGCCAAAATTAATGGTAACTTTTGCCTCATTTAAGAAGGAAAGTCTGCCTGGCCTGATTCAGTCTGCTGAATTGAACTGACAGTGTGCACTGGGTATAAGCGACACTTCATAGACATCGATTTTTAGTTTTAGTAAGTGTTTTACGGCACTTGCAACACAATAAGGTCATATAAGTGCCGAAGATTAGAGGTGTTACAAGAGAGTAACAAACACGAAAGAGGAGAGGAGATCAAGACCATATATGTTTGATAGGAAAGAAGAAGCAAACCATACCAGAGCACCCGCCAACTGCCCACATAGACATTGATTAATTTTCTGCGCTTGGGGTATACGACACTAAGACGGTGGGCTATTCTTTTGCTTTCTAGGGTCTCCCTCGTTGCCACAATAAATCAAAGCCAATAGGCGTGGCACTGTTGGGTACGAATGTAATCCATTTGAGAAAGTTGTAGGTTCATTATGAGTAGGGTCAAAACCCGAATAGATAGATAGATAGATAGATAGATAGATAGATAGATAGATAGACTGATAGATAGATAGATAGATAGATAGATAGATAGATAGATCGATAGATAGATAGATCGATAGATAGATAGATAGATAGATAGACAGATAGATAGATAGATAGATAGATAGATAGATAGATAGATAGATAGATAGATAGACAGATAGATAGATATATAGATACTTTAATGAATTTCAGTTTGTGACTATTCACGTTTTCCCAGTCGGTGCCTAGTTTTGTCTGCTGCCGATCATACACACTATCAGCTGTTCGCTACGTTCTGCCTTAGTAAAGAGTGAAGACTGCGCGCTCATATGACCTTACGCAGTTGCGAGCGCCGTAAAACCCTATACTACTACTACTAAAGAGTGAAGACTCCTCCTTTTTTTCTTTTACAAGTTGGATAATCAATTCTATGTCTCTGGTATACATTTTGGGTCCTATTTATGACGTAGTTTGCCCGCTAAGCCACCAACGGTTTAGATCTTCGCTGTTTACTCGCACTCCTTGCAGGCCCCTCGCCGAAGAAATGGAGTCAATTGGATTTATCTTTTGGCACCTCAGCAGTTTTCCGCAGTGGAGAACTGCTGTTTACTGCACGATTTATTCCCAGATCCGGGTTGATGTTGTCAAAAAATAATCAGTCAGGCAACGCGAACTGTTTGTTTGGTTACGTGAGTCTGTGTGTGTATTGTGTCTATGTGTGTGGTGTGTGTGTGCGTCCGTGTTTGTGTGTGTGTGTGTGTGTGTATGTG
>NW_004797347.1:265319-268561 GCF_000002075.1 Aplysia californica
AATTTTGCCAGGGTGGCGGCTGAAGCCTACTCTAATCGATTTTAGACCACCAAGGGATCTTTAACGTTCGCAACTTGCACACGGGCCCTCCGAGATGTTCCGACCTTGTCCGAGAAGGCTAGGTGTAGATCTTTCCTACCAGAAGATCAGGGGTGTGGCTGAAAGACAGCAGTGAGAAGGAGCCAAGGAGTAGCAGTGGAAAGGCGTCAGAAAGAGTCAGGAGCCCAGTTGAGACGGCAAAGGAGGTGAGGAGGTGGGGGCAATACCGGTTCCCTGCATCTGTTCGAGTTCCCAACATACAAATGTGTCACGATGGGAAAGAATCAGGCTCCTGTCAGTTTTTTTAGCATGTGGAGTTATTGGTATCATCTTAAAGCTTATTCATTTGCCGTACTTTGAATGAAAAAAATACGCACCCATCTTTAATAGAACTCAAAATATTTGCAATTGAAGAAGTTGAGGTCACTTGGTTTCTCAGTGGTGATTTTAGCGAGAAAATGGCCATTAAAGTTCAGTAACTTCGACAGCTTGAGAATACTTGAAAACTGAAAAATTACATATTTGGTACCTTAAATCAACGTTTTTCAGGCAAATTCACACGGAAATGTGTTTTATATAGACATATAAGGTGCTGAGCCAAAAAACAAAAATTCGATAAAAATTGCCTAACTGACGGGAAAATGTCCATTTCTTTGATTTCAAAATTTTGACGAGCACCTGATTTCACCACGATTCCTCAAAAATGGGCTTGGGAGTGAGTGAGTGGGGAGTGAGTGAGTGGGGAGGAAGGGGGGGGGGGTAACCCCATTTTTCGGTACAAAACGTATAGACGAATTCCTTCGCACTGAAAGAAATATCCACCTTACAATTTTTCAAAATTTCTTCTTTTGCATTTTTCGATGACAGTGCGAAACTTCAGGAAAACGAGGTCAATACTTTCCCAAGGTCACAATCATATAACGATTTTACGCTATATCAGGATGACATTCTGGCAAGGTTTTAAAAGGTTACCCACAGACCTGTCGTATTATAATATTCATGACTGTGTGCTCTGACGTAGTTTTTATTCACCACAGAGTGCACTTTGTGACACTATTCAGAACTAAATGAAGGGCAAATGGGAACAGGTTGCTCGCGCATTCAACGACAGCGAGATGACGGGTGTTTTGCTCGTCAGTGGCAGAGTGCGTCCCATTTGAATCGGAATTTTTTTGTTTGTTATTTTTGTGTTTTGTTTAGTTTGTTTGGTTTGGTATCTTTTCGTAAGTGTTTTACGGCGTTCGCAACTGCATAAGGTCATATGAGCGCGCGGGACACAGTAAACATTTTCAGTTGGTAGGAAATCCTTTTGAATTTTGCCTGGTTGGCGCCGAAGCCTACTCTTATCGATTTTGAAACCCCAAGGGATCTGTAACGTGTGCAACTTGCGTACAGGACCTCGGAGATTGTTTGCCCTTGTCTGAGAAAGCTTGGTGTAGATCTTTCTTACCAACAGATAAGGGGTGTGGCAGAAAGACAGCAGCAAGAAGGAGCCAAGTAGTAGCAGTAGAAAGGCTGCAGAAAGAGGCAGGAGCGCAGAGGAGGGAGCAGAGGAGGTGAGGAGTTGAGGACAGAAAGTGGAAACGAAAGCAGACGACAGAACATAGTTAAAGAGCAGTTACTTCAACTTTTTCCTTCCTCTGGTATCCTTAGGATGTCGAGAGGAGGTGCAAGTTTCGGTCCTGTGCTAGGTGTGTAGCGTCTGTGATAGATATTTTATGTTGTCCTCTTGATTTGAAGCCGGATTCTCGGGTGTTGTAAGTCTAGCCGCTAGTTGTTTCTAGGGCACTCTATTTAGATGTCCCAACGAATTGACTCTTTGACGCTCTATGAATTTTATTACTGGTGGTATCCCAGTATGTAGACATATGCTTTCGTTTCTTATGCGGTCTCTTCTGGTGACGTTGATGGTTTTACGGAGACACCTCATTTCGCATGCATTGATTTTTCTTTCTTGTGCCTTGTTTAGAGACCATGTTTGGCATTGGTATGTTAATGTTGGTATGAAGATGCTGTGGATGAGCTGGGATTTCACTTCGGTTGGGATGTTCTTGTGACTGAGCAGGGGTGCTAGCTGGCGGGTCACTACATTTGCCTTCATAGTTCTTGTTTCTATTTCTTTGTCCATACGCCCATCTTGTGTGAAGATGCTTTCCAAATATTTAAATTTTTCTATTTGCTGGATGTTGGATTTGTGTTCCATCAAAAAAAATGTTGAGTTTCCCTGGGTTTCTGATGACCTTCATAACATCTGTTTTTGAGATGGAGATTTCCCTGTTCTGGTGTTTACATTCCTCATTTAGTTTTGTGGTATGTTTTTGTAATTCCTCTTCATCTGTATTTAATATCTCTGGTCACAGATGTATTGCTGAAGAACCTTTAAAAGAGGTTAACAACACACGTTAGCCAGGTATTTACTTTGGTAACATAAGCTTGCCTAGTTTGCGTTATACTGATCAGATGATGGTGTCGATGTGATAGGATTGAAAAAGGGGAAAACCGAAACTTGCATAGTTTGCTTAAACCTGCCTCGTGATCAAAACGTATCAGACAGAATTAATACGAACTTTGGTAGGGTTCTCCAAGTCTTGCAAAGCTGTCAAATTCTTTGGGGACACTTCGACGTTTGTTAAAAATGTCTTTGAGTATTGATCTTTGCTGCCTACGCTAGCCCCTCTATTCTTAGCTGACAGCTGAGACCATGACTGTCAAGATTCTAACGTTATGGGAAAAGCGTTCTTTTCAAAGCAAAAGCCACCTCGAGGACCTTTCAGAAACAAGAAGGCCAGGTGAGACGAAACGTGAAAGGGGGAAAATGTGAAGAGAATCTTGCAAGCAGATATTTGTGTTGTTCGTGATTTGGGGTGCCGTGTCAATAAAGAATTATTCAGGAATCAAAATAATGGATGATACAATTGACCTATAGGTTTCATGTAAAAAATATTGAAAGACAGCAGAAACATGGTGGCAAACTCATATTACTGTATCTCAATGTGCGCTCGCCTTGGGTTGGAGTAAGGCTACAGATGCACCCGTCACCACCAAAGGATCTTAGGATTCTATTTTATAATCTCTTTGCATTCCACTCGGAACCCCCCCCCCTCCCCACCATCCTCCCTTTTAGATCCGACTATTTAGTTAACTACCTCTCAACCCCAATGCCCCAATAACCCATGTTATGCACCCCAGCCCTTTTTTCCTTA
>NW_004797347.1:268792-270364 GCF_000002075.1 Aplysia californica
TTCAGCTTTCGACTGCACCAGACGAGTACAGGATCGATGCTGGTTTGAAGCCTTGAAAAACTCTCTAAATACACCAAAGTACAAAAACATTCGACTGCAGGATTTGAACCAGGGCCATTGGGCTAATACCCAGCGCACGGTGCCGCCGAATTCAGTTGAATTGAATCGGACTTGTCAGATTTTCCTTCACTGAGGGGCAAAAGCTACCAACGTGGTACAAATCGACTGATTCGACTCGCTACTTTGAAAAAAACAAACGCTTTCTTTGTTTTGAGAATCACGGTCCAATTAAGTCGACTTCAGTCGAATAGTGCCAAAATGGCAGCTTTTTGTCCCTGATCAGATCCCTCCCATGGATAGGATTTTATCCGTCATTTCTTTTCTATGTCAGTCAATCCGGACTGGCCCCGACAGGCAGAGTCGAGGCAGTCCAATTTCTAAACGGTCTAAATTACGTCAAGGCGCCAAACTATACGTTTAACGCCCCTTATAGCACTGCAAAACAAAAACAACCAAATAAAAACCTTCAAAACAGAAACAGCTTGTGGTGAAGCCTTAAGAGGCGGTATTATCAAAGATCACGTATTCAAGATAGTTCGGCTGAGTGAACAGTGTTGTTATGTACTATCTTTGGTATTATGTCGAAAAGGATGTTGTGAAACATTCACAGTCAATTACAGCTTTAAAAAGTCAACTTTTCTGTTGAGCAGACTCCGGAGAGAATGAATAGGTTTAAACCAGGGGGAAAGTTGGCGTTCAACAGGGTACTTGGCAACGTTCAAAGAAAACTTCAAACATGAAAATGAAATGAAATCATTCGAGTGCGAAGTTTGTTTGAGAAAGATTACTTCTTTTGTTAGGAACTAGAACTTCGTGTCACGCACTAAGAGCGTGAAAAACGGGAAGTTCTTTCAATAGAACTGGATTATGGAAGAACGAAAAGAGGTTGACCTGTTCTTAGATACAAATATCCTTACAAAAGAGAAATAGCTTCAACTGACAAGGTCTTTAGAACATAGTGCACTACTTTGAAGCCTACAGGAGAGGACAGTTTCAAGGTGAAAACAGAAACAGTTTGCAGTGAAGGTTTATATACAATAAACAAATATACGCAGAAACAGCGTGGAGTGGGGGGGGGGGGATCTCGTTGTCTAGAGGTTAAGGTGTTCGCCTCTTATTCAATAGGTCCTGGGTTCGAATCCGGATGGCAACGGACAATTTTCTCCTCTAAAATTTTCTCCTTTCACATTTTTTCCTGCTCTTTTACAATGTTCTGTCGTCTGCTTTCATCTCCACTTTCTGCCCCCACCCTCTCACCTCCTTTCCCATCTCCTCTGGGTTCCTGACTCTTTCTGCAGCCTTTCTACTGCTACTCCTTGGTTCCTTCTTACTGCTGTCTTTCTACTGCTACTCCTTGGTTCCTTCTTACTGCTGTCTTTCTACTGCTACTCCTTGGTTCCTTCTTACTGCTGTCTTTCAGCCACACCCCTGATCTTATAATAGGTAAGATCTTTACCTCAGATAACGGCGAAAAAGCAAAACAAAACAAAACAAAACAAAAACAATCAACCT
>NW_004797347.1:270464-272713 GCF_000002075.1 Aplysia californica
CTACGGATGGAATGGGCCGATCGCCCGACTCGGTCGCCTACAAAATAAATGTGTTTGTTTTCTGTTTCAAGCGATCGAGTTGGGCGATCGGCCCGATTCAGCCGTAGTGGGCACCCCGTATTACATTAACTACACGAAAGGACACAGGATGACTCGACAAGTGCAAATCCGAGCATTGATCTTTTCGTTGAACGCACTACTACTGTAACTGTAACCGACATTCCGTGGACCAGCAGAGCTGTTGAGTCGTACTGAGCCCAACGTTGTGAAAATTATTTGAATTGCAGTTTCTTAAATAATATGTGATATTGTTTGCATGTGCTTTAGAAAAAATGTGATCGAAATTCCGATTCTTAATGGAGAAAAATAACAAAACAAAACAAGAACAGATACTTAATGTGTGTACAGTGTTAAAGAAAGGGAAGGTTTCTTTCTTCTCTGAAAAATCATGCTTTCTTGGCTTAACACATTTGAACAACTTGCCTTCAATTTTCTGGCATGCATTCTTTTTTTCGGTAAGTGTTTTACGCGCTCGCAACTGCATACGGTCATATGAGCACGTGGGACACACTAAACTTTTCTCAGTTGGTAGGAAATTTTGAATTTTGCCCAGGTAGCGGCTGAAGCCTACTCTTATCGATTTTAGACCACCAAGGGATCTTTAAGGTGTACAACTTGCACAATGACCCTCCGAGAATTTTCGCCCTTGTCCGAGAAGGCTAGATGTACATCTTTCCTACCAGAAGATCAGGGATGTGGCTGAAATACAGCATAAAGAAGGAGTCAAGGAGTAGCAGTAAAAAGGCTGCAAAAAGCATCAGCAGCCCAGAGGAGGGGGCAAAAGAGGTGATGGGGTGGTGGTAGAAAGAGGAGACGAAAGCAGACGACAGAACATTGCTAGAGAGCAGAAAAGAAGGTGAAAGAAGACAATTTTAGAGAAGAAAATGTTTCAGTCGCTACACGGATTCGAACCCAGGACCTTTGAATGAGAGGCCAACACCTTAACTTCTAGGCCACGAGAGCCCCGGCATGCAGTCTACATGTATGACTAATCCATACGCGTCTATCACAGGACATAAAAAGTACGCTTTATTCTCCCCGACATTGCTGTCATTCGTTTTCTTCCCACAAAAGATTGGATTTTTCTATTTTTAACCCTATCCCTGGGGTCAATTTGTACCTCGGGGGTTGTATTCTTCACATTTTAGAATACTTCTAGTTCGAAGATCTCTTTGAAACTTTCAGCATTTCTCAAAAAATCATTTTGACAGACTACTATGCAAAGCGTACGGATTGGATTAACGGTAAATTTCCTCTTTGAAAAGTGGTTGCACAGAGTTCCCCACGTCGTATGGATACGATACTAGACGGTCAGAAAACGGTATAAGAACGTATAGATACGATAGTAAAACACGACGTACGGATAGGGTTAAGATTGTTGTTTTGAGATGAGTTCTCGCTGTCCGGCAAACAGATTTTTATTCTTGATTTCAGGAGGGCAAAATGAGACATTGTGAGGAACTGGGCATTCCGTCGGATTGTGGAAAAAGGGAAAAGGGGGGGGGAGGGTATTTTCAGTGGTGGTTACATTGTTCTTCCTAAACCCTTATCTTTGTTCAGGTTACAATCGTGTTAATAAACTGTTCAGGTAATAGCTTCAGAAATGCGACTCCATTGAGGAAAAAAAGAAGGCTCAAGTTTTCGGTGACCCACGATGAAGTACTGTTTGCTCTCTCCATTGTTTAAACTAACGAAGGTTTTTTTTTCTATGAAGAATTTGGCTTCTTCTCCAAATGTTTGTTCCTGGCTACCAGCAATGTTATTTAAGTAGTGTTTGCTTTTCGCGAATATATGACATAGTTTGCAATTAAGTGGGCTACCGGAATTACAAAGTGTCGTTGTAAATCAAACTTACTCAATGACAGGCAGCGTTTTCTGTATAAAAATCTGTATTCTTACTGTATTAGCGCCGACTATTGACACATAATATGCCATGGGGAAAATGTACTGTTGAAGAAATGAGCAACATAAGTTGAACTAACTAACACAAGCTTTAGAAGCATGCCGTCGCTCTCAAACCATGGATAATAAATATCATTTGTATAGCGCATATCCCCACTCAACAGCAAGCTCTATGCGCTTTACACTATATTATTATCCCAGCAGAACACAGAACACTCCGAAACATTCTCAGCTTCCTGAGAAGCATTCAGTGCAAGCTGCTGATTAAGCGCTCAAGCACTAACAAA
>NW_004797347.1:276035-277722 GCF_000002075.1 Aplysia californica
TTCTTCTTCTTCTTCTTCTTCTTCTTCTTCTTCTTCTTCTTCTTCTTCTTCTTTTTAATCCATACTTGTGTAGTCATTGTGGTGACTGTCGCTTTCCTTGTCATTTCTGTAACTATCTTTGCTGCTGCTTTCTTCCCCTCATGAATAAAAAATTAATAAATATTGACGAGCATGTGGAAGGCATAATACTGGTCATGGATCTTCCTGATTTGGAGGAAAGAAAATCTAAGTCGGATGTTCTCTATTTGTCTGTTTATTCATATGTGTCACGACACGGTGAAATCAGACGCTCGTCAATTTCTGGGCATATGGAGATATTGGTATCATATTAAAGTTTGTTTACTTGACTAGCTTTCTATTTTTGAAAAATACCCATCTATTTTAAATAGAAGTCCAGATATTTGTAATTAAAACGAGAAAATGGCCGTCAAAGTTCAAAAGTGCAAGGGCCTTTAAACACAGAAAATGTACATTTCCGATACCTTTTATCAACGTTTTTCAGTAAAATTCACATGAAAACATGTTTTTATATAGACACAATAGGTGTTGAGAACAAAAATAAAAATTTGATGAAAATGGGCAAACTGGCAGAAAAAGGGTGTTTCTCCAACTTCATTATTTTGACGAGCGCCTGATTTCACCACGACGCTTCATTTATGTCTACTAATCTGTGTTTCCGTCTCTTTATACTTGCACGAGACAGCCCTTTCGGTTAAGTGCAGATACGTTCTGTGCGCTAAACCAAGAGGTTAATTCTCAATGATTGCTTTTGATGGATAATAAATCTATTCAGAATCGATTTATTTTAGAATAAAATCAAATGAAACGAAAAGGAACAAAAAGTACTTTCGTTCAGCCTGACACGATGTGTGGGTGATGCGGGCAAGTAAGATAACCCGTAAAATGATTGCTATTGCGATAATTCTGAGGTTAAATTAACATCAAAAGAATACAAAAATAACTCCAACTTTATGGTACCAGTACAGATACTGGTTTAAAAAAAAAACAACGCCGTACACTAGATCTGAACTTTAACTCTAGATCTGAACTTTAAAAAAAGCTATATCACACAAGATAGCCTACTTAATTTTTTGGGGACAAAAACACAATACATTGTACTGTAATTTAAAAAAAAATCCAACTACATGTGCATCGCACGAATGCAGATACCTTTAAAAAAAAAAGATACAAAAAACACCAGGCACTAGATCTAGTACTGAAAATTACAGCAAAAACTATATCTAAAGATTACAGATACTTCATTAAAAAAAAACCCACCATACACTAGATCTAGTACTGAAATTCAAAAACAAAAACAAAACTATATATTATGGCAGCAGTACAGGTACTTTTTACAAAAACACCATACGCTAGACCAGAAATAAAAACAAAACAAAACTATCTATAGTACAGATACTTTTTACAAAAACACCATACGCTAGTACTGAAAGAAAGAAAACAGAACTCTATCGCACCAGTGAAGACACTTTTTTAGGTACAAAAACACCACACGCTAGTACTGAAATTTAAAAAAAACAACTGTATCGCATCAGTACAGATACTGATTTATGTTTTTTTAAACAAAAACACCATATCCTAGTATTGAAAAAAACACAACTATATCGCACCAATACAGATACTTAAAAAAACAACAACAACAACAACAAACAAACCCACCATATCCTAG
>NW_004797347.1:278403-279763 GCF_000002075.1 Aplysia californica
CCTGGTGGCGGCCGAAGCCTACTCTTATCGATTTTAGACCACCAAGGGATCTTCAACGTGCGATCTTTAAAGAGGAGACGAAAGCAGAAGACAGAACATGGCTAGAGAGCAGGAAATGAGGTGAAAGGAGACAAATTTAGAGAAGAAAATTTTTCGGTCGCTACCGGGATTCGAACCCGGGACCTTTTGAATGAGAGGCCAACACCTTAACCTCTAGGCCACGAGAGCCCCCTACTTTTTTTTAGGAAAACAAAAATACCATACACAAGTACTGAAATATTTTTAAAAATATAGATTTCTAACTCGCACCTGTACAGATACTTTTTTAGTCGCTTTTTTAAAAGAATACTAAAACACTATACACTAGTATTTGTAACCACTCTCCACTCTCTACCCACCCCCACCGCCCCCTTTTCTTAAGCTCGCATCATTTTGTCATGTGTTTTGCTTAATTAATTAAAGACAAACCCCCAGATCACATTATGCGTTTTGATGGAAGACACAATTCCAAGAAAATCTGTGTGTTGCTCAAAGAGACAGTGGCGTCGGTAGCCCAGTGGTTAGGCTACTGGACTCGTAATCGTGAGATTGCGGGTTCGCGGGTTCGAGCCTCAGCTCGGTCCGTCGTTGTTTACATGTTCTTGGGAAAGGCACTTTACATGAACTTCCCACTTGGCTCTGTCCTATCGGAAACGGACGTTAAACTAGGTGCCCCCCCCCCCTTAAATAAACTAAGAGTGTTGATAAGGGCGTTTAACCCATACCATTTCACCATTTTTTCAAAGAGACACTTCAGTGACTGACTACCTCGCCATGTTACCTGTATTTGCATGACAATACAATTCGTAAGGCTGGTCTCAATTACCACGAAACCACTATACAAAAGTGTTGATTCTATTGATGGTTATTCGAACTGATTTCTTTCGAACAGACTTTATTTGAACAGATGTTCCTTACTATGAAACATCTACTTCGAGTCCATGGGTTTTGTCCTTATATTTTTAATGCTAATTTTCTTCCCCAATGGTAATATTACATTTTCAACCCCTCTTAACATCCCGTTTCTAAAATTTTCTTTTTTTCTGTCCAGTAAACTTTAAATAAAATTAATGAAGATGGTTTTACGCTCCAGTCAATACATTTTAGTTCAATTAGGTGGCGGGCTTCTGACCCTTCTTGTCGGGCCCAACCCGGGCTGAGAGGTAAACAACATCCCAGCAGAAGACTTAAATACTTGATTTTTTAATTTTTAATTTAGTAGAGGTTTTACGGCACTCGCAACTGCATAAGGTCATATGAGTGCCAAGGGGTGGATGTCAACAGAGAAGTCCCTAGAGGGAATCAGACTTCCACTGCTCAC
>NW_004797347.1:283339-285304 GCF_000002075.1 Aplysia californica
CTACTACTACTACTACTACTACTACTACTACTACTACTACTACTACTACTACTACTACTACTACTTGATTTGTCAGCGGCGTTCGATACCATCGACCACGAAATTTTACTACAGAGATTGGAAAAGTCATTTTTACTATCAAGTACTGTTCTAATGTGGTTTAAATCATATCTAGAAAATAGATTTATGTCAGTGAAAATTGGCAATGACGTGTCAGAAAGGTTACCTCTAAAGTACAGAGTTCCTCAGGGTTCGGTCCTTGGTCCTGTCATCTTTATAATGCACACGCAAAGTCTGTCATCCTTAATTACCATCTTTATGCAGAGGATACACAGCTGTATGGATTCACTACAACTGACAATGTACACAATCTCATAGATAGAATCGCCTGATGTATCAATGATATTAGAAAATGGATGTTCAAGAACAAAATTAAAATTAAATGAGGATAAGACCGAAATATTATTACTTCGTAGCAGTGCATGCAATGAAATCGACAATATCAGAATAAACATCAATGGCCACGAAATATCAGCCCAAACTAAAATAACAAAATCTAGGTGTAGTGCTAGATCAAGGTATGTCAATGAAATCCCATGTATCCAATCTTTGTAAAAATCTATATATCCAACTGAAGAAAATAGAGAGCATTAGAAAACATCTATCTGTTGGTGTCACCAAAACTTTAATAACATCACGTATATTGTCATGGATTGATTATTGCAATTCCTTACTGGCTGGTGTACCTGATGAACAGTTACAACAACTACAAAGAGTACAAATTATTGCTGCAAAAATAATTACTAAAAACTGAAGCATGATCATGTGACTCCTATTCTAAAAGAATTACACTGGCTCCCGGTATCATATATAAAATATGTTTAACTTGCCTCAAGTGCTTAAATGATTTATCACCGGACTATCTAAAACAGTTTTAACACCCTATGTGCCTCCTAGAACGCTCAGATCATCAAGTGACAAAACAACCCTTGTTAAGCCTAAAATAAATTACAAATCGTAAGGCCAACGCTCTTTTTCATATTTTGCCCCACTTGTTTGGAATAGGCTTCCAAAAACTATCAGAGAAGCAGAAAATCTAGAAATGTTTAAGAAGAAACTAAAACCATTTCTATTTTCATCAAATTTCGATTAGACAGAATCCATCCAAGCTGTAGATGGTTGTGAGTTTGTATGTACGTATGTGTGTATGTGTGTATTTATGTGTGCATGTGTGTGTAGTGCGTGCGTGCGTGCGTGAATATGTGTGTGCACGAGTATGTAACACTAAGTGCCTTTAAAATTGATTTGTAAATCCATAATATTATGTATCATGTTAAGCGCATAGAGCATTGCATAAGTGGATATGCGCTATATAAACGCAATCCATTATTGTGACTACTACTACTACTACTACTACTACTACTACTACTACTACTACTACTACTACTGGTGCTATTACTGGTGCTGCTGCTTCAACTACTACAATCACCAATGCTTTAACCCTATCCGTACATCGTGTTTTACTATCGTATCGATACGACGTGAGGAACTCTGTGCCACGACTTTCAAAGAGGAAATGTGCTAGTTGATCCGATCCGTACGCTTTGCATAGCAGTCTGTGAAATTGATTTTTTGAGAAATACTGAAAGTTTCAAAGAGGTCTTCGAACTAGAAGTATTCTAAAATGTGAAGAATGCAACCCCGGTGGTACAAAATGACCCCAGGGCGTACGGATAGGGTTAAAGAAGTATGTGTTTTTGTTGTTGTACTTTCAGACTCGCCTTCTTTGATTAGGTGCATCTGAGTGATTCGACAAAAAAGATGGGTGGTTGGTGGGTGCTCTTGTGTGGTTTGCTCCTTCGTTCTTATCTAACATCTATCGTCCTTATCTCTCCTTCTTTTTTGTGTATGTTACTCTCTTGTAACACTTTTTTCTTCGGCACTTATAGAACCTTATTGTGTTGC
>NW_004797347.1:286289-288888 GCF_000002075.1 Aplysia californica
CGGCATGAGTGGCGGGGGGGGGGGGGGGTTGGTGGTCTAGTGGTTAGGCTCTCGGACTCGCAACCGTTAGGTCGTGGGTTCGAATCCCGTCAGGGGCGCGACGTTGTGTCCTTGGGAAAGGCACTTTACACTAATTTTCCTCACTTCATCCAGGTGGGAATGGGTACCCGGCTATAGACAGCGAAAGATCTTGTCAGTTTGTTAGTGTTTGAGCGCTTAATCAGCTGCTTGCACTGTATGCTTCCCGGGAAGCTGAGAATGTTTCAGAGTGTTCTATGGTCTGCTGGGGTAATAATATAGTGTAAAGCGCATAGAGCCTGCTGATGAGCGGGGATATGCGCTATACAAATGCTATCTATACTTGGCGTCAAAATAAACCAGACACCCCTTTTTTAGTGTTTTTTGTATTGAAAGACTGATTTTAACCAGAAACAATCTCTCTATAAGGAAAGTTTGAACATTTTACAAATCAATTACACAAAAAACAATTTTGAAAAATGAACTTTATTTCCTGAAATTTGATCTTTTAATTGTAGGCCCTAAAAGGAAAAGTCAGAGTTAATACTGCGTATAGCCGCCGTGGGCATTGGCGACTTCTGTGCAGCTCTGCCGCATGCTTTGCACAAGTCTTTGTATGGGATGCTGTGGAATGTTGTTCCATATGTTTGTAAGTGCTATACGTAGCTGTTCCAAGGTGACCGGCTGAGGTCTAAGGCGTCGGCGCACTTATGGTTCTCCGTCCATTCTACTCCCTGGCTGTCTTGGTAGCAGGCCGGAAGCGATCTCGTAGGTGCAAGACCCGAATGTACCGGTCATGGGCTGGTGTTGTAGCTCTAGGACGACCCGTCCGGGGACCATCCTGCACGGATCCAGACGTCTGCAAACGATTCATTAGTCGATATATCGTGTCTCTTGTCACATTGAAGGTCCTTGCAACATTCGCTACTAGCGTATTGGCCCTCAGCATACCAACTGCCTGATTGCGCTCTTCTTTCGTTAAACGCAGCATGCTGTATCTTTAGATTTAGATGTTTTGAAAAGAAACTTTTAACGTTTTATTCTTGGCTACAGATAAAAGATATGTTAAACCCAAAAATTAAAATAAAAAAATAAAAAACGTTCGAGAAAAATGACAAAACACGGTATTTAACAAAACAAGACCTGAGCTTTATTAATTGGGTACCTGATCATAAATGCAGGCTGATCAGGAGCGTCAAGTGTTCACAATCACGTGCGGAAAATTTCAGCTCAATGGGTTTTCAACTTTTCTTGAAACACGCAATTAAAATGTGTCTGGTTTTTATTGAAGTTAAGTATATTATTATTATTATTATTATTATTACTTAGTAGGGCCCCTTGCCTTTAGGCAACCAAATACCCATTTCCAAGGTACTCTAAGTGTGCTTTTAAAAATACTGACTAGAGTATAAAATTGATATCATTACAATTATCATTATCATTATTATAACTATTAATATGTGAGGTAGCGTGGTGAAATCAGCGCTCGTCAAAATAATTCATAAGAAGAAAGTTGTATTTTTCGACCGATATGGCAATTTTTATCGAAATGTTACTTTTTGGCTCAACAAGTTTTATGTCCATTTAAGAACCCATGTCTGTGTGGATTTTTACAGAAAAACATTAATTAAAGCATAAAAAATGTAAATTATTAGATGCCACGAATCTCAAACTTTGTAAATGACCAAACCTTCAGTTGCAATTTTCTCGGTAATTTCACCTCTGAAACCAGGCAACCCCCACTTCCTTCAATTGCAAATATATCGACCCGCTCTCAAGAGAAATGGGAATTTCTTTCAACGACAGCAAGGCAAATGAACAACTTTAAGATTATACCAATAATTCCTCATGCCCAAAAATTAACGAGAGCCTGATTCCGCCGTGTCGTGACACATATGAAATTTTGAAATGGACTCTACTGACCTAGTACTGTAAGAAAGCGGGACTATGCAGTAAGTTTGTTAATTTTTAGCCTCCACTGATAAGGAAGGAAAATCTCTCTCTCTCTTTCTCTCTCTCTCTCTCTCTCTCTCTCTCTCTCTCTCTCTCTCTCTCTCTCTCTCTCTCTCTCTCTCTCTCTCTCTACCAGTGAAAGAAATCAACCCTTATATCCACTGCATACTGCCTGATTGGTTCATTTGATACAATCGGGTTCAACTAAGATTTCTTTCATGGAAGAGCTAAAGCTGCCGTTTTAGCGAAATTCAACCAATCATGCAAAATCAAACATGTTCATTTTTCAAAGTCACAAGTCGAATAGATTGTATCCTTCGGGTGAGATCAGAAACTCACAAGGGCTTGTAGCAAACAAGTTGCATGGCATTTGTGTATTTTGCGAATAGCATTGCGTATAATATTATTTTTATTATGTACGGTATTTGCAGTTGATCATTTCGTAACGATGTGTAAGCGTGCGGTGTGATAAGCAAGTAGATGTGTGTGTGTGTGTGTGTGTGTGTGTGTGTGTGTGTGTATGTGATATTTGTGTGTGTGTGTGTGTGTGTGTATGTGTGTCATGTTTGTGTGTGTGTGTGTGCGTGTGTGTGTGTGCGTGTAATGTGTGCGTGAGTGTGTGTGTGTG
>NW_004797347.1:289431-290397 GCF_000002075.1 Aplysia californica
TGGTGGAATTAGGCTCTCGTCAATTTTTGGACCTATATAGTTACTGGTATCATCCTAAAGCTTATTCACTTGTCTTTATTTGGATGAAAAAAATATCCATTTATCTTGAAAGTATATCGAGATATTTGCGAAAGAAGGTGGGGGTCACCTGTTTTCAGAGGTAAAATTTGTGAGAAAATGGCCGCCAAAGATTAGTTATCTCCTTAGCTTAAGAGTCCATGGAAACTGAACCTTTACATTTTTGTGCCTTTAATCGACGTTTTTAAGAAAATTCCACACAGAAATAAGTTCTTTAATGGGCATGAAAGGTGTTGAGCCAAAAAAAAAATTGATAAAAATTCACAAACCTGAGGAAAAATGCAAGTTTCTTCACTTTGATTATTTTGACGAGAGCCTGATTCCACCACGCTGCCTTACATTTCAATTCTCAAGTGGGAAGAATTTGTCTTGAGTGAATCTCGGTTTTTCCGCTGGGATCTTGTGTCCGCATGGACCCGTGTTGGCCTTGAATCAGGATCGAATCCAGTCTTCTACATGATCTAAACTGGGCTGCTTTTCGCTTGTTTGTTTGTTTGTTTGTTTGTTTGTTTGTTTGTTTGTTTGTTTGTTTGTTTGTTTGTTTTCTGTAAGTGTTTTACTTCACTCGCAACTGCATAAGATCATATGAGCGCGCGGGACACACTTAATATTTTCAGTTGGTATGAAATTTTGAATATTGCCGGGTGGTGGCCGAAGCTTATTCTTATTGATTTTAGACCACCAAGGGATCTTTATCGTGCTCAGCTTGCACACACGCCATCCGAGATTTTTCGCCCTTGTCCGAGAAGGCTAGGTGTAGATCTTTCATACCAGAAGATCAGGGGTGTGGTTGAAAGACAACAGTAAGAAGGAGCCTAGGAGTAGCAGTAGAAAGGCTGCAGAAAGAGTCAGCAGGCCAGAGGAGGGGGCAAAGGAGGTGAGGGGGTG
>NW_004797347.1:292942-294115 GCF_000002075.1 Aplysia californica
GGGCTCGCGGCTCGAACCCCCGAACCCGCAACCTTACAATTACGAGCCTTGTAGCCTAACCACTCGGCCACCGACGCCACACAATGCAATTCCAGTACACCATCCCTCAGAACCACCAATATTTCTAAAATTTTTATTGCTCTGAGGTCATTAACTTACATGTATAGTCCTTGAATCTCTATCTGTAACAGTTACATGTTATACTAAGTATACACGTAATACACTTTTGGACTTTTCAGCCACACCCCTGATCTTCTGGTAGGAAAGACCTACACCTAGCCTTTTCAGACAAGGTCGAAAAACCTTGGTGGTCTAAAATCGATAAGAGTAGGCTTCGGCCGCCACCCGGGCAAAATTCAAAATTTCCTACCTACTGAAAATGTTTAATGTGTCCCGCGCGCTCATTTTACCTTATGCAGTTGCGAGAGCCGTAAAACACTTACCAAAAGATACTTTTGGATACTATCATACGCCCTTTTTTCTGCTAATCAGATGGCGTCAATCTCAAATAAATATGGGTAAGAGATTTAAAAAATGTAATTCCAGTCTATTCTGTCTGAGACGGCCACCAATTCATCATCATCCAGTGCCAGATCTGCGACAGACATCAGCGATCATGCTTCTCCATTCATTCCTTCGCTCTCAAAAAAGCTACGTTTCACTGATCTTTCCCTGTTACTCATTTGTTTAGGTTCCCTAAATATGTTATTCTGGGCCTACCTCTGCCTCGTTTGCCCTCCATTTTGCCAGTGAGAGCTAGATGTTCAAGACCCTTATGTCTATTCAGGTGTCCCGAAAAACTAAATTTGTCCTTTCCCGATTGTTTTTAACACTGTGCGTCCCACGTGGGCTTCATCAAGCACTGCCCCATTTGATTTCTTTTCCTTTCACGATACTCTTAGCAGTCTCCCAAGAAACCACATTTCTGTTGCTTCACTGTCTTTAGTGATTGTCCAGCATTCACAGCCACATAGGAGGGGTGAGAAAAGTGGTCGTTTTAGGTAGATAGTCCTCTAGGACAGGTGTCATTATCAAGAAAATCAAAAGGGTAAAAGTGAGAAAGGGTCGTTTGTACTGGGAGTTGTCGTGGGCAGGTGGTCGTTAGAGCCGACGTGACTACATGATGATGATGATGATGATGATGATGATGATGATGATGATGATGATGATGAT
>NW_004797347.1:294547-296353 GCF_000002075.1 Aplysia californica
ATGTGTGTGTGTGTGTATGTGTGTGTGTGTCTCGCCCCTTACTTCTACATTGCCTTCCTTCTGGCAGCTGGGGCGATAAGCTTGACGATCTGGGGAATGCGTTGCGTGCATTCATTTAACACTTCTCGTCAGCTTGCAGACTGATTGCCAGGGGCGGTGGGTAGTGAAGGGCTCACGGGCTTGAGCCCCCCCTCCTCACCCCCCAAGTATATCCCAAGGCAAATGAAAATAACGAAATAAGCAGTTGAAACTGCTATGATTTCTCGCAATGAACACAGAGTGACCAACTTGGCGGCTTGTTCGTTTATCCAATCGCTGTTGTCACGGCTTACAACTATAGTAACCTAACAGCCAATCAAATTTCTTTAGGACTCGGCAATCAACCAACCCGTTCCCACGGTCCCTCCTTAATGAAACCCCTCTTGTAAAAAGGTAGAAGACTTTTAAAAAATAACACTGCACAGAGGGCTCGCGCTCTCCCAGCTGTGACAATGGGGTGAAAGTTTACGACACATTTTCCCCCAGTGACACAGTTACCTATGCACCCATTTGGCCTCTGTTAGGCACGCTCTATTTTCTGCAACAATACGACCCAGTCTACCTCATAGACGGTATGTGTTTGAAGTGCTGTGTGTTTGTGCCGCTGAGTTTTAACAGTTTTTAATAGCATCAAACCACTTTTGAGGCAACTTTTTCATCAGATAAAAACTGATTAGAGAAATTTGGAGGTGAAACGGCTTCGTGCCCACCATCCATAAGAATTTTACGTAGAACCAGAAAGGGTTTACAGTAACAGAATTACTCTAAAATTCCCTGTTAGAACAAAGAGATGGAAGGCAAAGGTGACACTTCACGTTTGAATGGTGCTCAAAATGCCGTGGCTCGCCGTGAGTATAGAAAAATCATCACTGTTTTGTTCTTATTGCTTGCTTTTTAGTGGTAAAGAAATGGAAGAAACCTAAGCCCCACCCAAATCAGCCGCTACTGACTGCTTGAGGAAGGTTCAAGCATAACCCTTCCAACAAGGATCAAGACTGATCATTGTCATTCAAATTATTCACAATAGTCTAGAAGACGCTCATAACGCCGTAATGATCAGAATAATATTATCTAAACGCCTAAAAATGTTGTTACACAATTTTCTTTTTCGATAAAGAAATCAAATTTTTTTTAAGCCACGAAATTTTTTGATAAATCTGTGAAGACAAAAGAGAAGTAGATCTATAGAATCCTTGCTCGTTTTTGTGCATTGGCTTAAAAATGTTCTCTTGAGCAAAGTTTGCTCATTTACACTTGTAAGCAATTCGGGTCAGAGGAATTTGCCAGCACTCTAGGGAGGTAGCCTCGTCGTTTTGTAGCCTTGACTTGAATTTTGTGAAACGTTTCCGTAACCGTGAAAGAAAATTCCGCACAAAGGTAAGCAGAAAGTAGAGTAGAGCAGCAACGGCAGCGATCACACAGCATAGTTAGACAGGAGCTCAGGTGAAGAGACAACGTACGGTGGGGTTGTTTTTTATTTCACTTGGAACTTATAAACCTTGCTTTCATTTTGCATAGAAAGTTCTTCGGTCTCCTTCGCGGATTCCACTCACGTTCCGAACAGCCTCAGGAGTTTTTGAAGTATTTAACGGGACGACGCGCTCAGGAGGTAAGCTTGGCATACTTAATTCCTGGTTCGACAATTCTAGAAGTGCACTTAGATTACCTCAGTTTCCATAGTTCTTTATGATTGTACATACTATTTCATAATGACAGTAAAATATTATTATACTTGTATTTAGTATGTGTGTGTATATATATATATAT
>NW_004797347.1:299245-300691 GCF_000002075.1 Aplysia californica
TGCATAGCAGTCTGTTAAAATGATTTTTGAGAAATTATGAAAGTTTCAAAGAGATCTTCGCTCTATAAGTATTCTAAAATGTGAAGAATACAATCCAGGGAGTACAAAATGACCTCAGGGCGTACGGATAGGGATGGAAATGCGTATAGTTGGATGGTACCAATATGTCAGCCTTTTGAAAGTTGCAACAATGGCTGCTGGCTTTTGAAAGGTTGACAGGTTTCGCTTTAGAACCGTCTACGGCCTCCTTGGATGTTTTTACCTGACGAAGTAAGCATTATTAAAAGCTATTATGGTTTTCTCACCTGAGAGGCTGTTTATGAGGAATACAAATTGTCGCTTTTAAGAATAAGCGGGCTAACCCAGATTTCGGAGGTTTCCAGAAATCATGACTACACCAAAAGTAGGTATTGCCCTATCTAAAGGACAGGTTTGGTCTCAGTGGTGTGTATATTTGTTTGATTATAGAGAAAACTTTCCTGGTCTTTTAAAGAAACGGAACAAGGGGCAAAAACTTTACCTTCGATTTTCTCAAAACAGCATTTTTCAGGATAGCCACCTGGTGCTTAAAAGCGACCAAATCAGAAAACAAAAATAGTTAAAAGTCTGATATTACTCTTTCAATAGACCAAAGTCATTCTTTGGACTTCTTTTAAAAAATCAAATTGTTCGATTGTGATACTGTTCCATATCGCAGGAAGCTCTTAACCATAAAATCATTCCTCACTTTTCCGAACTTCGTATCTGCAAGCTTTCCGCATTCATCACAACGCGAGCTGGCCTTGGAAGACGGGGTAAAAACGGTTAACGGATCGCCTTCTGAATAATCTGTGCGTCACAGACCGGGGTCGAAAACATTGCATGCTGTCTCATGTTGACGAGGAGGCCTCTCTCTCTCTCTCTCTCTCTCTCTCTCTCTCTCTCTCTCTCTCTCTCCATCCTTTCTTTTTTCTCATTCCAATCCCCATTACTTAGAACTCCCTTTCTTCTTCCTGTTAGCTGTGTTTAATCTACCACGCTGCGGGTGTCACGATATGCCGCACACTTCCGTCCCTTTCATCTAAGATCCCAAAATAAAACCAGCCTTCATGATGCCCTCAGCAAAAAAAAATAATTAAAAAATAAAAAAATAAATAAAATTACATTTCACCTGTGATCTGATGAAACACATTTTTCTTCCCGAGAATGTTTCCTCAGATCACTGTTGAATAAAGATGATCCAAACGCAGATAAAAAATGTGTCACGATGCGGTGGAATCAGGCGCTCGTCAATTTTTGGGCATGCTGAGTGGTTGGTATCAACTTAAAGCTTGTTCGTTTGTCTCGCTTTCAATGAAAAAAGAAAAGAAATTACCCATTTATCAGGGGTAGGCCACGGGAAACATGGAGGAGATGCGTGGAAAGGGACATGAGAGAAATGAAGCTCACTTGGAACGAGCTTGGAAG
>NW_004797347.1:301411-302370 GCF_000002075.1 Aplysia californica
CACAAATGTATTTCATTAGATCATGGCAGATTTGTAAGGCATCGTGGGGAAATGAAGCGCTCTTCAAAATGTGAGGCAGCGTGGTGGAATCAGGCTCTCGTCAATTTTTGGACCTGTAGAATTACTGGTATCATCCAAAAGTTTGTTCACTTGTCTTTATTTGGATGAAAAATATATCCATTTATCTTGAATGTATGTCGAGATTTTTGCGAAAGAAGGAGGTGGAGGTCACCTGTTTTCAAATGTAAAAGTTGTGAGAAAATGGCCGCCAAAGATTTGTTATCTCCTTAGCTTAAGAGTCCGTGGTAACTGAACATTTACATTTTTGTGCCCTTAATCAACGCTTTTTAGAAAATTCCACACAGAAATATGTTCTTTAATGGGCATGAAAGGTGTTGAGCCTCACAAATATTGAAACCGAAGAAAGACGGTATTTGTTCGACCGTTGGGCAATTCTTATCGATATTTGAAATCCATTTTGGGCTCTACACATTAATTTACAATCATTTTAAAACATATCATCGTGTGAATTTTACTGATAACGTTGACTAAAGTCACAGAAAATGTAAATGTGTCGTTTCCAGCCAAGGACAATCAAGCCTTGGAAGACACCAACATTTGGTAGCTATTATCGGTCTATTTTTACGTTGGACACCAGATGGCCCTAAATTCTCAACTTCTATGACAGAACGAAGGGTATTTTTTTTTCATCAAAAGCAAGAAAGATGAACAGGATTTAAAATGATATCAATATTTCCATATATATGCCAAAAAATTGACGATCGCATGATTCCGCCGCGTCATGGCACCATTTGTGAAGGTGCTTCCGTTATACCCGGAGTGTGTTTATCTCCAAAACCTTTTCATAACATCTCACTAAAGTTGATTCCCTCCCCCCTCCGTCCCCTCACCCACTCCATCCCCCCTCTCTCCCTCCCTCCCTCTCTCTCTCTGTCTCT
>NW_004797347.1:304609-305882 GCF_000002075.1 Aplysia californica
GGTTTTCCAAGAATTATCTAGTTGCATTGGCCCTGTGGGAAAGTTCTTTGCTATGCATGGAAATGTCTACTTAAATGACACCATGACGAAAATAAGCGTAAGAAAAGGTTTTGTGCTCGACATGAAACCATGAGCTCCTAAACAGAAACAATTTTTTGTTTGCTTTCATAGAGGCTTTACGGCACTCGCAACTGCATAAGGTCATACGAGCGCCAAGGGGTGGATGTCAACAGAGAAGTTCTTACAGGGAATCAGGCTTACTCTGCTCACCTCTCTCGCTTCAACGGCACAAAGTCGGCTTCGACTATCAAGGCACCCCGGAAATAGCGGGTCACAAGAGTGTGACAAACATACAGAGGTAGAGGCAAAATGACGATAGTAAGGACTAGGAAAGAAAAAGCAGCAGTTCCCTGTTGCAGGTCAGGCACAGTTATGAGCATGACATCGATGAAGCTCCCTATTTACAAATACAAATCTACTGCGCATAAGAACTCGAGATTTTAATGTCCCCCTCTTCGGGAAAGCCTAAAGACACTTCAGTCAGTAGCACCGCCCCGGGGGTGACAGAAACAAATTAGTACTGATGAGAACATGAAATGTTAAGTCCCAGTTTTGTGTGGTATTTGTAACTACACTGTTATCCAATCTGTTTTGAAAATATCACCAGAAAATGTTCATTGCAGAGACAAAAGTATTCTCTTTTGATTTGATATTCAATACACGTCCAAAACATCAGTGTTGATGCACTTCAGTACACGCACGAAGACAATTTTGCGATTCTCTGATTTCGCACAATTAATTTTGCTAAGTCTGATTTTTTAAGATCAATTTAGCGTGACCATATCTGGAGTGTCTGTTAACCCTTCCAGCCCCAGCCAGTTTTGTGCACTCCCTAACCCCAGCCCCAGTCAATACAGCAGTATCTCAGAAGAAGAGGCGTGCATTAAAAACGTGATGTAGTATCTATGTAATGAGGTTTAGATAATAACATTTAACAATTTTTAAAGGCAAATGAACAAATATTATGAAAATCTAAGTTAAATAGGGTTCGCTAATTTCGAAAAATGCTCGAATTCGGGACCCCCTGAATCTAAGAATATACGCTCTTGGGACGGTGGGAGGTACAGGCACTGCTGAAAATATATGCGCTCGGGGCTGGAAGGGTAACATGCTGTCCGCTCTTCAAGTGGTGGCCACATTGAGCACCTATAAAACGTGACATAAAAACTTGTAGGCATGTACAATACATCATGTGTCCGAGCTGGGGTGGGGG
>NW_004797347.1:307066-308277 GCF_000002075.1 Aplysia californica
TAATAATAATAATAATAATAATAATAATAATAATAATAATAGTAATGATGATGATAATAATAATAGTAATAATTGTTCTTTGTTTTAAGTGCGTCAACGACATTGCTCCATCATATCTTTGTGACATGGTCATCGAATATATACCATCTCGGCCTTTAAGATCGGCGACGAAAAGACTTTTAAGACCAGCCACCAGAATCATCAGACTGCAGACTGCCCCATTCTGGGGGCAATACCGCCCAGTTTGACAAGCATTGGGTTATAAAGAAAGGACTATAGTAGTTATAACAATAGACAACCGTATATCTAACAAAACAAACCGGCATCTGTTTCTACACCTCTCCCTCCTCGAGGCAATAACAATGTATTATTCAAGGCAGCCTTTCAACACATCTGCGCCAAAATCACACATGTGAACACTGTATAAATGATAATAATGCTTAACCCTATCCGTACGCCCTGGGGTCATTTTGTACCTCCAAGGTTGTATTTATCACATTTTAGAATATCTCTTTGAAACTTTCAGTATTTCAAAAAAAAATCTTTTTGACAGACTACTATGCAAAGCGTACGAACGGATTAACGAGAAATTTTCCTCTTTGGAAAGTGGTGGCACACGTCGTATGGATACGATACTAAAACACGACGTAGGGATAGGGTTAATCATTTTCCCCCTGGTACAAGCTTAAAACCTAAATACAGCAGGAGCACCCGCACTTTAGCCTCAACTACCATCATTGTTGCTGTCCTTTCAGTGAGAGTAGTTTGTGTGAGCCATTAGAGTAATTCTGTGGGAGGTTACAGGTGGGCGGACTTACTGTATGCAATAATAAAAGACAGAATATAGTTAAAGGATATGTGACAAAAATTGAAAATATGCAAATTTGACCCCAATGTCAATTTTTGGCCAATATATCCATTTGTGGATTGCGAGAAGTAACTCATTTTGTCAGCACGCCTCACATAATATGCTTTAGAAGTATAATATGTATTTTTCCACACAGGGTTCAAGGACGGGATCTCCTCGTGTGACATGAGTTCAGAGTAGACGGAGGATTCTTGTGACCTGATCTAGTTGTTGGACGAGCTCGCTGGGAGTGCAGGATGGCGTCCGAGGGCGGGCAAACAGCGTTCAAGAACGCCGGTCTGGAGACTCCAGATGTCGTGGTCATCATTGTGTTCATCATTCTCTGCCTCATGGTCGGAATCTG
>NW_004797347.1:308377-311641 GCF_000002075.1 Aplysia californica
TGGGAGGTTACAGGTGGGCGGACTTACTGTATGCAATAATAAAAGACAGAATATAGTTAAAGGATATGTGACAAAAATTGAAAATATGCAAATTTGACCCCAATGTCAATTTTTGGCCAATATATCCATTTGTGGATTGCGAGAAGTAACTCATTTTGTCAGCACGCCTCACATAATATGCTTTAGAAGTATAATATGTATTTTTCCACACAGGGTTCAAGGACGGGATCTCCTCGTGTGACATGAGTTCAGAGTAGGCGGAGGATTCTTGTGACCTGATCTAGTTGTTGGACGAGCTCGCTGGGAGTGCAGGATGGCGTCCGAGGGCGGGCAAACAGCGTTCAAGAACGCCGGTCTGGAGACTCCAGATGTCGTGGTCATCATTGTGTTCATCATTCTCTGCCTCATGGTCGGAATCTGGGTAATGATGAGAATAATTACAATAATGATAATAATAATGATAATAATAATAATGATAATAATAATGATGATAATAATAATAACAAAAGTAATAATGATAATAATAATAATAATAATAATAATAATAATGATAATAAATAATAATAACAATAATAGTAATAATAATAATAATAATAATAATAATAATGATAAAAATAACAATAATAATGGCAATAATAATGATAATAATAATGATAATAATAATAATAATAATAATAATAATAATAATAATAATAATAATAATAATAATAATAATAATAATAATAATAACACGCCCACACACACGGACTGTTTTCATTCAGACGAGGCACAGAACAACTATTATAGAAATAACGCGAAATGGTTATAAAGGATAGGCCCGTAGGAACAGAAAATGCTTAAGATGTCTTTTGAAGCTATCAAGTGTTCTTGTTTGTCTCAGTTCCATGCGTAATCTATCCCTCATAAATGGACCAAGATATGAGAAAGATCTCCGTACATAACCCATAGACTTCAATAATTGGTCACTGTTACGCTCAAGGCGGCTATCCCGACAAATGCTGTTTTGAGAAAATGGAAGGTAAAGCTTTTGGCCCTTGTTCAGTTTCTTTATAAGACAAGGAGTGTTTTCTCTATAACCAAACAAATATACACACCAATGAAACCAAACATCTCCTTTAGGTAGGGCAATGCCCACTTTTGGTGTAAGTCAAGATATCTAGAAGCCCCCAAATCTGAGTTTAGCCCCGCTTGTTCTTAAAAGCGACCAATGACAATAATAATAATAATAATAATAATAATAATAATAATAATAATAATAATAATAATAATAATAATAATAATAATAATAATAATAATAATAATACGTACAACAGTAACATAAATCGTTGTGTTCTGACTAAAAGAAAATCACTCGAAATATTAATAGAAATAAGGTTTAGGTAAGACGTTTTTCTGGGGATGGGGGATTGTTGTGTGTTTGTATATATATATATATATATATATGTATGTGTGTATGTATGTGTGTGCGTGTTTTTTAGGGGGAGAGGGTTGTTGGGTTTTTTAACGTTAAATATAAGCGCCCTCGGTAACCAAAGAGCAATACCATAGATGAAACATATAAAAAAAGGTATTTTCCCCAAGTATTTTCTGACGTACCGTAAAGAAAACAGAGTGCATGGTAATATCCAAAAAGGCAGCAAATCCTAGGTGTAATCTCATTAGCAACGGTGAAAAGATCAAACAAGTCCAACAGTTTAAATACCTGGGATATATGATAACATCTGATGCCAAATCTTCCACAGAAATAAAAAGGAGAACTGCAATGGCTAAGGCTAGCTTCAATAAAATGAGCCCAATCCTGAAAAACAGAAGCATATCAATGAACACCAAAATGAAAGTCCTGAAATGCTATGTTTGGTCAACCCTTCTATATGGCTGTGAATGCTGGACAATCACTAAAGACAGTGAAAATAGAATAGAGGCAACAGAAATGTGGTTTCTTAGGAGACTGCTAAGAGTATTGTGGAAGGAAAAGAAATCAAATGAGGTAGTGCTTGATGAAGCCCACGTGGGACACTCAATGTTAAAAACAATCAGGAAACGACAAATGCAGTTTTTGGGACACCTGAATAGACATAAGAGTCTTGAACATCTAGCTCTCACTGGCAAAATTGAAGGCAAGCGAGGCAGGGGTAGGCCCAGAACAACATACTTAGGCAACCTAAACAAATGGGTAACAGGGAAAGATCAGGGAAACGAAGCTTTTCTGAGAGCATCCGAGCAAAGGAATGAATGGAAAATCATGATCGCCGATGTCTGTCGCAGAACTGGCACTGGATGATGATGATTTTCTGACGGGTAATAAATAGAAGAGACGTCACAACCCAGGTAAATAGGGACATTTCCTTCTGTGACTCAAAATGATGAGGGATCTTTCTTGTGGTAAAGGTTACGATCGTTAAGGCTAGACAACATGATTGGCTCATTGGGATTGATATTTTGATTAAAATAAAACTTTTTAACTAACTCCTGTAAATCATGATATGTGAGGCAACGTGGTGGAATCAGGCGCTCGTCAAAATACAGAAATCGGACAAAAGGCATTTTTCCACCAGTTTGGAAATTTTTTATCAAAGTTTGTTTTTTGGCTCTACCTCTTTTATGTCCATATAAAAACATATTTCAAAGTGGATTTTACTGGAAACCATTGATTACAGGCTCAAAATATGTCATTTGCTATTTTAAAGGACTCTTTAGCAACTGGAGTTACCAAACATTGGCGGTCATTTTCATGCTAATTTCATCCCTGAAACCTTACTTCCTTCAATTGCAAATATCGCGAGTTCTGTTCAAGATAGATGGATATTTATTTAATTGGAAACGAGGCAAATAAATCAGGTTTTAGATGATACCAATAACTCTACATGCCCAAAAATTGACGAGTGCCTGATTCCACCGCATTGTGACACATTATAATTGTTCCTTTGATTTTTTGCTATTTTTTGTTCCAATACAGTTTCTATCTATTGCTCGGATAGGACCACAAAAGGAGACGATATAGTTTCATAGTGCTATTTTCTTTTGGGGTCAACGATTGTGTGTGGTTCTGCAGAAGACATTAGCTTCATTAAAAAATAAATTATATCTTTTGTCTTAACTTCAGTACAACACATTGGTTTATACAAACAGTATGGATAAGCTCAATAGAGAAATATACAGTGTTAAAAACCTTCTAAACGATATTGTACGTTAACTCTCTCGAGTTCACGCCCTTGTATATCGACCGATATCGGTCGATGGCCGGTGGGCCCAGAGCGAAGCCGG
>NW_004797347.1:313514-326223 GCF_000002075.1 Aplysia californica
TTCTTCGGCACTTATATGACCTTTTTGTGTTGCAAGTGCCGTAAAACTCTTACTAAAACTAAACTAAAACTGTACCCATCTCACAGGCCACATGGCGTACACAGCGAGGCAGCGTCAGCGGATACTTCCTGGCTGGCCGAGACATTATGTGGTTCGCTGTGAGTATCCAATTTTCCGTTCATTTTTAACCCTACCCTCGTGGTTGTATTCTTCACAGTTTAAAATACTTCTAGTACGAAGATCTCTTTGAAACTTTCTGTATTTCTCAAAAATCCATTTTAACAGACTAATATTCAAAGCGGACGGATCGGATTAACGAGTAAATTTCCTCTTTGAAAAGTGGTAGCACAAAGTTCCCCACGTCGTATGGATACGACAGTAATATACGACGTACGGATAGGGTTTAAAAATGTAAGAAGTCTTTACGCCCCCATTGACACAGTTTAGATCATTTAGGACGCGGGCCTTCAATCCTGCATACCTTTCAGGGCCAACCCAGACTGTGAGGGGTACAACAATATCCCAAGAGAAAGATCGAGATACGCGATGAAAATAACAAGAAAGTAATAAAAACATAATTAATCAGATGCTGGTTCTAAATATATCACAGTGACAAACAGACGATGGTGAAGTGGAACAAGACTACAATAATTAACAATAACAAGGAAGTAGGAACATTAGAAGTAATACAGTTCTTGTTTTAAATAAGACAGTGAGAAAAAAGATGAAGCAAGACAAGACTACCATAACACCACACTAACAAGGAAGTAAGAACATTACAATCAGGTTCTTTTTCTTCAAAATTACAAAGCGACAAACAGAATATCATGAAATGAGACAAGATTACAACAAGATAAGCCTGTCTTGATCACAGCCCACATTGGCCCTGTATCCCTTCTAACACATGATCTAAATGGTACAGGCAGAGGCGCAAAACATATGAAGACTACAGGGGGAAAACGACTGTAGCCACAAACTGAAAATCGTGAGGGTACCAATTTAAAACGCTTCTTGACTCATAAACTTTAATGTATTTCTGTTCAACTGTAGGTTGACTATTGTTGTTAGATTTCCCATTCAACGATGCTGAACAAAAGACCGCCAGTCAAACAATATATATGAAGTTATGAGTCCACACGCTTTTAAAATTGGCACCCTCACAGTTTCCAGTGTGTGACTACAGTTGTTTTTCCCTTGTGCTTTTCGTATTCAGTGACGTAATTTGGCATGCCGAAGCTGCTTCCGTTTATGGACAGCCTGAAAGAAAGTCTGCTTATTTTAGATTTTGCTCGTCAAGTTGGAAGTAATACCGCCTTGTGTATACCTCATTGGTTTGTTTGAGAAAAACCCTTTGAATTCACACCTTTGAAGTGCATAAAAGGTATTTTGTCAGCACATTTAAGAACAAAATTAAAGTGAGTACTAGTCTCCCCATTACAGTATCTTATGGATACCTTCGCCTGTGTTTACGACTCAGTTGGTCATAGAAAAGAATCATTGCTCGTGGTAAATGTTAATGAAGCGAATGACTAATCAGGCAGTCTCTATGATCAAACAACTCAAGAAAAAAATGGAAACGATAAGAGTAGCTTTTGTTTTGACTTTGCTGATTTGCTATGAGGTAAGAGTATGATATATACACATTATTCATGGCCATAAGGGGAAAAAATGCCTAAATCCACTCAGATAAGTTATGAGAAAATGGTTTTTTCTGATTTAAAAAAAAATCTAAAAATATGAAAATAGTGAATTGAATTTAGATTTCGGCTTCCAGAAAATCCTTCAGGATAACCGCTTAGTGTTAGACCTTTCTTTGAAAAAGAATTCAGACAGAGTGATTGATTTAAAAGCATCAGAGACCTGTTGGCTTTTAACAGAACGTTGTTTCTCTCAGATTGGAGCGTCCCTCTTCTCGAGCAACATCGGCAGCGGAAGTTTTATCGGTCTGGGCGGGACAGGAGCAGCCAGCGGTATAGCTGTGGCCAGTTATGAGCTGAACGTGAGTACAGTGACACCATGGGAACGTGAGTACAGTGACACCAGAGACCTACTTAAGTAAACATTGCAAGGTCTCTGGCGACAACCTGGGAACAATTGGTCGCTTTTAAACACAAGGGGGCTAGCATAGATTTCGGGGGTTTCCAGAAATCTTGACCTACTCCAAAAGTGGGCATTGCCCTACCTATAGGAGAAATATGGTTTCATTGGTGTGTAGATTTGTTTGGTTATAGAGAAAACTCTCCTTGTCTTGTGAAGAAACTGGGCAAGTGGCAAAAACTTAACCTTCGATTTTCTCAAAACAGCATTTTTCGGGATCGCCCCCTTGTGCTTAAAGGCGACCAATTCTGGGATTGAAAGCGTTTTTCCTCAGCAGGACTTGCCTCCGTGGGGTCAGCTGCTGACTTCGAAATGTGCGAAACTGTTCAGGCTTAACGTCTCTTGCATTACTGTAAGAATTTTGAACCTCCTAATTTAACACTCATATCCGATAGGACGACCAAGAAAGACCTGGTTCCAGGGTGTGAAGGATACCCTGAGAATATACAATATCCCACCCAGCCAGGCCACCAAACTTGCTAGAGACAGGTAGCTCTTTCTCCCCTCAACGCCCTAAGGGTAAAAAACGACGGATAAAGTAAACTAAAGTAAGTAATTCCGATAGGACCGAACCAAACGGGGAAACAGTTGGTGTAAATTGTCTCTCCCAGGGGCACAACGCCAGACTGAGATAAGCCTTGAATCCATGGATCCGCTATCTCACGACTACTCATAACTTTAAGACAACCGACGCCACTTCAGCAGTGGGCTGAAGTAAGTACAAGGAGTTTCTCGGAACTGTCCTCACGTTGAAAGCTATGAGTTGAATACTTTTACTTTACTTTACTTGGTTGGAGAATAGGCATCATTCAACATTGCAGGTGGCACAATGCCATAGCTTCTCCACCCTCCTCTCCAAGATCCATAAAAGGGTCTGCTTGCTGATCGTTCCAGTTAACAGCTGGTTGGATATTCTCCCTTGAGTTGAATGTGTTTTTGTGACACAGTTGCAACAATCCGGGCTCATTGGGCTGAAAGACAAAGAACCCTCACGTCATAAAGCTGTCCTCATTGTTATTTACTCCGACGTGACTCGTGGCTTAAACCTTCTTGCAGTGATGGGATGTGGGCTTGCCCTTTATTTCTCCAAAATAAGTTACATAAGCTAGTTAAATATCCACAATAAATTATAATGTCGAATTTTTACCGTGGAGAAGCGATGAGGCATACGAATAGTGTAAAAGAGAAATTTCGGACAGGAAAAAAATAAACCCAGGTACATGTGTTTGAGAATGGCTTCCTCTCGAAACGTGAAACATATTTTGGGAACTGTATTACGTTGTTCCAGATACATTTCGATGAAACAGAAATGATTTTATGCTTTGGGGGTGGTTTGGGGGGGGGGGAGATGACGAGGTTCGAACAGATGGTGTCGGCAGCCCTACACGTATATTTTGAACTGGCCTTTCCAGTAATGATTTACAGTGGTAATGTATTTTTTAAAAACCCATTATAGACTGAACATGATGTCGTGATGTAAGACAACATTAACCTTATCCGTACACCCAAGGGTCATTTTTTACCCCCGGGGTTGTATTCTTCATATTTTAGAATACTTCTAGTACGAAAATCATTTTTGGACAGACTGCTATGCAAAGCGTACGGATCGAATTAACTAGTAAACTTCGTCTTTGGAAAGTGGTGGCTCTGAGTTCCCCACGTCGTATGAATACGACAGTAAAACACGACGTACGGATAGGGACATTATTGATAAGAATTGACAAGCGAAATTCGAAGTCCACCGATGTTTGAATCAAATGGTCTTTTCTTGTTCCAGGGCCTGTTTTGTCTGCTACTGCTTGGCTGGTTGTTCGTGCCCGTCTACATCTCTAGTGGGGTAAGTGGAACGGAAGAACATATGTGAGGCAACGTGGTGGAATCAGGCTCTCGTCAATTTTTGGGCATGTAGAGTTATTGGTATAATCTCAAAGGTTGTTCAGTTGTGTTTATTCGGACGTAAAAAAAATATTCATTTATCTTGAATACAAGTCGAGATATTAGAGAAAGAAGGAGGTGGGGGGGGGGTCACCTGTTTTCAGAGGTTAAATTAGTGAGAAAATGGCCGCCAAAGATTTGTTATTTCCTTAGCTTAAGAGTTCGTGGTATCTGAAAATTTAAATTTTTTGTGCATTTAATCAACGTTTTTCAGAAAAATTCACACAGAAATGAGTTCTTTAATGAGCATGAAAGGTGTTGAGCCAAAAAACAAAAATTTGATAAAAATTGACAAACCCTCGAAAAAATGCAAGTTTCTTCACTTTGATTTTTTTGACGATAGCCTGATTCCACCACGCTGCCTCACATATTCGGAGACATCTCCGGTGAGCACCCAGGAACTCTTCGGAGACGCACTCCCGCATACAGATGCACTGCTTTGGGAGGGGGGGGGGTCAAACTGCGTATCATTTGCTGCAGATCACACATATAGCCACTAAAACTGTCGCAAATCAATTATTTTCTAGAAATTTTCAAAATTTAATTGCAAACTCTCAAATTATGGGTTTGCAACGTGTAACACTTCTTCCCGCCTCCTGAATATCTACAGTGGCTATCGTGGCCTAGCGAAAAGTTTTTTTTTCCTAAAATTGTCTCCTTTCACCTCCTTTCCTGCTCGCTCTTGCAATGTTCTGTCATCTGCTTTCGTCCCCACTTTCTGTCCCCACCCCCTCACCCACTTTGCCCCCTCTTATGGGCTCCAGACTCTTTCTGCAGCTTTTCCACTGCTACTCCTTAGCTCCTTTTTACTGCTGTCTTTCAGTCACATCCCTCTTATCTTATAGTAGGTAAGATCTACACCTAGCCTTCTCGGACAGGGTGAAAAATCTTGGAGGACCCGTGTGCAAGTTGCCCCCGTTAAAAATCCCTTGGTGGTCTAAAATCGTTAACAGTAGGCTTCGCTGCCACCCCGGCTAAATTCAAAATATGATCTTATGCAGTTGTTTGTGTCGAGACATTAACCACTAGGCCACCGACGCCACAAAGATTCTCACACATTTTTATGTCACCCTTCCCTTCTGTCTTTATAAATATTCCAGCCGTATTTTTTTTCACTTCGTGTTTCATTCCGAGTTGATTCATTCATCATGTTTTCGACAATTTTTGAAATGCCTATCTTCCTCCTCCTACTCTCCCTCTCTCTCTCTCTCTCTCTCTCTCTCTCTCTCTCTCTCTCTCTCTCTCTCTCTCTCTCTCTCTCTCTCTCTCTCTCTCTCTCTCTCCCCCCCCCTCTCTCCCTCCTTCTCTCTCTCTCTATTTCTCTCCCGCTCCTTCTCAGTTTTTCAATTTCTCTCCCCTCGGCTTCTCTCTGATTCTCTCTCTCTCTCTCTCTCTCTCTCTCTCTCTCTCTCTCTCTCTCTCTCTCTCTCTCTCTCTCTCTCTCTCTCTCTCTCTTTCTCTAATAAATATTATCTTCTTTGTACCCCTCGTCCTGCACTATTCATCACCATTTTCTTGGTCCCCAGGTTTACACAATGCCCGAGTATCTGATGCGCAGATTTGGCGGTCAGAGATTGCAGCTTTATATGGCGGTCTTGTCACTTATCATCTATGTCTTCACCAAGATATCCGTAAGTGGCTAGCATATTTGGTCGCTTTTAAGGACAAGGTGACTAACCCAGATTTCGGGGGCTTCTAGAAATCTTGGCCTACACCAAAAGTGGTCATTGCCTTACCTTTAGGAGAAGTTTGGTTTCATTGGTGTGTATATTTGTCTGGTTAAAGAGAAAACTCTCCTTGTCTTTTAATTAAAGAAACTGAACAAGTGTCTAAAACCTTTACCTTCGATATTCCCAAAACATAATTTTTTGGGATAGCCCTCTTGTGCTTAAAAGCGACCATTTCATTCTTGGGCCTATGTTATCCAAGAAACTCAACTGTATGAAATAAAACATAAGTGACAAGAAAAACGGAAAAATCAAAACGCACCTTTCGTGAAATTTTGATTCCCAAATGCCTTTATTTGAAACATTTTCGACAGTCGTAAAGAGGGTGTCTACTTGCTTTTATGCAAAAAGATCGTTCCTCAGCTCCACCAAACTGTTAACTTCCGGCGTCTGTGGTGTAGCAGGAATAAAAATAACAGCATTTGTATAGCGCAAATCCCCGCTCAACAGCGAGCTCTATGCGCTTCACAATCTATACTATTTCCCCAGCAGACCTGAGAGCATTCTGAAACAACCTCAACTTCCTGGGAAGCATTTTTTATAGTGCAAGCGGCCATTTATAGGCGCTAAAACAATAACATACTGACAAGATCTTTCGCTGTCTATGGCTGGATACCCATTCTCACCTGGGTGAAGGGAGGAAAAGTCTTGTAAAGTGCCTTTCCTTAGGACACAACGTCGGGCCCGAGGCTCGAATCCCCGACAACAAAGGCGTTTGTTTTTGAGACGACGAGTCAGGCACGATAGACGCTTTTCGCACTCAATCTGGCCTGGACCCAACCCGACCCGACCCGACCCGACCCGACCCGACCCGATCCCACAAAAAGCGGTATGTCATGACCGCATGAGCTGTTTATTTCGTTACAGAACAAAAATCTAGACACTGTTCAGGTCTTGTTGCCCCACCAGGAAAGGGAATGCCCACAACGTGTCAACATCAAACCTGCGTTATAATAAACCTCATATTTTCGCGTCACTTGTACGTGCAGTCATGCGTGCTGGTGTACTTATTGACCGTCGCCTGGGGAAAAAAACTCCTGTTGGCGACAGTTTCCAAATTTTACAGGAGACGCAAAAAATCTTTGTTGCAGTTTTGGGTTTATTGAATTGAAAATTTTACATAATACTCATGAAAACAACACAAATACGTTTCTGTCACACATAAGTACAAAAACAACCATTTTCAATTAAATGCGAGGATATACAGGAATTAATTGCTCTATCTTTATTTAAAACGTGAACATAAACTCCTGGATTTCTTTACTGATATTGAAAAAAAGGAGAAAAGATGGCGCAAACATGATTTTAGTAGACAGAAAGTGGAATCATACTAAATTCAGAGTGCTCAAACACAATTTAGTCAGTCTTTTGTTGAACTGCACAATATGCTTTTCAAAATCATACTCAATCTGATTGTCATACAATTTATATGAGAAGACCAAAGTCATATTAAAAGGTACAAAAAGACCTCCAAAATGCGTGAAAAATGATTATATATCTAAATACATGAAACATTTTGACAGCCAGAAATAAAAAATCAAACCCCAGAGAGTATGTCTGATGGTCGTACAACTTGTTCGTAACTCGCAAAGTCATTCTTTGCGTCGGAAAAAGACTGCAGGGTGTAGTTAGAACATTACAAATTTGACGAGTAAAAAGTACATCAAGCTACTTAGGAATAGACATGCGTAGTATGAGTTAAACATTAGCAGTTGGACGCACTGATTCACACCTAACTAGTGAAAAATGTAACATAATACATTTTTAACCAAGCAAATTAACTAGATCTATCATAATTGCTGACATTTTTATAAGGCCTACCTAGTTAGAACATTAACAGAACAGGGAAATTCGGGTGCAGAGGGTGATGAGCTGGTGGGATCAGGTTTGATGAACACAATGAAATGAGGCCCTGTGAGTAGCTAATTGAAAAGTAAAACTGGAAGCAAATTTGCTATTTGTCTCGTAAAAACAAGGAAACTAACCATAGGACAAAGAGTATGCCAATGCAAAGATCAAGAACTTCTCTGGCTAAAATCAGTAGTAACACATTGTAGCACTTACTTTACTTACTTTACTTTTCCGATCCAGCGGCCATTTGGGTTCTAGCCCTTCGGTCTGGTCATTGTAGCACTTAGAAATGTCATAGTCGCAACAAACTCCTGCAACTTTTTTGAAAACGAGCAGGAAATAACTAATGTTTCCGATTACAGAGCAGGGAGATTCTGGTACAGAGGGTGATGAGCAGGTGGGGTCAGGGTTGATGAACACAATGACATGAGGTCCCTCCTTTTGTCCTCTGACACACTGGCTGATTCATTGAACACTGATACGTTCAATAGCTGTTCATCTAGTTCTTCTGATTTCCGTCTGCGTCGTATCAGGTCAATTCAACTCAGCAGTCTTTCTCATCGTTGCGGTTGATCATTGTGTCGTTCTCATTTTGATAGAATGATTTAGAATTGCTACCATGGCAAGCGATACCAAAATTTATCAAAGTTTGTATTTTGGTAGTGTAGAATGTCTGAAGGATGGACGGATTCAGATTGAAAGACCTAGGTTTTCTCAGAAAGTACAGCCTCTGGTTTACTGTTTTAACGAGATTGTTTACGTGGTTTTGTCATTTAATTTTGTTGTCGTTTGTAAGACCAAGACGAGGAGCTTCCAATGTGACCCAGCAAAGTCGGTGGAGAAACTACAAGTTTCTTCACTTTGATTATTTTGACGAGAGCTTGATTCCACCACGCCGCCTCACATATTGTGTCGCTGGGGGAGTAAAACACCTTCATCAGAAAAAAAGATAGTCACGAGATGGGCAGATCCTCTGTACCGAAAGGTAGTGTAACTAACATGTTTATTAATATGTTGTTGTAAAAATGTGTCATACCAGCATCCACTAACAATTATGGAGACGATGTGCCGAGAACTCTGGTCTCTTGCGTGACAGAGTGAAGCACTTAAACCCTACACCACAAAAGCCGGTTTGCTTTTTCTAGAATTTCCCCAGAAAGGGGAGCTCTCGTGGTCTAGAGGTTAAGGTGTTCGCATCTCATGCAACAGGTTCCAGGCTCGAACCCGGATAGCGACAGACATTTTTCTTCTTCAAAACTGTCGCCTTTCACATCCTTTCCTTCTTTCTGACAATGTTCTGTCGTCTCAAACAAACAAACAAAAACAACGATAAATACGAATAATCCAGAAATTGTTTTGGTAAGATTGTGGAATGACGCTGACCATATTTAATGTGCTGTATCGACAACCTTCTCCAGGCGGACATCTACGCAGGCGCCATCTTCATCCAGCAGGCTGTCAACTGGGACATGTACGCCTCTATTGTCGCTCTCCTCGTCGTCACCGCCATCTACACAGTGTCAGGTGAGGAGAATCATCATCATCATCATCATCACCATCATCATCATCATCATCATCATCATCATCATCATCATCATCATCATCATCATCATCATCATCATCATCATCATAATCATCATCATCATCATCATTATCATCATCACCATCATCATCATCATCATCATCATCATCATCATCATCATCATCATCATCATACATACACACACATACACACACACACATGATCATCATCATTCATTACACACACACACACACACACACACACACACACACACACACACACACACACACACATATATATATATATACACATATATATAGAGAGAGATAGATAGATATAGATATAGATAGATAGATAGATAGATAGATAGATAGATAGATAGATAGATAGATAGATAGATAGATAGATAGATAGATAGATAGATAGATAGATAGATATCACATGTATATTTTAAAAAATCAGAACTAACCAACACACCATAACTAACAAGTAAACAAATGAGTCTTGAGCAATCGCTTAAACCTATGAAAATTTGTTGTTTCTCTGAGGATCATTGTGGTGTTTTAGAAAGTATAGATTACTTAGCAATGTTGAAGCATTGTCTGTAAAATTTCCTTATTTAACTCCTCTGTTTGTTTGTTTCTTTATATTTTGTCAACTCCCCTTAGATACAGAATCCAAATTAGCCCGTCAAGGTTGAAGCAGTTAGCCTCCTAAATTATTATCTAAAAACTGTGATTATGGGGCTCTACTGCATTTCATTTAATGACCTCCGTATAATATATTGATATCCCTCCACCTTCACCTCACCCCCCCCCACCCCACTTTCCAGGAGGATTGCGAGCTGTCATCTACACAGACACCATGCAAACCGTCATCATGATCATTGGCGCTATCATCCTTATGGGCATCAGTAAGTAGTAATTGATTAAGATTATATCGTCTGCGCCATCATCCTTAACGGGAAAAAAATCGTACATAACAGGATAGTTCACTCAGCCAAAAAAGTGTCCGCAGAAGTCCGCGCATTGGTTCAGATGGTGCTGCAGTCTTTCATTTCTTCAGGAGAAAAATAGGAATATATCACAGTTTGTTAGTTTCACTTTTTTTCACACAAGGAGGGTAACTTTGTTTGCAAAGTCCGCTCTTATTCGAAGAGATCGCCACCGAATTTTGGGGACACTTTTTTAATTGGCTCGAGGAGAGGAGTGGACTATCTTGTTATACACCATCTTTGATGGTCAGAAGTAAGTAAAAATGATCGATAAAGATTATTATATCGTCGGCGCATACTCCAACCATGTATCTGTCACATTGTATTGTATAATTGATGTCCGTGATCACAGTTTGGTTATTCATCAGTGATACTATAATGTGTGAAAAGAGCAAGTTGCACAAAATGTTGTGGGATTGTGGAAGATTATAAGAAAGTAAATTATAAGGCGGTTTGGACACGTAATGAGAATAGGGTCATAACAGCTAGCCTCTAGGGCCTACACGACATGCCATTAGGGGGTTTCAAAGCAAGAGGAAAGCCATGAAAAAGAAGGGTCGACAAAATCAGAGAGACATGACAATCCAAACAGCAATACACCTGGCTTACGTCTGACAATTGCGTCTTTCCTCGGTACTTTGGGGTAAAATGGAAAAAAAAGTAAAACGGTAAAACTAAGTAGTAAGAACGAAATTAAATGACATTTTCCCCCACTTTTCTGTGAGAGTCTGATGTCGATGATATCATTATGAATATTTGAAAACCTGAAATTATGCGAATAATGAAGCAACTGAACTTCCCCTTTAAGTGTAAATTGACTTTGAATGGGTGAAAGTAGGCTATTTTCTGTTTCCGTCTTACGTATCCGGACTTTAAAATCCCATTTCAAAGTTTTACTTTGTCAAGAAAAAAAATGTCACCACGATAGGGCACAGAAGAACTTCACTGTATCTTAAATTCTAGCAATGCAAACCAAATATAATATTTAGAGATGCCTTGAGAGGGAGGGGGTGGGTGGGTTTATAACCTTATACGTACGTCGTGTTTTACTGTCGTATCCATACGGCGTGGGGAACTCTATGCCACCACTTTCTAAAGAGGAAATTTACTCGTTAATCCGATCCCTACGCTTTGCACAGCAGTCTGTCAAAAAGGAATTTTTTTAGAAATACTGAAAGTTTCGAAGAGATCTTCGAACTAGAAGTATTCTAAAATGTGAAGAATACACCCCCAGGGGTACAAAATGACACTAGGGCGCACGGATAGGGTTAATCTGTTTTTGTTTGTTTTTTTGTTTGTTTGTTTGTTCATTTGGAATCGTTTCTAAAGCAGGCGGTATTTTGACCTTTTCTTTACTCATCTTTTGTTTCTGATTCGATTTAATAAAATATAAATTTGTAAATTATTTTGCTATAAAGTAAACACCAACTGAAGGGATGCGCATGTCTTATTTTTCTTCATCTTACTCTAGAAATAAAGATAGTAAAAAAAAAACCTCTCATCAAAAGTACTTTGATACAGTGAGAATACTGAGGCATGACCGTGATGTATGTCCGTCACGCTAGCATAATATGTTTGACAAAAATGAGATTGCAGTGTGGTTATATTAAATCAGTTCCGTTTGACCTAAATATCTTACACGGGCACTGTAACAGCCAGTAATGTCTCTCAAGTCTCTTGGCAAGTGATGTCATTTATTTACCTCGTCTCTAATATGTGTCATGACGCGGTGGAATCACGCACTCGTTATTTTTTGGGAGCATCTGCAGTTATTGGTATCTTCTGAAAACTTGTTCATTAGCTTTAATTTTAAGGAAAAAATTACTCATCTTTCTTTTATAGGAGTCGAAATATTTGCAATTGAAGAAGGTGGGGGTCTCTTGGTTTTCGAGGCAAAATTAGCTAGAAAATGGCCGCCGAAGTTTGGTAACTTCAATAGCTTGAGAGTCTTTGAAAACTGAAGATGTCCATTTTTATTCCTTTAATCAGCGTTTTTGAGTAAAATCGTATGGAAATGTGTTGTTATACGGACATAAAAGGTGTTGAGCCAAAGATAAAAAATTCGATAAAACTTATCAAACGGGCGGGAAAATGCCTGTCTCTTGGATTTCATTATTTTGACGAGTGCCAGATTCCTCCACGATGCCTCACACGCAGTTCAATTATACGGTACAAACTAGTATCATACTCCGATTTAACCAAACTGACTGTTGTAGGTAAACGATTGTCTGTGTTTGCATGCATGTGTAATGTTGTGTGTATCTGTTCGTTTTTGCGTGCATGTGTGTGTTTGTGTATGTGTGTGTATGTGTGTGTATGTGTGTGTGTGTGTGTGTGTGTGTGTGTGTGTTTGTATGTGTGTGTCTGTGTCTATGTGTGTGTGTGTGTGTGTGTGTGTGTGTATGTGTGTGTATGTGTGTGTCTGTGTAGGGGGGGGGGGGGGAGGTGGAGGTTAGGGGTGGGACAATGAGGCGAGAAGATAGAATGTAAGAGTGCGAAGATCAGTATTCTCATTTATCTATATTTTGTATATTATTATGTTTCCGTCTGTAATTATAATATGTTTGTGTGGGTGTGGGTGAG
>NW_004797347.1:326863-328908 GCF_000002075.1 Aplysia californica
TTCTTTTTTATGTTTGTTACTCTCTTGTAACACCTCTTATCTTCTGGCCCTCATATGACCTTATGCAGTTGCGAGCGCCGTAAAACCTCTACTAAAACAAGCAAACTTCTCTTTCAGGTTTCAACGAAGTGGGCGGTATCGCGGCCCTGTACGAGAAATACCCACAAGCCATCGCCTCCACGAATCTCATGGGTTCCAGCAACAGTACTAATGTCACAATGAACAGGTAATAATAGCAATAATAATAAATGACACATATAGCGCTCAACCCCGAATAAAGTACACAGGCTCTGAGCGCTTTACAATACAGTACAACGTACAACAGTAATATAAAGCGTTGTGTTCTGACTAAAAGGAAATCACTCCAAATATTCATCTTACTAATTTAAAAACAGAAAAACACAGGTAACTAACTATCAGCGGTAGCAATATCACTATGGACAGGTAATTATTATCAACACTCCCAGTAGCACTATGAACAGGTTACTATCGACAATGCCAATAGCACTATGGACAGGTAACTAACTATCAAGAGTAGCAATAGCACTATGGAAAGGTAATTTCAACAATACTAATAGTAGTATAATGGACAAGTAATATCAACAATACTAATAGTAATAGCAGTATAATGGACAAGTAAAATCAACAATACTAATAGCAGTATAATGGACAAGTAATATCAACAATACTAATAGCAGTATAATGGACAAGTAATATCAACAATACTAATAGTAATAGCAGTATAATGGACAGGTAAAATCAACAATACTAATACTAATAGCAGTATAATGGACAGGTAAAATCACCAGTACCAGTACCAGTGTGTACAGGTAACTTAATGGTAACAAGGCTGTTCCTGGACATTTTTAACCCCAGCCAGCCAGGTCTTTTTGGTCCTCCTCTTAATAAATTGTACACCTACGTTTAATTGGTCGCTTTTAAGGACAAGCGGGCTAACCCAGATATCGGGGGTTTCCAGAAATCTTGACCCAAACCAAACGAGGGCATCTCTCTACCTATAGGAGAAGTTTGGTTTCACTGGTGTGTATATTAAATTGTTTGGTTATAGAGAAAACGTTCCTTGTCTTTTAAAGAAACTGAACGAGGGCCCAAAAACTTTACCTTCGTTTTTCTCAAAACGGCATTTTTTTTTTGATAGCCCCCTTGTGCTTAAAAGCGACCAATTGTGAGGCAATGTGGTGAAATCAGGCGCTCGTCAAACTAATGAAATTGAAGAAACAGACACTTTTCCACCCAACTGGTAATTTTTATCGAATTTTCGTTTTTTTGCCTCGACACCTTTTTGTCAATATAAAAACACCTTTCCATGTGAATTTGACAGAAGAAAAAAAACGTTGATTAAAGGGACAAAATAATATGTAACTTGGTCTTTTTCAAGGATTCTCAAGCTATTGAAATTGTCAAACTTTGGCGTCCATTTTCATGTTAATTTAACCACTGAAACCCGATGACCCCTCAACCTTCAATCGCTAATATATCGACTTCTATTCATCATAGATGGAGATTTTGTTAATCGAAAGCAACACAAATAAACAAGCTTTAAGACGTTACCAATAACCCCAAATACCCAAATATTGACGAGCGCCTGATTCCACCGTGTCGTGACACAATTGTGTTGTTTTTTCTCTCAGCTGCGGTATCCCCACCTCCGATGCCTTCCACCTGCTGAGACCGGCAGACGCCGGAGATCTGCCCTGGCCGGGAAACGTCTTCGGCATCACCATCCTCAGCAGCTGGTACTTCTGTAACGATCAGGTTAGTGCTTGTCCGTTTAATTGGGGTCAAACAGTGTGTTTGAAGCTTTATTTTCTTGTGGATTAACACACAGGAAATGTGTTAATCAGTACCGCTTTTCGGTCGCTACCTGGATTCGAATCCGGCACCTTTGAAAGAGAGGCCAACACCTTAACCTCTAGGCCACGAGAGCCCTCTGCTCCAGCCTTCGTACTAGAGGCTGCGATTTTCATTCAAAAGAAGAAGAAGAAGAAGAAGAAGAAGAAGAAGAAGAAGAAGAAGAAGAAGAA
>NW_004797347.1:336800-338231 GCF_000002075.1 Aplysia californica
TCCGTGGAAACTGAAAGTTTACAATTATTGTGCCTTTAATCAACATTTTTCATAAAAATCCACGCAGAAATGTGTTTTTATATGGACATCAATTATGTTAAACCAAAAAACAAAAATTTGATAAAAATTACTAAACAAGCAGAAAAAAGCAAGTTTCTTCGATTTCATTATTTTGACGAGAGCCTGATTCCACCACGCTGCCTCACATATGACCTTTTGGAAATAATTCTGCATGTACTCAAAGTTCAGTGATTCAATGATTTTAAGTGCATTAATTGTCCCCTTGATCAGCTAAATATGATGCTTAATTTGATATTACTGAAGAGTCATATGACAGCATCAGTATTAATCAATTCAGACTTTTTTACACTCAGGAACAAATGTTTTTAAAAATTTATCCTTTTGTGTTTTTGAGGTTGTTTTTTAAATGTAATCTATAGTTTGTAAATTTATGTTAAATTTATGATTAGAACTGTAAGCCAGCAAATTACAACGGCTACTATCTTAATAATTATCAGAATTGTAACATGTATTTGATATTGAGAAAGAAAAGGGGTAACATTAGAAAAAAAGATTTAGATAAAGAGTTTTACTAAAGTATGAAATCCCTTCACCACATCACCATTTCATGCGTTCTTTTAAAAGTTATTAATTTTTATTATGTCACTTCTTACTGTGCTAGTACTGATCGGTGCAAAGAAAGACGTTCCTCTTACTCTCCAGTCTCTTATCCTCGCCTGTCTCCACCATCCACAGATCCGGCTACTCTGCCTGGCTGGAGAAAGATCCTGTACCTTATATGTGGTTATGAGCCCCCTCGTGATGTGGAGATTAGCCAAGAGGAGGTGGACTTGTTCAAGAAACAGATGAACAATATAGAGGAGAAGGGTTTTTGGAAGATCTTCGTGAACGCTAATGCTGTGGTGCTTATGTCATTCGGAGTTTTCTTGTGGGTTTTCTTTGCGTAGTGGTTCCCGCGATATCAAAAATATAACCTCCCTCCGTGGACATGCGTGGTTTTGAAAGATGGGTCTGCACAACTGGATGTCCGGGTAACTTCTTAAGAGTTGAAGCCTGGGTTGATATGTAGATAGATTCTGTCACGTGATTATTGTAAACTTATTCTTTCTGTTCGATTTGTTGACTTCAGAGCCTTGGCTTTCCGTCACAATTTCAAAAGTGAGGACAACATAATTGAAGGGGGCAGAAAAATACAGGGTCTAAGCCACATTTTGATTTTTGTTTAAGGGTTCAAAGTATGACGACACACATCAAGGGAGACTACACAAGATAGAAGTTGGATAATGATAATAATCATAATAATCATCATCATTTGTGTGGCGTGCTGACAAAATGAGTTACTTCTCGCAATCCACAAATGGAGATATTGGCCAAAAATCAACACCGAGGTCAAATTAGCAGATCTTTTAT
>NW_004797347.1:338546-340255 GCF_000002075.1 Aplysia californica
ACAAACATACTGACAAGATCTCTCGCTGGCTATGGCCGGGTACCCATTTCCACCTGGGTGAAGTGAGGAAAATTCGTGTGAAATGCCTTTCCCAAGGACACAACGTCGGGCCCGCGGCTCGAACCACGACCTCGCAACCTCACGATTACGAGTCCGGTAGCTTAATCACTAGACCACCGACGCCACATATGAAATGACTAGATGGCTCTAAATCAAAGTTATGGCTTTTACAACGTAACCAAGCTCGGAAGGAATCAAGCTTATTTTAAATTCAACTTTATATTTTATATTTTTCCTGAAACGGCCTAAAGGTGACTTAATTAGACCTTTCATTTTTCGTACCCCCTTCAATTCCTCAAAAAAGCTACTGTACATGTGTACAGAGTACCTACTTAAGAAGGAATGATTTAGCTTACATTACTTTTGATGTCTGGGATCACATTGTTCATCGAAGCTGACATTCCACAATGTGTGTATGTGTCGCTGTGTGTCATGTCACTGCTCATATTATGCTGTTTGTTCAACATTTCATGTGGTCTGGCTACAGGGGCACGGGCTCTATTCCCTGTGGAGTTCCTTTAAGGAATTGGAATAATATCATGTGTCACGACGCGGTGGAATCAGGCTCTCGTCAATTTTTTGGCTTGTGAAGTTGTTGGTATCATCTGAAAACTGATTTATTTGCCTAGCTTCCAATGAAATAAACACCCATTTATCTTGAACAGAACTCAAGATATTTACTATTGAAGGAGGTGAGGTCGCCATTTTTCAGTGTTGAAATTAGCGAGAAAATGGTCACCAAAGTTTGATAGCTCCAATAGCTAAAGAGTCTTGTAAAACAAAAAATGACACATTTTGTGCCTTTAATCAATTTTTTTCAGTAAAATTCACATGGAAATGTGTTTTTATATGGACATGCAAGAGGTTAAGTCAAAAAACAAAAATTTGATAAAAATTTCCAATCAAGGAAAAATGCCTGTTTGTCCGATTTCGTTATTTTGACGAGTGCCTGTTTCCCCGCATTAGGCAGCGTGATGGAATCTGGCTCTCGTCAATTTTTGGGCATGTAGAGTTATTGGTATCATCTGAAAGCTTGTTTACTTGTCTTTATTTTGATGAAAAAAATATCCATTTATCTTAGATACAAGTCGAGATATTTGCGAAAGAAGGAGGTAGGGGTCACTTGTTCTCAGAAGTAAAATTAGTGAGCAAATGGCCGCCAAAGATTAGTTATTTCCGTAGCTTAAGAGTCCGTGGTAACTGAAAATTTACATTTTTTGCACCTTTAATCAACATTTTCCAGAAAAATCCACGCAGAAATGAGTTATTTAATGGGCATGAAAGGCGTTGGCCCAAAAAACAAAAATTTGATAAAAATTCACAAACCAACAGAAAAAAGCAAGTTTCTTCGCTTTGATTATTTTGACGAGAGCTTGATTCCACCACGCTGCCTCACAATATAATCACTTCCTCAGAATTACAAAGTTCTGTCTGCTGTGTACCCAGTTTTTAAAATCTGACGTGAAAAAACATTGAGTTTCACATCATTTCAAGCTTTTTTTAATGCAATTCCTTGAATATCATGACAGCGATTCCGAATAATCTTACGATTTTGTGTACAACATAAACTTAACTTTTATCAAAGGAAGTGACAATCTATTCCGTAGTTTACCTCAAAAATAAAAGTCATCATGATTTCCTTGCATGAA
>NW_004797347.1:340355-342032 GCF_000002075.1 Aplysia californica
CCGCCTACCCTCTCCTTCCTCCCTGGGGAAAATATCTGCGTTGCAGCATTTTGAGTACAAACCGCTATCAATCACTGACTACAAACTACCCCCTTCAGCAGAGAACTGTTGAATTTCTTTGTTATTCTAACCACGTAGTTATCCCATTAATTCATTTATGCAGCACAGCGCAACTCCCTCAAGGAAGAGTATGATGTTTACACTAAACGCATTCTTCCACAGGTGGTTGTTGCATTGTTTTAGTTAGCTCTGACTTGAACATGATCTTCTATTAATGTTTCTGACTCTTGCTATAATTGTTGTTAAAGTTATTTCTGTTGTTGTTACCATGCTATTTTATATGCTCATGTAGAACCACATATCTAAACTCGGTGAAATTCTATGCTCATGCAGTTTGAGCTTTTCGATCGTTAATTCAAAATTTTTAAAAAATAAATAGAACAGGCCAACGCAACATGCTACTGCACTGGATATTTAACCATAATTATGTCGTGTTTTACTATCGTATCCATACGACGTGGGGAACTCTGTGCCACCAATGTATAAAGAGGAAACTTACTCGTTAATCCAACCAGTACGCTTTGCATAGCAGTCTGTCAAAATGATATTTTGAGAAATACTGAAAGTTTCAAAGATATCTTCGCACTAGAAGTATTCTGAAATGTGAAGAATACAACCCCAGGTGTACAAAATGACCCCAGGCGTACGGACAGGGTTAACTACGATGTACTGTGCCTTATTTCGTTACATTTACTGTGTCTACTAACTGACAGCACAAAATGTCTTGCTTTCCTAACAATAGAATCGTGTTAATATAATGTAACCTGTTCTTTGTACTTGGTCTCTCCTCAAATACAGGCCCGACTTTGAAAGTAGACAATTTTGCAGCCGTTTGATAAATCGTAATGAAAGTTGTAAGCATACTTGTGCTCTTAAGGACCACCATGAAAATGATTTTCAAACTCATGTAAACCATTTTTAAGATAGTGCACTAGATAAATTATACCCCCCCCCCCAAAAAAAAAAATAAAAAATATAAGTTTAAAAAAATAGGCAAGAGAACTTCAACAAACGTTTCAATAGTCTGCAGTACAATAATGTGTAAGAACTGAAAATCATAGAAATTCGTTTAATAACACGCGCATTTCATGACATAGAAAAATATGTTAGTGTTACAGGTAGCAACAGTGAGGAGGCTTCAGTACACGATTCTCAACCTGTGTCTAATGTCACTCTCAAATAAATGTGTGTTTTACCAGGTACATGAAATCACTACTGTAACTTTTGATATTGTAAGTCACGTTGAATAATTCACATGCATAGTTTTTATTAAGATATAAAGAAGCAATGTGGAAAACTGGGCCGTTTTGCCAGTTCAGTAGTACACAATTTTGAGGTCAGTAAAGTAAATAAATTCTATGCAAAATGTCAGCAAATTCCACCTAACGGTTCTCTTGATATTGCTGCTTTAAGCTGGGCACATCTTTGTGGACAGACTTTAATTACTATTGAACATTTTCTGAAATAAAGCGAGTAATAGCCTAGTTGTATTGTCTACCATGTTTTTGAGTCTTTTGTGAAAGCGAATCCCTTGAGATATTATCATTTTGTACGCATATAGATATATCGTTCATTTCTGGGAATTTGTTATACACACACACAAACACACACACACAC
>NW_004797347.1:342355-343447 GCF_000002075.1 Aplysia californica
CACACACACACTCACACACACACACACACACACATACACACGCACACACACGCAAATACTCACACACAAACCAACACACAAATACACACAAATACACACTCACACATACACAAATACACACACAAACATACACACAAACAGGCAATGGGTGGTTGGCGGGTGCTCTGGTGTAGTTTGTTCCATCTTTCCTGTTAACCAATCCGCCGTCCTTATCTCCCCTCCTTTTTTTGTGTATGTTACTATCTTGTAACACATATATAATCTATTCTTCGGCACCTATATGACCTTTTTGTGTTGCAAGTGCCGTAAAACTCTTACTAAAACTAAACAAACAGGATCGAAGCGTGTCTACATAATCAAATAATCACAAATTCCCTTCCATGATTTGGGAACATCGCGGCCGTCAAATGAACCCATAGACGTAAGCCTCATAAATTTAAATACGTTCAATTTGAGTCGTGTGCCAACACTCTAAACTGTTCCAAAATGACAAAGTTAGTATACCTGTACCTATACATATGAAGGGTTCAGGGACTCTTATTACATTACATGCAAACAGGACGTAGTTCCAGATGGTGCGATGGCGCTTAAATGACCAAAATTGTGTCGATAGTGCCGTAAAACATCTACCCAATCAAAAACCAGCTGGCGCATATATTACACCAACAATGTTGTCTACACAGAAGTCTTACGGCAATGAATCACGTACAAATATTTCATCTTGGGATTTCCTATAAATTTATCATGTATCTTATAAATTTAGATACTTTAAATTTGAGTCTGTTTCATTTCATTATAAATATTATCCTATTCACTTCTTTCGGGCCACGTTCATAAGCAGTCACAATTAAGCACTGGTTTATGTAAGCTAACAATCGAATTTGAATTGGTTGAGTGCACTGTCTTCACAAAGGTGAAAAAAAAGGGGGGGGGTAACTCATAATAATCTCGTAGCTGCTGTGAGTGCTTGTTTATTTTCCTCAACGCTTTACTGCTCTAAAATGGTCGCTTTTAAGGACAGGTGGGCTAACCCAGATTTCGGGGGTTTCCAGAAATCTTGACCTACACCAAAAGTGAGCTTTGCCCTACCTA
>NW_004797347.1:345927-347021 GCF_000002075.1 Aplysia californica
GGAGGGCGGGGAAGGGCTGATGAGTATATGGAGGAGAAATAGGACGCAAGAAAATAATAATTTAAAAAGGAACAAGGGGGCAGGGTGAAGCGAACGGGATGAATTTTTTCAAATGTAGTTGTTGCTTTTTACGCTCCCATAGATATGATGTAGATAATTTAGGAGGGCCAACCCAGGCTGAGAGGGATACAACATCCCAGCAGGAAAAACCGAGGTACTGGACAAAAATCCTACCCACTCCGGACTCGAACTCGGGTCTCCTGTGTGTGATAGCGACTTACTTTACTCTTCCACTTGTACCGGTGGGTGTCGCGGGGAGATACAGGCGTCTGTCTGAAGCAAGGCGAGTGGCCTGTAGGAGGGACATCTTGTGAGAGCGAGGCGCTCATTAACGTATACAACACAGTAGATGTGGGCAAAATCCGGATAGGCTATAAAGATAACCGGATAATTCTCAATGAAACACTATCCGAATTTAGACTCTTAACTCTCTTTCCAGGCCAGTTTGCCGAAGTGGGTGCACCCATTTGTTGAAGTAGTGCTAACCCCTTTGTCAAAATAGTTCTAACCCATTTGCCGCAGCGGTTCATATCATTTTATTTGCCGAAGAGGTGCACTAACATATTATCTGGAATTTGCTAAAGCGACTCATTGCCCAGCCCTACAACACAGACGCTGATGAACGTGGGTCATTCTGTTACGCCAGTGTGTACGGAATTATAGATCGTTCCCAGCATTCACACTGTTTGTGTATGAATGGTCATCTTCCGCTTTGTGCACTTTTACGAGTGGCTGTTTGTTGATTCGCAGCGGGTAGAATTGTTCTTCAAATAGTGTTTTAAAGAAGTTGTTTGTGATATGTGCTGACAAAATGGGTTACTCCCAAGGCTTCCTCTCAGTCTGAGGAAGCCTAAGTTACTTCTCACAATCTACAAATGGAGATATTGACCAAAAATCGACACTAAGGTCAAATTTGTAGATGTCTTGTTGATGTCATGGGAAGATTGAAGAATACCGGACCACTCGTACATTATTGCGCGAGAAAGTGGGGTTGGTGGGGCGGGTGGTTGGGGGGGAGGGGGGGTTCAAAATTC
>NW_004797347.1:347640-353957 GCF_000002075.1 Aplysia californica
TTCTTGTAAAGTGTTTTACGGCGCTCGCAACTGCATAAAGTCATATGAGCGCGCGTCTGCTGAGCTTGCTATCCCTTTCGCCTTTCCTATTTATTTATTCATTTGTTTGTTTGTTTGTTTTGTTTTGTTTTCACCGCAGAGCCGGAATTGGGGCGGGGGTGTTGCGAAAGAGAAAACAAAAATCTTTGAGCGGTGGTCTAGTGTGTGCGCTCAGATTTCCCGGTCTGTGGCCAAGGTGTTTGGTTCACACCCACTAGGGGAAGGAGAAATGTGAGCCGGTCTGTGAGCGCCCACGACTGGGACCAGGAGAGAGACGCGTGAGAATCAGTCCAATTGGACTCACAGAATCCAACAAATATGTAAGGCATCGTTGGGAAATCGGGCGCTCGTCAAAACAATGAAATCGAAGAAAACACCATTTTTCTTCCCGCTTAGCAATTGTTTCCATTTTTTTTCTTTTTGGCTCAACACCTTTTAATATCCGTTAAGAAACATATTCCTGTAAGGATTTTTACCCAAAGACGTTGATTAAAGGCACAAAAAAGTAAATGAACAGTTTCCGTGGACTCTCCAACTTTGGAAGTTACCAAGTATTGGCGGCCATTTTCTCACTAATTTTACCTCTGAAACCAGGTCATCTCCATTTCATTCAGTCCAAAATATCTCCACTACTTTTGAAGATAGATGGTCCACTTCTTTTGAAGATAGATGGTCCACTTCTGTTGAAGATAGATGGTCCACTTCTGTTGAAGATAGATGGGTAATGTTTTCATGGAAAACGAGACAAAAGAACCAAGTTTTACGATCACAGAATACCAATAACTCAATAATATGCTCAAAAATTGACGAGCGCCTGATTCCACCACGTCGTGACACATATGTCTGCCACAAGACACGGGCAGTAACTCTGAACCCAAGCCACGAACGAGAATACTACTGCCACAGGCTTCTCGGAGTTCGAACTTTTCTTTTCGCAGATTCGTCTCGACTTGGCGTTTCTGAAACGTTTTCGCGTAAGGTACCATCTCATAGAATTTTCATGGGGAACATTCATACTACACTTCACTAAAGCTGACGATATCTTTCTATGATGTTGTCGAGATAAAAGGGCCCATGTGACGGGCGGAGGGATGTGGAGAGGTCGTACATCTAAGTCGCCAGTGAAATTCGAGTCGACGCGTTTTACGCTGCAGGGCTGGCCGTGGTTTCCTCCCCTTTGCAGGAATCGAGCCCGTCTCGAGTCAAGTGTCTTCCGCCAGCGTCGCCCGAGTCGCCGCCCTTGCCCAGGGAACCCGCCGCCCGAGGGCGCTGTCAACGGAGTATGTGCGCAAGGCAACCGAGGTCGGCCAGGTGAATGTCAGCCCTGCCTTGGCAAGGGGAGAGAAGCAGGATGTTCAAGTGTTTCCACCTGACAGACTCCGGCACAGAACGGGAACAAGTATACGATGGCAGCGAATTCCGAGGGATATAAAGAAAGAAAAGAAAAAAAAAGAAACTGAAGAAGAAAATAAGACACGTAAACAATATGACATGAAGTAAAGAAAGAAAAAGAGAAAGAGAAAGAGGAGAAAGAAAGAAGCAGATATTGGGCACAGGGTAAAGACAAAAACTGCAGACAAACGATGCGGGGAATATTGCGGGATCTTCCGACAGGAGATCTGGAAGTCAAAATATGAGAAATCAAGCAACACATTCGACCATCTATCTATCTATCTATCTATCTATCTATCTATCTATCTATCTATCCATCTGTCTATCTATCTATCTATCTATCCATCTGTCTATCTACCTATCTGCTTTTGTCTGTCTATCTATCTATCTATATCTATCTATCTATCCATCTGTCTATCTACCTATCTGTCTATCTATCTATCTATCTGTCTATCTATCTATCTATCTATCTATCTATCTATCTATCTATCTATTTATCAATCTATCTATCTATCTATCTATCTATCTATCTATCTATCTATCTATCTATCTATGTGTTTTTCTATCTTTTTATCTGTCAATTTACCTATCTAACTATATATGTGTGTCTGTCGTATTTTTAGGTGCATGTATGTAGGAGCAATAGATAACTGTCTTTTCAAATGAATGTCTGTCTACAAGCCGATCCATGTTTATCTAGTTAGGCTGTGAAATAACATGTGTTGTTTGACAACATTTGCGAGTTCATGTTTCGTTCTCTTATTGTGAAAATTTGCGAGCATACGTGAGCTTGTAAATAGTGACAATGGTATAGCTAAGACACCGTGATTTTCTGCAGTACGAAATGTGTGCCTCTACATGACCGAAGATGTACACACGCATTAATTAGTCGCTTTTAACCCTAGCCGTACGCCCTGGAGTCATTTTGTACCTCCCAGGTTGTATTACTTCTAGTACGAGGATCTCTTTGAAATTTCAGTATTTCTCAGAAAATCATTTTGACAGACTGCTATGCAAAGCGTACTGATCGGATTAACCAGTAAATTTCCTGTTTGGAAAGTGGTGGCACAGAGTTCCCCACGCCGTATGGATATGATAGTAAAAAACGATGTACGGATAGGATTAAGTGGTGGCACAGAGTTCCCCACGTCGTATGGATATGATAGTAAAACACGACATACGGACAGGGTTAAGCACAAGGGGGCTATCCCGTAAAATGCTGTTTTGAGAAAATCGAAGGCAAAGTTTTTGCATCTTGTTCAGTTTCTTTAAAAGACAAGGAGAGTTTTCGATTATAACCAAACAAATATACGCACCAATGAAACCAAACTCCTCCTATAGGTAGGGCAATACCCACTTTTGGTGAAAGTCAAGATTTCTGGAAACATCCGAAATCTGGGTTAGCCGACTTGTCCTTAAAAGTGACCAGTTGATTCGCTGTGTTCTTACCGCCCTCTGTCTTTCATTCTTCCGATTGTTTTTCTCTTGCCATTATCTAAAGAACTGTCTTCGAAACGAGCCATAAGTATGTTACAGAAAAAGACAATAAGAATCAAGCTCAAAGGAAAGCGGGCGGTTGGTGGGTGCTTTGAAGTGGTTTGCTCTTTCTTTCGTATCAAACAACTATCGTCATTATCTCTCCATTTAATTTTTTTAAGATTTTTTTTTGGTGGGGGGGGGGGCTTGGGAGGGGGGGGGGTACGTTACTTCTAGTAACACTTCTAATCTCGGCACTTGCGTAACCTATAATTGCGTTGCAAATGCCGTAAAACCATTACTAAACCCCCCCAAAAAGAGAGAGAAAAGCAAATCAAAGTGACCATGAGCCTTGTGACAGGAGAAAAATGACTGTTCGTAAGGGGCCATTCCATGGGAAATGAACATAGTTGTTCACGTAATGTAGGGATGATGATGTCTTACAGAAATTATTTTAAACAGCGAGAGAGCCAGTTTATTTTATTCATTTATTTTTTTATTTTTTTAAATTTATTTATTCATTCATTCCTTCATTCCTTCATTCCTTCATTTATTTATTTATCTATTTATTTATTTATTTATTTATTTATTTATTTATTTATTTATTCATTCATTCATTCATTTTTTGGGGAGGCTTGTTTCTTAAAATGTAAGAATTAAGAATGGTTTTATTATTCATTATGATCTTTTTCTTCAGCAGGTCATCACTTTCGCTTTCTGTATATCACTGCAGTTTGATTTTTCATGGAGTGACCTAAAGGCGCTTTGCATAGCCTAGCACATGAATGATGGGGCAAAAATAGTACCAGTCACTTCTGTCAGTCATCCAGCCATCCGTGCCCACAATATGGGTCACGACGAGGTGGAATCAGGCGCTCGTCAACTTTTGAGTATAATATGAGGTTATCAGTATCATCTTAATACATGTTCATTTGCCTTGCTTTGGATGAAAAAATATCCATTTATGTTGAATAGAAAAAAGTCGAAATATTTGTGATTGAAGGAGGTCAGAGTCGCCTGGTTTCAGAGATCAAATTATCGAGAAAATGGTCGCCAAAGTTTGGTAACTTCCATAGCCTGAGAGACTACTTTTTGTGCCTTTAATCTACGTTTTTCAGTAAACTTCCCATGGAACTATGTTTTTATAAGGATTTAAGCCAAAATACAAAAATTCGATAAAAACTGTCTTCCTGGCGGAAAAATACCGTTTTTTTTCCTGTTTCGTTATTTTGACGAGCGCCTGATTTCAACACGACACCTCACAGTCTTAATGTCCAAGAAACTGACACAAAGTGTTGTCAACCATTGTTGTTGTAAATCAGCCCGTGTCATCCCGTGTCACTTCCTTCTCATATTTCCTGATAACTCAAACCCAAACTTCTCCGCCGTCAACTTCACATTGCCAACGTGGCTTATTTAGCTGTCTGTGATAGGTCTCGTTTATCTCGAGTCTGGCACTTGGCACCCACACTTCAGCCTCGCGGGTTAAATTTTAGAGCGTGAAAATCTCCGAAACTCGATAAATCTTTGAAACTTTTGGCCGCGCGCTCGTTATTGTTGTCTTCTTTGGGTTCCTGGGACAATTGTGAGGCAGCGAGGAGGAATCAGGCTCTCGTCAATTTTTGGGCATATTAAGTTATGGGTATTATCTTAAAGCTTGTTTACTTGTATTTATTTGGATTTTTAAAAAGGTCCATTTATCTTGAATACAAGTCGAGATATTTGCGAATGAAGGAGGTGGGGGTCACCTGTTTTCAGAGGTAAAATTATGAGAAAATGGCGGCCAAAGATTAGTTATTCCCTTATATGAAGAGTCCATGGTAACTGAAAATGTGCTTTTTTGTGCCTTTAATCAACGTTTTTCAGAAAAATCCACACAGAAATGAGTTCTTTAATGGGCATGAAAGGTGTCGAGACAAAAAACAAAAATTTGATAAAAATTCACAAACCTGTGGAAAAAAGCAAATTTCTTCAATTTGATTATTTTGACAAGAGCCTGATTTCACCACGCTGCCTCACAATTGGTTGCTTTTAAGCACAAGGGGGCTATCCCGAAAAATGCTGTTTTGAGAAAATCAAAAGTAAAGTTTTTGCCCCTTTTTCAGTTTCTTTGAAAGACGAGGGGAGTTTTCTCTATAACCGAATAAAATTTTAATATACACACCAATAAAACCAAATTTCTCCTAGCTAGAGGTAGGACAATGCCCACTTTTGGTGTAGGTCAAGATTTATGGAAATCCCCGAGATCTGGGTTCGCCCACTTGTCCCTAACCCTTCCAGCCCCATGCGCGTATATTTTCAGCAGTGCTTGTACCTCCCTCCGTCCCAAGAGCATATTCTCAGTTTCGGGGGGTACCGAATTCGCGCATATTTCGAAATTAGCGAACTTAATTAAACTTTAATTTTCTTATTACTTGTTCATTTACCTTTAAAAATTGGTGAATGTTATTATCAAAGCTACATTACAAAGATACTACATCACTTTTTAGAATGAATGCCTCTTTTTCTGAAATACTGCTGTATTTGCTGGGACTGGGGTTAGGGAGTGCACAAAAATGGCTGGGGCTGGAAAGGTTAAAAGCGACCAATTGTAATTGTCTCTTCCGGTGACTTCAAAACTGTTGGGGGGATGCTTGTTTAAATAGCTTTGTTGTTGTTGCTGTTGTCGTTGTTGTAGTTGTTGTTGTTGTTGTTGTTATTGTTGTTGTTGCTGTTGTTGCTTTTGTTGCTGTTGTTGCTGTTGTTATTGTTGTTGTTGTTGTTGTTGTTGTTGTTGTTGCTGCTGCTGTTGCTGCTGTTGCTGCTGTCGTTCTTGTTGTTGTTGTTGTTGTTGTTGTTGTTGTAGCTGTTGCTGCTGCTGTTGTTGTGGCTGCTGTTGCTGTTGTTGTTGTTTTTGTTGTGGCTATTGTTGCTGTTGTTGCTGTTGATGTTGATGTTGTTGTTGTTGTTGTTTTTGTTGTGACTATTGTTGCTGTTGTTGTTGTTGTTGTTGTTGTTGTTGTTGCTGTTGTTGTTGTTGTTGTTGTTGTTGTGCTGTTGTTGTTATTTTTGTTGTGGCTAATGTTGCTACTGTTGTTATTGAAATAATTAATAATGTAGAACAAAGAAAAAACTAAAGTAAAAAAAAAAACACCAAAACCGAAAAAAAAAAAAAAAAAAAAAAAAAAAAAAAAAATCAAAAAAAAAAAAATACAGTAATAAAAAAGAAAAAAGAAAAAAAAAAGAAACAAGAAAAAAACAAACAAAAAATGAAAAAAAAAAAAAAAAAAATCCAGCAAAACTCAAAAAAATAACGAAATAATAAAAAAATCATAACATTCACAAAACAAAAAAAAAATAACAAACACCATAAAAAGAAAAAAACTACTAAAAAACAAAAAAAAACCCAAAAACAACAAAAATACATAAAC
>NW_004797347.1:354057-356271 GCF_000002075.1 Aplysia californica
GTGCTGTGACTGTGCAGTCGTGTAATTGTGCCGTCATTATGTTGCTGAGGCTATTGGTGGCCGTTGTTGCTTTTGTGCTAAATGATGATGATGTAGCCGTTGTAATTGTAGCAGCTATTGTAACCTTGACTGTTGTTGTTATTGTTGCTGCTGTTGTTGTCGTTGTTGTTGCTGCTGTTGTTGTTGTTGCTGCTGCTGTTGTTGTTGTTGTTGTTGCTGTTGTTGTTGTTGCTGCTGCTGCTGCTACTGCTGCTGCTGCTGCGGTTGTTGTTGTTGTTGTTGTTGGCGATGATGATGATGATGATGATGATGATGATGATGATGATGATGATGATGATGATGATGATCAAAAATGAAAAGCCCTGTATCTCAAAAGTAGATCTATTTTCTGAATACCAGTTGAGGTACCCCCCCCCCCCCCAAACAAAAAAAAACAACAACAAAATTATAAAAATTATAAAAATTATAAAATCTCATTTCGTTCTGTAACTTCTTTTCAATGATGATGATGATGATGATGATGATGATGATGATGATGATGATGATGATGATGATGATGTGCAAAAGCCAATGGACAGCACTCAAGCTAACGGGTTCGACTGGGAAGTACGAGGGGCATAGCAAAATTATTTTTTTTTTACATGACCATAGAGGAATAAAGGTTGAAAGCTGAAATTTGGGATGAAAGCCATCAATTATCTTCCAAAAATGCATGTACATTTTGGGGAATTTCCGATAACTGGTTTTAGCACCAGCGCACTGTAAGTAAATAAGGGGTATGCTATTCTCTAGTTTCAACATAAAAATCGAGAAAAATGAGCACATGGCAGTAATAAAGTTTTTGTTCTTGCAAGGCAAGCAACTACAGAATGTTTTAACGGAGATGCGTGCCATGGAACTGATTGCCCATCATATTTTGGTGTCAAAAATTCAAATGCAGATTCATGAACATTGAAGATGACTACCGTGATGGTCGCCCAGTGACAGCAACAACAGAAGAGAATATGTTGAAAAAATAAAGAAACTTGTGTTGTCTAATAGGCGGGGGACAGTCGAACGTCTCAGCAAAGAAACTTGGCTTAGCATTGGATCAGTTGAACGAATCTTAAATGAACATAACATTTGAATATGACCAAGGTTTCGGCAAGACGGGTCCCACGTTTCTCCTCCTCAAAAAGTACAACGTGTGGATTGTTATCAAAAACTGCTTGGTCTGTTAGGAAGGGATGAAACTAAATTTTTTGAAAGACTTGTAACCATAGATGAAACATGGGTTTACCACTACAACCCTGAGTCAAAATTTGCATCAATGCAGTGGAAATTGCCCTTGTCTCCACACCAAAGAAGGCAAAGGTGCAGCCATCAAATGGAAAAGTGGTGCTATCAGTTTTTTTCGGGACCAGGAAGGAGTGGTTATGACAGATTATCTTGAATATGGACACACGATCACAGGGAACCATTATTCTAACCAGCTAAAAAAAATCACGAAAGGCTATATAAATGAAACGCAGAGGAAAGGTCCGAAAATGTATTTTTCTGCTTCACGACAACGCGCCAGCACACACTTCAAGAAAAGCTGCAGAAACTGTACGAAAAAGTGGCTATGAATTTTTGCCACATTCACACTATTCTCCAGATTTAGCCCTGTCCGACTTTTTTTGTATTCGCCAAACTGAAAACGGATTTAAAAGGAAGGCATTTTGAAAGTGATGATGAGATCAAAGAAGCGGTAGAGGGTTGATTTTCTGACAAAGAGAGGGCCTTCAGAAATCCTATTCTCAAGGTCTTTTCAAGGTCATACACCGATGGCAAAAATGTATTACTATGGGAGGCGACTACATAGAAAAAGATTAAGGTAGGTACCAAATTTCAGCTTTCTACGTTCATTCCTTCATGGTCAGGTAAACAAATTTTGGTACGCCCCTCGTAGTGACAAACTTGAACTTATATATGTCAGAGTTCACAGGTCAGAAGTCACACGTGACGACACTACAGAGGTATGGTCAAGAACAGAAGGTGCCACCTCACTCTAAGATATCGAATAAGCGATAAACTGGTTTGTTCCTAAATGGGGGAAAGTTGTCACAGAAACTTACTAAAATCCCTAAAATTTCCTGATCTCTTGTTCTTTTTTTCACTGACGGAAAAATAAAGCAGATTTGTTCCCACTAGTAAAGGGGTATGATGTTGAATAATGGGCCCACCCCCTTTTAT
>NW_004797347.1:356371-358760 GCF_000002075.1 Aplysia californica
CCGTTTATTAATTTTGGACCACTTGTCCACACACCCCCATTAATTCTTACACCCCTTCCCCCTACCTAAGAGGGCAGCATAAACCATAAACACTAGGTACTACGGATAAAAGTTGTTTTGTCCTTCGCAGGATTATATGTGAGATATCGTGTTTAAATCAGGCGCTCGTATGGATACGATAGTAAAACACGACGTACGGATAGGATTAAGATAATCTGCAGCTTCTGCTTTGGCCAATGAGATTATTTCTGGTAGAGGAAATCAGTGAGGCGATATTTTCAACTTCATTTCCACTTGTGCGCAGCTTCCGCGTTTCTCTTCTGGCTTTAGCATTTCTAATTCCTGGAGCCTCATATTATTTGCTGCCTTCTGCGATGCTCTCCAACTTGGTCTGTTAAGAGCTAGGCTCTCTCATGTCAAGGGATTAATGTTTCACTTTGTACCGGGGACTGAGGGGGGGGGGGGGAGAGAGGACCCAAAGATCATTGGGATCAAATAACAACGAAATGTAAACACGCCTCACTGCACAATAATAGTGGCAAAAATAAAGGCCATCTGAAAGCACTCTCGTAGCGCAAGGTTTCTTTATATGGATGCACTCAAAACTAATTCAGTCGATCCTGCTCTAAGAACCACCTTTCCAAGACAATGGTCTATACAAACGAACGCTACCACATCCCATTTCCACCCTCTTTTTGCTTTTTTTTCCTGCATCATAACAACACCGCCCAAGAGGACCACCAAAGGTGACCACTTTTCTCCTCGACAACGGGTGGTCGTCTTTTTTTTTCTTTTGGATAAGTGGTTTACGGCACTCACAACTGCATGATAAGGTCATATGAGCGCGCAGGACACACCTAATATTCGAACCCGGGACCTTTGAATGAGAGGCCAACACCTTTACCTCTAAGTCACGAGAGCCCCCATGGTCGTCTTTGACAGGTTCGACTGTCTATATATTTACTCAAAAAAGTAGTTGGCGGGTGCTCTGGTGTGGTTTGGTTTGTTATTTTCTATCAAGCATCTATCGTCCTTATCACTCCTCCTTTTTTGTGTTTGTTACTCTCTTGTAACACCTCTAATTTCCGGCACTTTTATGATATGACCTTTTTGTGTTGCAAGTGTAAAATGTTTACTTTTTTTTAAAAAAGTAGTTTAATCTATATGATAAAGTTGTGTAGCCCGTAATGCTCTCTATTTATACATTATTTGTTCAGTTTGTTCTACTAAAGTCGTGCAGGATTTTACTGTCATGATCTGTAAAACTCTGACCACATTTTTTTCTCTCAAGAAAGAAAACATTTGTATGGTATAATAATAGCAAAACACCAAAACAAAAAACAAAAAACAAAAAAAAACTAAACGTCCCAGCAGAAAGGTCAAGGTGCTTGATAAAAATTCTTCACACACAGGAATTCAACAAAGAGCCTCTGTGTGCGACAGTGACGCGCCTGACAGATACACCACAGACACTGATACATTATCTATCTATCTAGCTATCTATCTATCTATCTATCTATTTATCTATCTATCTATCTATCTATCTATCTATCTATCTATCTATCTATCTATCTATCTAAATATCTATCTATCTATCCATCTATCTATCTATCTATCTATCCATCTACCTACCTACATACCTACCTACTTGTCTATCTATTTATCTATTTATCTATCTATCTATCTATCTATCTGTCTATCTAACTATCTATCTATCTAAAATAATAATAATGCAGATCATTTTATAGGGCCTATTCCTGTGTTTCTCCATTTATCTATCTATCTATCTATCTATCTATCTATCTATCTATCTATCTATCTATCTATCTATCTATCTATCTATCTATCTATCTACTCCTAAATAATCACTCATTGCACTGTCTGTTTTGTGACAACTTCTGTAAGCAGCAGCAGTGAGCACTGGGCGATACTTAAGTTTGGCAAGCTACAGCTCCTCAGTCATACCGAGAGACGCGAACCTGAGATGTCAGGACACACCCATCATACAACATAACGACACATTATCTTGCTCTCGGACAATGGTGTGTGTGTGTGTGTGTGTGTGTGTGTGTGTGTGTGTGTGTGTATGTGTATGTGTATGTGTATGTGTGTATGTGTATGTGTGTATGTGTATGTGTGTATGTGTATGTGTATGTGTATGTGTATGTGTATGTGTGTATGTGTATGTGTGTATGTGTATGTGTGTATGTGTATGTGTATGTGTATGTGTATGTGTGTATGTGTATGTGTATGTGTATGTGTGTATGTGTATGTGTGTATGTGTATGTGTGTATGTGTATGTGTATGTGTATGTGTGTGTGTATGTGTGTATGTGTATGTGTATGTGTATGTGTTTGATGATACGAAAATATGTTCTGCAACATTGCTT
>NW_004797347.1:360948-366673 GCF_000002075.1 Aplysia californica
AGTAGTAGTAGTAGTAGTAGTAGTAGTAGTAGTAGTAGTAGTAGTAGTAGTAGAGTAGTAGTAGTAGTAGTAGTAGTAGTAGTAGTCGTCGTCGTCGTCGTCGTAGTAGTAGTAGTAGTAGTAGTAGTAGTAGTAGTAGTAGTAGTAGTAGTAGTAGTAGTAGTAGTAGTAGTAGCAGTAGTAGCAGTAGTAGCAGTAGTAGTAGTAGTAGTAGTAGTAGTAGTAGTAGTAGTAGTAGTAGTAGTAGTAGTAGTAGTAGTAGTAGTAGTAGTAGTAGTGTTGTTATTCATGGTATTTTTTTGCGCTCGGGACACACCTAATATTTTCAGTTGGTAGGAAATAAAGAATTTTGCCCTAGTGGCAGCCGAAGCCTACTCTTTTCGATGTTAGACCACCAATTTTGGGGATCTTTAACGTGCATAACATGCACTCTGGACCTCCGAGACTTTTCGTCCTTGTTCGAGAAGGTTAGGTGTAGATCTTTCCTACCAGAAAATCCGGGGTGTGGCTGAAAGACAGCAGTAAGAAGGAGCCAAAGAGTAGCAGTAGAAAGGCTGCGGAAAGAGTCAGGAGCCTAGATAAGGGGGCAAAGGAGGTGAGCGGGTGGGGACAGAAAGTGGAGACAAAAGCATAAGACAGAACATTGCAGGAGAGCAGAAAAGGAGGTGAAAGGAGACAAATTTTAGCGATGAAAATGTATCCGTCGCTACCGGGATTCGAACCTGAAACCTTTGGATGAGAGGCGAACACCTTAACCTCTAGGCCACGAGAGCCCCCTGTTATCATTATTATTATTATTATTATTATTATTATTATTATTATTATTATTATTATTATTATTATTATTATTACCATCATCATCATCATTAATCAAAAACTGTTGCTGTAGAGCAGTATATTGCTATCTTGATCTGCAAAGTGAACGTTTCATGTTCGACTCTCGGGGTGTTATAATGAGTATCATTCTTCGAGTCCTTCCTTGGCTATTGTTCACTTTACTGAGTGTCTACGAAATTACGTCCGTTGTGTCTTGTAGGATCCAGAGTGGAAAAGCATGTTGACACTCAGCGCACATTAAAAATTTTATACACAATTGCTGAGTACCCCCAGGGGAAGTGCTACTGACTGAAGTGTCTTTAGGCCATTCTCAAAGGGGGGACACTATGTTCTTCTGCACAGTAGAATTGTGATTGTTAATGGGCTGATTCACCAATGCCATGCTCAAAACTGTGCCTGAACTGCAACAGGGAACTACTGCTTTTTCTTTCCTAATCCTTACTATCGTAATTTTTCCTCTACTTCCTTTGTATCTTTGTCACACTCTTGTGACCCGCTATTTCCAGGGTGCCTTGATAGTCGAAGCAGTCTTTGTGCTATTGAAGCTACTAGAGAGGTGAGCAGAGTAAGTCTGATTCCCAGTAAGGACTTCTCTGTTGACATCCACCCCTTGGCGCTCATATGACTTTATGCAGTTGCAAGAGCCGTAAAACCTCTACTGTTACTAAAACAATTCCTGAGGACAAGACTCCGACAAAGCTGCTAAATTACATAATAAATGTGAGGCAGCGTGGTGGAATCAGGGTCTCGTCAAAATAATCAAAGTGAAGAAACTTGCATTTTTCCGCAGGTTTGTGCATTTTTATCAAATTTTTGTTTTATGGCTCTACACCTTTCATGCCAATTAAAGAACTCATTTCCATGTGGATGTTTCTTTAAAATGTTGATTAAAGGCGCAAAAAAATGTAAATTTTCAGTTACCACGGACTCTTAAGCTAAGGAAACAACTAATATTTGGCGGCCATTTTCTCACTTATTTTACCTCTGAAAACAAGTGACCCCCACCTTCTTCATTTGCAAATGTCTCGACTTATATTCGAGATAAATGTATATTTTTTCATCGAAATAAAGACAAGTGAACAAGCTTTAAAATTATACCAATAACTCTACATGCCCAAAAATTGACGAGAGCCTGATTCCACCACGTTTCCTCACAATGATGGATTCAATGTGATTCATTTGATACAGTCGGTGCCAGCCACTATTTTCTTTCACATAGAAGCAAAAGCAGAATAGTTTAGTCAAATTATCTCAAACGAAACATCTGGCTCTCGATTCGGATGCGTCTGAGCCGGGTTTTTTGTGTGGAAAGCAGCCAGATGTAAGACTATTAGTCTTTCTTGCCTTTTGTTTGTTTGTTTTTGTAAAGTGTTTTACGGCGCTCGCAACTGCATAAGGTCATATGAGCGCGCGGGACACATCTAATATTTTCAGTTGGTAGGAAATGTTGAATATTGCCCGGGTGGCGGCCGAAACCTACTCTAATCGATTTTAGACCACCAAGGGATCTTTAACGTGCGCAACTTGCACACGGGCCCTCCGAAATTTTTCTCCCTTGTCTAAATAGGCTAGGTGTAGATCTTTCCTACCAGAAGATCAGGGGTGTGGCAGAAAGACAGCAGTAAGGAGGAGCCAAGGAGTAGCAGTAGAAAGGCTGCAGAAAGAGAAGCCCAGAGGAGGGGGCAAAGGAGGTGAGGGGGTGGGGGCAGAAAATGGAAATGAAAGCAGACAACAGAACATTGCTAGAGAGCAGGAAAGAAGGTGGAAAGAGACAATTTCAGAGAAGAAAATTTTTCGGTCGCTACCTGGATTCGAACCCGGGACCTTTGAATGAGAGGTGAACACCTTAACCTCTAGGCCACGAGAGCCCTTTCTTGCTTTTGTTCTCATCTTTGTTCCTTTACTGTTCTTAGTTTTTTTGGAAGGGTTTTGTTTTGGTTTCTTTAGGAGGTTTGTAGTTTTAGTGTTCATTTAAGACATCTCATTGTTATATTATCTTTAAATATTATATTTACGAAAGCTCGTCACTTTGGCAACCTGAAACTTTCGAACAACTTAGCTTTCGAATTTGACGAAATTAATGGTGGTTCAGAATCATTTAAAGGGTGCACAGTTTTATTGGGGAGCCTGAAGTCACTGTAGTTTAATTTTAAGTTTTTCATTAGTTTCGTTTGGATCTAATCTTGGGAAAGTCCGTCTTCTAAGACGCAATTGTAAACAAGTGAGTTTTCCGTTTACTATCTGTGCGCACTGGTTTCCACACATTTGAAATTCTGGCGTGTACAACCACGAAAGCGGAATAGAGAATCAATCTATACATCTCTATATCTAAACTTTCTAATTTTTTTTGCATCCCTCAAGATTTATTTCTCCGTTCCAGTAGATTGTAAATATATTAAGCCAATGAGTTTCAGTTGATGTAAATGCACTGATCATTTCTTTCATCGAAAGGGGGTCCTACTAGTCTATTATAATTCCGTATTGAGTTTTTTAAAAGAATTTAGCAATTTCCTCACTGGAAATTTTAAAAAGAAACAAATAAAAGAAAGAGTTTCTGCAGTCTAATTGACTACCCAGCACAGAATTCCATGCTGAAGGAATCTCGTCAAGGCCCCTGTGTGTGAGTTTGGGATGCAACTAGACATAAACTATGCTAAGAGCCGTTGGAGCAGAACTCAATACTTGGAGAGGCCTCCTTTGAGAGACAAGTCAGTCTGGATAACTAAAGAACGGAATACATCGCGGAGGGAGAAGAACGTGGAATTAGATCACAAATGTGGGGAAATGTGTATACTTTGTTATAGTTGTTTGCCGTGAAAGATAATATGACGAGATACATGGCGAATAAAGGAGTTATTCTGGTCTTTCTGTCTGTGTATATCACGTTCCTGTCTTTTTTTATTGGATCTTCTTGCTTCGCAGAGCTGAGATCTGAGAATAGTGGAAGAAGCTGGTCGCAAAATCTGCTGTGGTGGGTGCCCCAATGATCGATCGAACCACTGACACTTTCTGCAGCCTTTATACTGCTACTCCGTGGCTCCTTCTTGCTGCTGTCTTTCAGCCACACCCCTGATCTTCTGGTAGCCCAGTGGAGGGGGCAAAGGGGGTGAAGTGGTGGGGGCAGAAAGTGGTGACGAAAGCAGACGACAGAATATTGCAAGAGAGAAAGAAAGAAGGTGAAAGGAGACAATTTTAGAGAAGAAAATTTCGGTCACTACCCGGATTCGAACCCGGGACCTTTGAATGAGAGGTGAACACATTAACCTCAAGGGCACGAGAGCCCCCTGGAAAACCTTAATAGTTACACTGAGATGGTGTCTCTCACACTGCCTGGCTTGGCCATGACAGGCAAGATTTAACCCTGTCTCCTGAATGCTCTAAATAATGTCGACGAGTATTTCAGTATTTCTAAAAAAAATCATTTTGACAGACTGCTATGCCAAGCGTGCGGATCGGATTAACGAATTAATTTCCTCTTGGAAGTGGTGGCACAGAGTTCCCCACGTCGTATGGATACGATAGTAAAACATGAAGTACGGATAGAGTTACGCACTCCTACAACACGTACAAACAAAACAACAACCAAACGATACCTTCAGACATAGTTGGTCGCTTTTAAGCACAAGAGGGCTATCCCGAAAAAAAGCTGTTTTGACGAAATGGAAGTAGAAGTTTCTGGACTCTTGTTCAGTTTCTTTAAAAGACAAGGAGAGTATTCTCTGCAACCAAACAAAAATACACACTAATTAAACCAAACTTCTCGTATAGGTAAAGCAGTGTCCACTTTTGGTATAGGTCAAGAATTCTGGAAACCCTCCGCAATCTGGGTTAGCCCGCTTGTCCTTAAATAAAAGCGAGCAGTCGATGTGAGACTTGTAGCTGTTCCGTGTCCAGCTCCACCGGCGCCCCAGCCCAACCGCAGCTGATTGGCTCCGTCACTGGAGACCGTCTGACCTTGTTTACCTTGTGGCTGACCCCAGTGCAGGGTGCTAGGCCCCCACGGCGAACGGCGGTTGGCGGGTGCTCTGGTGTGGTTTGTTTCTTCTTTCCTATCAAACATCTATCGTCCCCATCTCCCCTCCTTCTATTTTGTGTTTGTTACTCTCTTTTGGTGGGTGGTTGGGAGGTGCTCTGGTGTGGTTTGCTTCTGCTTTCCTATCAAACATCTATCGGTAGGTGGGTGGTGGGTGCTCTAGTGTGGTTTGCTTCTTCTTTCCTATCAAAAATGTATCCGCTTTACCTCTCCTCTTTCTTTTTTGTGATTGTTACTCCTTGTAACACCTCTAATCTCCGGCACTTATATGACCTTATTGTGTTGCAAGGGCTGTAAAGCTCTTACCTTTAAAAAAACGATCCTGCATCGATAACCAAATAAAAACACTCAGACAGAAAGAGACGAGCTAAATGTACAAGGGCACCATGCAGTATGTGCAGTGAAAATGGTGAAATGGTGTAGGTTTAACGCCCCTATCAACACTATTAGGTTATTTAGGAGGTGGGACCTCCGAGTTTGACGTCCATCTCCGAAAGGACGGAGCCAAATGGAAAATTCGTGTTAAGTGCCTGTTCCCAAGGACAAAACATCGGACCGAGCTGACGCTCGAACCCCCGAACCCGCAATCTCACGATCACAGTATGTGCAGGGGTGGAATGAGTGGAAAGCAATACGGGGTGGCCACTAGGGATGGGTTCCCGATTATTGAAAGCTATGAGTCGTAGGAATCGACTCCGAACCCAGTTGCTTACTTTCAATGATGCGATTTCTTCCGGCGGTTACTTGGTTGGCTCGAAACATCTTCGAGATTTAGGATAACCTTGATGTCGGAAAAACAACTTTCCACAAGATGAAACAGATACTAACAAACATCAATCTGTCACTGGAATCGAG
>NW_004797347.1:367061-369403 GCF_000002075.1 Aplysia californica
CGGACTCGATTCTTCGCCCAGCTCTAGTGTCCACTATGGATGGGATCGCCCGACTCGGTCGCCTCAAAAACAAACGTGATTGTTTTCAGTTTCAGGCGATCGAGTCGGGCGATCGGCCGATCCCGTGCGTAGTGGACACCCCGTATAAGAAGACCTTTTATGTGACACTGCCAATGACATTTGTGAGGTAGCGTGGTGGAATCAGGCCCTCGTCAATTTTTGGGCATGTAGAGTTATTGGTATCACCTTAAAGCTTGTTCACTTGTCTTTATTTGGATGAAACAATATCCATTTATCTTGAATACAGGTCGAGATATTTGCGAAAGAAGGAGGTGGGGGTCACCTGTTTTCAGAAGTAAAATTAGTGAGAAAATGGCCGCCAAAGATTAGTTATTTCCTTAGTTTAAGAGTCCATGGTAACTGAACATTTACATTTTTTGTGCCTTTAATTAACGGTTTTTTTAAAATCCACACAGAAATGAGTTCTGTAATGGGCATGAAAGGTGTTGAGCCAAAAAACAAAAATTTCATAAAAATTCACAAACTTGCGGAAAAACACAAGTTTCTTCACTTTAATTATTTTGACGAGAGCCTGATTACACCACGCTGCCTCACATTTTTGTTTCTATTTGCGAAATCTGAGATTATTACTACGACAAATTCATACATATCATTCTCTACATCGTGTGGACGTATACTTCATCCTTTTCGCAAAGGGATGGGTTAAAAAAAACTTTTAAGTTTTTTTATTCAAACTTTAAAAAACAACTGAGACACATATTTGCATCATCATTTATGTTATTATATTTCAATGTCTTTTTTGGGGGTTCTTATCTGAACAAAAAAAACAGGTTATATTCTCAGTTTTCCGCTCGACATTAAACACTAATTATTGGCGAAGGAGGGAACGACGATTGACATGCGCGCAAGACCTATGTAAATGTGCAGTAACTTTGCACCAAAAGTTGAAAAAACTGTATTAATGTGTACACTTCACAAATAAATATTGACTTTATGGGCACTGGAGAGATCAGATGAAAATAAGAACTTGTGTGCTGAGCAGTCGATTACTTTAATCAACTCAGTCTTATTCACAGTACTCTCAAAGTTCGGAGCTCTCGTGGCCTACAGGTTAAGGTGTTATTTAAAGGTTTCTTATTCAAAGGTCCCTGGTTCGAATCCGAAAAGCCACCGAAAAATTTTCTTTTGTAAAATTGTTTCCTTTCCCATCCTTTCCTGCTCTCTAGCAATGTTCTGTCGTCTGCTTTTTTCTATTCTTTCTGCCCCCCACCCCTTACCACCTTTGCCCCCTCCTCTGGGCTCCTGACTCTTTCTGCAGCCTTTCTACTGCTACCCCTTGGCTCCTTTTACTGCAGTCTCTCAGCCACATTCTTGATCTTCTGGTTAAACAGATCTACACCTAGCCTTCTCGGACAAGGGCGAAAAATCTCGGAAGGCCCGTGTGCAAGTTGCGCACGTTAACGATCCCTTTGTGGTCTACAATCGATAAAAGTAGGCTTCGGCCGCCACCCGGGCAAAGTCCAAAATGTCCAAGCAACTGAAGAAGTTTCACGTGTCCCGCGCGCTCTTATGACATTATGCAGTTGCGAGCGCCGTAAAACACTAACCAAAAAAAAAAAAGACAAAAAAAAGAGCCAGTAATATTATGATGATGAAATGTATAACCCACCACGTATAAAAAAGACAAAAAGCATTATAAACGACCCATCACACCCCCTATCCACGCAAATTGTAAGATCACGCAGCGGCAGATATTCTCCAAAAAAAAAGAAAGAAAGATATAAAAGAAGTTTTTTTACTATCTAGCATAAGGCTTTTGTCAGAATGACCACAGATGTGTGTTGCTTTTTATAGTATGTATCTATATATAACTCCAAAGGTCTTGTAATTTAATTCCTGCATGTGGTTGAATGATGCATATGATGTGAATGTACAGTTTGTCAGCTTTACTTATGTGAAGTGTGCTGACAAAATGAATTACTTCTCGTATTCGAGCCCTATGGAAATAGAAACATCACGCTTATACTATAGGTGAAGTCTTTAAAATTTATAGGTATGAAATAATAAAAGGCATGTTATACTTAAAGAATATGGCATCAATTTGAAAAAAATCTACAAATTTGACCCTAATAATTGATTTTTGGCCAATATCTCCATTTCTGGAGTGCGACAAGTAACTCATTCCGTCAGCACGTCTCACAAATTGAATTTTAATGAGAGTAATATGTAATTTTTTTGTGTATACCTGCATGTGTTTTTACGGTCCTGTACAGACAAGAAAATTTCCCTCTGGGATAATGAGGTATTATCTTATCTTATCT
>NW_004797347.1:372606-375013 GCF_000002075.1 Aplysia californica
TATCAAGACGTATAGAGATTGATACATCAAATCTTTTGCACACCCTGAGCGCGCGTTTGAGTATGCCGTTCTATAGATATAGAGTGATCATATGTTTTTTTGCGACAGTGCAGCAACTTTGCCTCGATTCTATTCACAACCTTCAGATCAGCTACACACCTAGACATACAGAATAGATAGATATACTACAGACAAGCCCTCACATCGTCGATGATGGAGAGATTGAGAGAGAGAGAGAGAGAGAGAGAGAGAGAGAGAGAGAGAGAGAGAGAGAGAAACAGGCAGACAGACAGACAGACCAACAGACAGACAGACAGACCGAGAGAGAGAGAGAGAGAGAGAGAGAGAGAGAGAGAGAGAGAGAGAGAGAGAGAGAGAGAAAGAGAGAGAAAGAGAGAGAGAAACAGACAGACAGTCAGACATACATACATACAGACAGACAGACAGACAGACAGACAGACAGACAGACAGAGAAAAAGACAGAGAAAGAGAGGGCATTTTTTTCCAACCAAGGTTCAGACCTCCAACAGAGCAAAGACCATCCATCTTGCTCGGCCCAGCCCGGGGTAATCTCCCTTTATTGTCGTCTGTTCGCCGCCAAATCTCGACCACCGACACCGCCAGCAACCAACGCGCGCCGATTTCCCTTCCTGTATCACTCCGCGTTTCTGTTTCCGTGTCAAAGGGCACGACTGTTATCGAACCTCTCCAGCATGTGGGAACCTTCCGCGGGCTTGTCCACTGGGGAGGCTTGTCAGCTACAAATGAGTCCTTGTGGGTGTCGCACATACTTACACACTGGTGGGGTCAGGCGTGTGGAATCCAAGTAAGGGCGAGCTGAAGCTGAGATACAGTTTACAGCGAGGAAGCGCGATAGCCGCCACATTTCGTCAAGAACAGATTGGAACTACAGAAAAACTTACCAAAACAACAACAACAACAACAACAACAACAATTAAAATGATAAATATTTCATTTTGTTTCTTTAAGTTCTGCTCATTATCACCGCGTGGGTGGTTGGCGGGTGCTCTGGTGTGATTTGCTTTTTCTTTCTTATCAAACGTCTATCGTCCTTATCTCTCCTCTTCCTTTTTTGTGTTTGTTACTCTCTTGTTTTTTTGCTGCCGCTTATACCCTTTTTGTTATTGCGGGAGTTACTTTCTTGTAACACCTCTAATCTTCGGCACTTACATGACCTTATTGTGTTGCAAGTGCCGTATACTCTTACTAAAACTAAACTAAAATATTATCACAGCTACTACCCTAGCAAACGATGTTGAATCACCAACTGTGAAAAAAAGACGCTAACATGCTTCAATGTTCCTTCTGTCTTCTTCTCTTCATCATCATCATCATCATCATCATCATCATCATCATCATCATCATCATCATCATGAAGCGTCAGGTCTAAAACAACGCTCGTTGGACCTATTTGTGATGCAACTGCCATGATTAAAACTCTTACTAAAACTAACAAAAGAAATGTATGGAACTCATCAGCAATCATTATTAATTTCTCAATTCGAAAGCTTTCAAAAAAAAGAGAAAGCAATATCCTCCTGATCTTTACTCGTTGCCTATCTGTTTAACCCTATCCATACGACGTGGGGAACTCTGTGCCGCCACTTAACCCTATCCGTACGTCGTGTTTTACTATCCTATCCATACGACGTGGGGAACTCTGTGCCACCACTTTCCAAATAGGAAATGCACTCGTTAATCCGATCCGTACGCTTTGCACAGCAGTCTGTCAAAATGATTTTTTGAGAAATACTGAAAGTTTCAAAGAGATCTTCGTACTAGAAGTATTCTAAAATGTGAAGAATACAACCCCGGGGGTACAAAATGACCCCGGGGCGTACGGATAGGGATAAACCTCCTTTCAACCTCAGACAATTACCAAATTACTTGCATACATTCGTTATCATACACATATCATGACAGCGGCTGGTGGCCTTGAGCTAAAGAGTACATCTGTCCAGCCACGTTTGCTGTTCAATTTGTCATGAATCATCCTTTGCAGTGACACGATGTTTTGTTTTGTTTGTTGGTTGTTGTTTTTGTGTTGTTGTTGTTGTTGGGTTTTTTTTTGGGGGGGGGGTTAATTTTTGTTTATTTTGATTTGTTCGTTTTTTGTTTGTTTTTGATTTGGGGTTGGGTTGTTGTTTTTTTTGGGGGGGGTTGTTGTCGTTGTTGTGTGTGTGTGTGTGTGTGTGTGTGTGTGTGTGTGTGTGTGTGTGTGTGTGTGTGTGTGTGTGTGTGTGTGTTAGCTTATCCGTACGAAATGTTTGGAGCCCCGAAGAGCGTGCTCTTCGCCAGAGCCAGCGCCTCCCTTGGGTAGCGGGTGAGGCAGTCCAACCTCCCTGAATCCACCCCCCCCCCTCCCGAAGAGATGCCACCGCCGGGT
>NW_004797347.1:375113-376377 GCF_000002075.1 Aplysia californica
GGGTGTTGTTGTTGTTGTTGTTGTTGTTGTTGTTGTTGTTGTTGTTGTTGTTGTTGTTGTTGTTGTTGTTTTGGTCGTTGCTTAGTTCTCTCAATAAACTGATCTCAGTTTGCCGCAGTTTCTATGCCTCAGTTCAAGACCATTAACTCTATTCAAGTTTCCCGAGAAACTGAAGTCGTCTCTTCCTAATTGTTTTTATTGGTCCGCAGCCCACGGGTCCTTCTTTCCGCACTACCTTTTTCGTTTCTTTTCTTTCCAAGAAATGACTAAAGTCTTCAAAGAAACTACTTTTTTTTCTTTTAGTTTATTTTTATGATCTCTGGGGACCTCCACCATTTGGGTCGTAAAGAGTTTTGCTCGTTTAAGTAAGTTTTTATGGCGCTCGCAACTGCATACCATCATATGGTCGCTTTTAAGCACAACGCGGCTATCCCGGAAAATGCTGCTTTGAGAAAATCGAAGGTAAAGGTTTTGCCCCTCGTTCAGTTTCTTTAAAAGGCAAGGAGAGTTTTCTCTATAACCAAACAAATATATACACACCAATGAAACCAAATTTGTCCTATATGTGGAGCTATGCCAACATTTTGTGTAGGTCAAGATTTCTGGAAACCCCCGAAATCTGGGTTAGCACGCCTGTCCTTAAAAGCGACCATATGAACGCCAGTAAAGAGTTTAATAATAAATAATAAATAGCATAATTTGTACAGCGCATATCCCTGCTCGACAGCAAGTTCTATACGCTTTACACTATAGTTTTCTTTATACTTTTTCAAAACTATCGATCAACACTGCTGTGGGCGGTTTGCAGGTGATCTAGTTTGGTTTGCTTCTTCTTTCTTGTAAAACACCTATAGTCTTTCTTCTTTTCTTCGTATGTTACTCTCTAATTATACAGCTGATATTCGGAACATATATGACCTATTTCTTTTGCAAGTGCCGTAAAACTCTTACTAAAATTGAACTGAAACAAACCAACGCATCATGTTTTTAGACAAATTCTTTTATTGGGTTGTTCCTCATCCTCACATTCACGCCGCAAACATAGTATGCATTTTTCATAAATAGTCGTGAATTTAATATCAAAAGTGTGCAAAGACAGACATTTTCTGGACATATCTGTAAAGAAATATATACACGTACATTCTGTGTCAGTGAGCAAGGCTCGAATGACATCCAAAAAAATGTCCTAACTTCCATATCAACCATTCCAGAAACTCTGAATGAAAAGAACGGAAATTAATTAATTAATATAATAAAAATAAAG
>NW_004797347.1:377202-378740 GCF_000002075.1 Aplysia californica
AGACAGACAGACAGACAGACAGACAGACAGACAGACAGACAGACAGACAGACAGAGTAACTACACTGGACCAAAATTTGACTTGATGATTCAGTCTCCTGAAAGATGCTGAAAGGTTTTTGTGTTCTTAACTTTTTAAAGAGGAAGTGGCATATACTTTAGTCCCATCAGCCGCAGACCAAAGTCGATGTTAAGGCACATTCTGAATTCTTTGCCACATCGACAGGCCGAAGGGCTAGAACTCAAATGACCACTGGATCGGAAAAGTAAAATAAAGTAAGGCACATTCTGAAACATCATTTATGGAGCATAACATAAATATGCATATTATTATGTATTAATCCTGCCGTTGTCTGCCTTTTTATGCTTCAGATAAAGGGAATAGAATTGAAAGAAATACTTATGCGTTTTATCCAATTTTGCTTTTTTTAACTTAATATTTCTCGAAAACTTTGATTGATTTTCTTCATATTTGCAGAATTGATGTCTTCATGGTTGAATTTTGTTAGTCCGAAAATTCGTAGACATTGGTGCATGTATGATTGAGTTATTGCCCTGTAAGTGGGTCCTTTTTTTTAGAGGAGATTGGGGATCGTGATAATGGTTAGATCTTTGAAAGAATATGTGTGTGGGCATAACTCCGATTCATAATAGCGCCAGTGGGATCAAAATAGCTCAACTTTTCTCCTATCAGAATCAAAATTATCCCTCGCGAGTGCCACATCACACACAAAGATTACTTTATGGAATATTCTTTCGCAACATCATTTCCTCCAATAGAACCGTACTGACATTCAGAAGAATACACGAATAAAGAAACGGACAACACACAACAAAAAAAGATTACGCCATCTTCATTGTCGAGGTAAAAAAGGCACGTGTGACGTCATAAAACAAGTTTCCAAAACGTATGTTTAACCCTATCCGTACATCGTGTTTTACTATCGTATCCATACGACGTGGCAAACTCTGAGCCTCCACTTTCCAATAAGGAAATTTACTCGTTAATCCGATCCGTACGCTTTGCATAGTTGTCTCTCAAAGTGATTTTTTGAGAAACACTGAAAGTTTTTCTAAAATATGAAGAATACAACCCCGGGTGTACAAAATGACTCCAGGACGAACGCATAGGGTTAAACATTGAAGAAGTCTTGAAAATGTCATGTCAGTTTCAAGGCACAGGGTGCTACAAAGAAACGCCAGTGCGAACACATTACAAAGCATCACTAATCAACAATAGATACATCAGAGAGAAGTTATAAATATCAAGGCACTTCAGACGATGTATAGTAAGAAATTATGTGCACATTCGTTTCATCGAGGAACTCCTCTGGAAGTCAAGCAAACAAACAAACAAAACTGCATAGTTTTCGTGAAAACACAGTGGTAAAAAAGTCATCATTATCATGCTGAAATTGAAAACATATTATTTATCTTGAGATCTCAGACGAGTCGATAAGCAGGAGTGCTATTGTAGAAAATACTGGATTACATGGAAATATGTACAAGTGTGTGTGTATATGTATATGCATATATATA
>NW_004797347.1:379380-384725 GCF_000002075.1 Aplysia californica
TATCACCAATAACTCTCAGGTTTTACTATAATCTATCACCAATAACTGTAAGATTTTACTATAATCTGTCACCAATAACTCTCAGGTTTTGCTATAATCTATCACCAATAACTGTAAGATTTTACTATAATCTATCACCAATAACTCTCAGGTTTTATTATAATCTATCACCAATAACTGTAATATTTTACTATAATCTATCACCAATAACTCTCAGGTTTTACTATAATCTATCACCAATAACTCTCAGGTTTTACTATAATCTATCACCAATAACTCTAAGATTTTACTATTATCTATCTCCAATAACTCTCAGGTTTTACTATAATCTATCACCAATAACTCTCCGGTTTTACCATAATCTACCACCAATAACTCTAAGATTTTACTATGCCATCGGTAGACACTGTTTTTTTGCTGTCCAGATAACATAGAGGCGTTTACCGTTTCTATTCTACAAACAAATTAATGTGCACTTGGGCTGTTTGCATCAACATCCGAGCTTTAAAGCTTCGGAGGTCGGTCTGCTATATCTGTTTTTATATACCGTATAGAAATGGAAAGGACATCACAAGAGAGGCAGACCCAAAGTGACTTGGAGAAGCACAGTAGAGTCTGAAATGAAGTCCTGGAACCATGCGTGGGGGACGTTGACCTAGATGGCCAAAAACAGACAGAGCTGGAGATCCTTTGTTGCTGCCCTAAACGCCAGATGGCATAACGGGTAGTAAGTAAGTAAGAATAGAAATGGAAAAGGCGGGGACACCATGAAAACAGCTAGAAAAGGATGCAAAGGACAGGCTTCGCTGGAGAAATGTTGTTGATGGCCTATGCTCCACTTGGAGTTCTAAGGGGCAAGAGAGAGAGATAGAAATCTATAGAGCTCCAGCCATCTGAAATGACCGCCCCGCCTTAGTTCCAAATTGCAATACTTTCGATGTGCAGAACACAATATACTTTCTCTGTCCCTTCAGTTGAGTCTTCACTGTTAAGCAGTGAATCTTTGTTAATGTGAGTGCGAGTATGTATGTGTATGTATGGGTCTGTTTGTTTATTTGTTTGTGTGTATGTGTTTGTTTGTATGTGTGTGAGTGTGTATGTGAGTGTGTGCATGTGTACGTATAGAGGTATCAGTTACCCCATTCTGAGAATGAGCTTTTAGCTTATATATATTATATTATAACATATATACATACATATGTATATATATTCATAATACACATATCATATATTTGCATGTATACAAAATGTTTTGTTGATATACATTTAAACATTCATATACGCATGTATACACACACACACACACACACACACACACACACACACACACACACACACACACATACATACACATACATACATATAACCACACACACACAAACACACACACACACACACACACACACACACACACACACACACACACACACACACACACGCATAATACTAAAACCAGCAAACAGATACCCCCCACACTTGCAGAAAAAGATCTCTTTTATTCAACACCCCCCCCCCCCTTCCCTTCCAACATCCCTTTATTTATTTTCATTTTATTTTTTGCGATACAGTATTCTTTGTAGCAAGAAATAACAGTTGCATCAAACAGTAAGGTCCTCTGCTCCATCAACTCAGTTTGGGTAAGTTTAAAACTTAACAGGTCATTTCAATAACGTACCGAAGTCCAATTTTGCGAAAATAGAGATTTTTGCATAGGATGATAAAAGAAAGCAGACTGCATCCTGTGAGCCTTCTATGAAGATTGTGTCTTTGATTTCCAGAGCTATGTCCCCTGTTTTGGCTCGCCTTTCCCATACAATGCTAAAAAAATATATTTACGAGAAACAGTTTTTGGCCTTTTTCTCAAAACTACCCAAGTGTGGCTTAGGCACGTTATTGAAATAACCCCTTCATTATTGGTCTTCGAATCTGCCTGTCTGGTCAAACCTGGGTTGAGAGAGATACATCGTCCCGGAAGAAAGACCAACCAGATACTCGATAAGAATTCTCCCCGTACGGGAATCGAACTCAGGTCTTCTGCGTGCCACGTGGAAGCGCCTAATCGCTACACCCCAAGCGATGATGCAGCATAGACGATGCCAATAAATGCGGATGAAGATTGTACATTCACTTTCGTGACTGTTTTTCCCGAAAGCGAACGGCAATCTAGAATCTGGTGGCATCACGATTGATTCTACATGTATATGAGTAGATGCAGATGTCGGTGCCCTTTTTCGCTTTGTTTTGTTTTCTTTTCTTTTCTTCCTCCGAGAAGTGTCAGTAAGACAGCTTCTGTTCAGAGCTATCTGATATCCGTCAGTGTAATAAAGTCACAATCGGGATCGTGTTGTCTTTTGCTTTGTCTTTATGTTTTGAAGGACAGGTCACACAATATTCTTGTCAATGTTAGTATGGTGTCGAACTGGGAAGATTTGGAAGTCAGCAAAGTCTTGTCAATGATGGTATTGTTCCCTTCTAGGAGGGTTTGGAGGCTAATTAAATCAGCCCAGTATCTTGTCTTCATACCGTCGCTTGAGTCGCTTGAGTCGTCGAGGAAACTTGTCCTTGGGATCGGTGCTTGGGGGGGGGGGGTCCCTTCCGCTTCACGGTGAGATAGAACAATAGTATGACTAAGGAGCGGATGCCCCACTGTATGTAATGTCCACATTGGTGTTCCAGGAAAACAAGTAGTCGGGCCTACAATGTTATTGTTCATTGACTACACACGTAAGGAGATCTGCGCTCGGCTTCATCTCTGAGAAGACGGAAGGTGAGTACAGCATTTGCTGGCAGCGTTTGTCATATCAACGATGTTTTTATAGTTTAACTCTCTTCGTACCATGAAGTATCGGCGCATGGTCAATAAGTGTTTAATGATGACAACGATGCATCGGCGCATGGGACAGAAGGAATTAAAGATATCAATGTTTGCTAAAGCTACGCGCGTCTGATGACCATGTCATAACTACAACACTTTTATGTTTTGTTTTAAAATGTTAACAGTACTGACAAACGGATGGACTCCTGCATACATCATAATAATGTTGTTTTCTATGAGTTAATTCAGACAATTTAATGGACATATTACTTTGTAGTGAAGTTCTCAAAATTCGCGATGTCACCCAGTGATACCCTGATTAGAATGTAACATCTGTCGGGTACGCATTGCCTGTTGAGTTTACAAACTCATTCTGTGGCCTGGTCAGAACTACGTATCGTTTGTCTTGTCTCAAAAGTTCTGCTAACAAAGTGACCAGAAACACATCGTCTGTGGATTTGTCTCACTCTGTCCACTGTACGAACAAACACAATAGACGTCTGTTTGGTCAACAATGTCTCAGTTAGTAGATGGAAAATGGCTTGTGGGTTTTTTAGAGCCTCAAACATGGTTGAATTCATGGGATTCATGGGATGATGACGTTTGTGCATGGACACCGCTGTAAGTTCCCCTACCACGTTCTGATGGCTTGGTGTATCTGCTGCTGCATGTAGCCCTGCTGTGGGAGCTGGCCCGTCTGTGCCATGTGGCCGCCCATGTTGCCCTGGGTGCAGTAGGCGCTGGCGGCGGGGGCGGTGCTGTAAGCGAACGGGTTCACGTTGTAGGGCCCGGGGGCGGAGTAAGGCGTGGGGGGCGGACCCATGCAAGGCTTCCCGTCACGAACGAGGACCGGCACAGCCACGCGTCGAGGCGGCTGCATGGTCTGAAGCTCCAGGGATTTATCCTGGCTCTGACGCTTGCACTTGTAGCGACGGTTCTGGAACCAGATCTTGATCTGAGTGGAGGAGAGTTTGAGGAGGTTGGCCATCTGTTCCCGCTCGGGCGCCGACAGGTATCGCTGCTGTTTGAACCTTCGCTCCAGCTCAAAGACTTGAGACTGGGAGAAGAGAACCCGTGGTTTTCTCTTCTGCCGCTGCTTCAGGAGGGTACAGTCGCCATTTGACGAGCTCTCAGTCGTCGATGAGTTTGCTGATGAAGATGACGAGGAGGAGGAGGAGGAAGAAGAGGAGTTTGAGGATGAAGACGAAGTTGAGGTTTTCGTTTTCTCCTTCTCGCTTCCAGCCCCGGAGTTAGCAGTGGGAGGGGGAGGAGGATGAGGGTCATCCAGAAATGTGGGGGCACTGGAATATGGGACACCCTGGTGGTGGCCTGTCGCCTTGTGGGGTGAGGCTTGTTGGGAGGAGCCATGGAGGGGGGACAGCTGGGAGGAAACTCCTGAACTGTGTTGTTGTTGTTGCTGCTGGTGGTGGTGGTGAGGCTGCTGCTGTTGGTGGCAGTGGTGAGGATGCGGTGACTGCTGCAGGTGTCTGTGGGGGCCGTGGTGGAGCGGCGATAGCTGCTGGCAGTTTTGTTTGTCTGGGGGAAAGGAAATGAAAATCATTGTTATTACTAATAATAGATGTTATTTATTAAAAATGGAACGTCTATAGTTCATCTAGGGTGCGGTGGCGGAGCGGTTAGTGCGCTCCTTTCCAGATCGGAAAGTCCAGGTTCGAGCTTCGGTTTGGACAGGGATTTTTTCACCCCCTCCTGCCCACCCAGCTGTAATGGGTACCTGACTTCGAGTTGATGAAGTAACTGGCCACCCTACCACAATATACCGAAGGCCCAGGAAGTTGTCTCTCTAACAAGGAAATCTCCGATGTGCGGATCGGATGCGAGAACAACTTTACTTAACTTTTTATACCTCATCTATACTCTTTACAATCTATAATACTATCCAAGCAAGACTTTGGAAGGCCAAGAAACGTTCTCAGCTTCCCGGGAAACATACGGTGCAAGTAGCCTGTCAATCGCTCAGGTAACATAAAACTGACAACTTTTGCGTCAGAAAAGCTGTAGAGAGGAAGAGCCCGAAACAGCGACGCATTCTCTCCTGATGATCTCCATGCTAGAGTCCGGGATACGGATAATTCGGCTGTGAACAGTGCATACGGCTGTTTTTGACTACGCTGGTACTCATTTCCACACATATTTCTACACACTCCGCAAGAAATTTCACCAAAACCTTTGGTGCAAAATTACCTAGTGAGATGTCTAAATTCAACATTAAAAACAGAACGCAAGTTCAGCTCCGCAGTTCTGAGAAAACGGCGTACTCGCTTGAACTGGTCAATGAGTTGACTCCCGTGTATGCATACCTTATAATTTACTGTGCAGTTTGACATGTCGAGCAGAGGGCTGACCAGGTACATGAAAGGCTTGGACGATATTATCAAAAACGTTTGTTTGTGTGTAAGTACGAACAATTTAATCTTGTAGTGATCAATGGTGTTGACCTCGGTTAATTTATTGACCTTAGGTCACGGTAGCCGTTATTTGTAAATTTAAGTATTCCTTATGTATTGTT
>NW_004797347.1:387186-388719 GCF_000002075.1 Aplysia californica
CCCCACCACCACCCACCACCCCCGCCCTTGCGGTCAAAACGACGATGTAGCGTTATAGCTAGTGTGCTGACGACTCAAAAAACGAGCCCAATTCTGCTGACAATGCAGATAGAGTTCCACCGTTTTTAATTTCCTCAAACCAAATCACGTCCGACTCGACTTGTTAAGCTCATGGTCGCTCTTAAAGCAGAGGGATAATTACAAAACAATTTTCTTCTCCTCTAAGCAATCAAGAATTCATAATTTTCCCGTGGTTTGGAGCCCGGGGTGGGCGAGTGCTGGGCGGGGACATCGCTTTATGCAAGAATGTTAATGGCAGAGGAAAATTATTATCTGGCGATGGATCACAGAAAGTCTCTCTAGTGCCATTTTCGTTTCAACTTAACGTTGAACATTCGGGGCTTGAGGTCCCGCTCGGCCCAGCAGCGTCTCATCAATGAAATCATATCCCCGTCCGCCCGCGGGAAACTGAGCTAATACAACGCACATGTGCGCGGACATACGAGGTCGTAAACAACACTCCTAAGCCGTCGTAAAGTTTGCAGGGTTAGACGTTAATTTCTACGTAACACACGTGCTTCTCATAGGAAATTCAGCGTGAGTGAGTATCGGAGGAGCATGTGCCTTTTATTCTGGCTGGTTATCTTGTGACGTCCAAGATGCCCGGATGTTCATAGCGCCGCCATCAATGACGTTCAAAGCTGCCCGCCTCCTAATGATCTAAAATTGTGTAAAACTAGCTCGGTACCCATTCGATGAATGGACCCAAAAGAATCGATCGTCAAGTTATTGTGGAACCAGTATATGCACTGTTAATGAACGGAACTATCACTTGTTTACAACGACGTCTAAAAAGACGAACTTTCCCAAGATTAGATCTAAACGAAACTAATGAAAAACTGAAAATTAAACTACAGTGACTTCAGACTCCATATTATAACTGTGCACCCTTTAAATGATTCTGAGCCACCGTTACTTCTGTCAAATTTGACAGTTTAGAGGTTGGGAAGTTTTAGGCGGCCAAAGTAACGTATTTTTACATATGTACATGTAATATCTACAATTTTTTCGGGGTTTTTTTATGTTTCATATTTTTTGTCTCGCCTACGTGTTTGTATCAGCTAAATATGCGTATGACTAGATAAACAACCTATTTGCCTTGGTGATTATAAGTAGCTATAGATATAATGTTTTGATAGAATTCAAAGCTCATTATCTAAAGCCTTTGTTTGTCTTCAATATCTATTGTTTGCTGCAGATCACACACATAGCCATTAAAACTGTCGCAAATCAATTATTTTAAAGAATATTTCAAACCTAACTGCGAAACTAAAACTGTCGCAAATCAATTATTTTCAAGATAATTTCAACTCTAACTACGAAATATCAAATTATGGGTTTGAAACAAGGGGGCATGCCCCCCTCTAACCCCACAGATATTTTTTTTTTTACATGGTCAAGAGTCACAAAGCATTTTGATTGGTCTATCTCCGTCGGAGACGTCTCCGGATAGATACTGTGGTCAGGACCCCC
>NW_004797347.1:389120-391146 GCF_000002075.1 Aplysia californica
TAGGACTAAGAAAGTGGCGATGGATGGGACACAAAGAAAGCCCAGCGGAAACATCACAAGACAGTCACTGCAATGGAACCCACAAGGAGCACGAGGCAGGCGTAGGCCACGGGAAACATGGAGGAGATGCGTGGAAAGGGACATGAGAGAAATGAAACTCACTTGGAACGAGCGTGGAAGGATGGCTCAGGACAGAGATAAATGGAAGGAGTTTGCATGTGGCCTATACCCTGCCAGGGGTGCAAGGCATTGATGATGATAAATTCTAAAAATGTTGCAATAGGGACTCATTCCCAAATCCAAAGAAGAACAGAGCGATTTGTATTTTGTTTGTTTGTTTCTGTTGTTATTGTTTTTTGTTAGATTTTTGTTTTGTTTGTTTGCTTGTTGTTATAGGTTTGTATGTGGGGTTGTTGTTTGTTTTGTGTGGGGGTTTTGGAAGGGGGGGGTGTTTTTGTTTTGTTTTGTATTTTGTTGTTGTTTTCTTATTTGTTTTGTTTTTTGTAGTTGTTGTTTGTTTGTTTGTTGTTGTTTTTTTTTTGGGGGGGGGGGTAATTAAGACAAATGCTTGCCGTTAAGATAAAGACGAAAAAATTTGTCAGAGCGACATTGCAATATTATACGTCATCTTGGAAATGGTTGGTGTACGTTTGTAGGTGTACTTTGTAGGTGTACTCTCGCCCCGAAATCATAACCGAGGCATGTCTGCAATAACCTGGCCCGCCCTCGCTCTCCTGTGAGATAAACAAAGTATATCATCTAATCAAACAGCACTTCCCGGCAGCGGCACTGTGGGTGCACGTGCATTCATTACTGCGGGCGCGTGTTTGGATCCGTGCTGGACATTCGGACGCCGGAGTTCAAACAGAACCAGGGGCAGCCAGCTTTTAGCTTTCTTCGATATGATGATTCTTCATATATATTTCTTTCTGTGTGTGTGTGTGTGTGTGACCCGGGGCTGTGAGGGACACACCGTCCCAGCAAGCAGACAGACGGAGATACTCGATTCAAAGCCTCAGCACTAGGGAATCGGACTCCTCACATTGTTGCGTGCAACAGTGAATCGCCTAACTGCTATAATATGATATTATCACAGACACTGGTAAAAAGGACGACAATGTAATGGTGGTGAAGAAGAGTCTAGACAATATTTTAAAAGTATTATTAAGTTGGAATGGATGGGGTTAAAAGGGTTCTGCCTGGAACAACATAACATATCTATCACAGACGCTATAAGCACATGACCGAAACATGCACCTCCCCTCGACATCCTAAGGATACCAGAGGAAGGAAAAAGTAAGAGTAAGTAAGTAAGTATTAAGTTTGACCTTCGAGTATTATGCTAGTGGTCCCCAGTCCAACCGGCCGGTAGGTCTGGCAGAAATCTAGAGCGGCTGCTGTATGCGAATAACCTCCAATTCTCTTGCCACACCTTCTTAGGTAAATAAAAAATTCCTGCATGTGGTTGAATGATGCATTTGATGTGAATGTACATTTTGTCAGCTTTACTTCTCTTTTCATTTTGAGTTTTAATGAGAGTAATATATAATTTAATTTTTTTATAATATATACCTGCATGTGCTTTTACAGTCCTGTACAGCCAAGAAAAATTTCCCTCTGGGATAATAAAGTAGGCCTATTATCTTATCTTATCTTATCTTCTTAGAGAAACCAAGCAGAAGCAATTAAATGCCAAAAGATTATGTAAAAGGCCTGAGTATTCGGACCCGCCTTTACGGCCATCCGTGCCAGAAAATCATCTGTACATACGTCCACTTCCCACGTCCACCCTAGAGTTATTTTTTAGATATCAAAATGACATAGTCCAAGACTTGCATCTGTCTATGCCAACCGCCGCGTTTTTTCCTCGGCAATGGGAGGCTGCCGTGGACAATTCCGACTGAATATCAATTCTAAATTCTCAGACTTTCATCAACAGATGTATGAGGAGTATTCTAAGAATTAAGTGGCAGGATAGAATAAGAAATGAAGAGCTGTGGGAAAGGACAGGACAAAAGGATATAGA
>NW_004797347.1:394426-402502 GCF_000002075.1 Aplysia californica
CTTCACACACACACACACACACACACACACACACACACACACATACACACACAAGAATCCACATTACACGTAAACAGAACAACATAGCGCCTCTATGAGTGACCTCGACCAAGCACACAACCGGAAACAAACACACAGACCCAACACTGGGAGGTGGAAATGATTCACAAAAATTACTCTGATTTTTCCCCCTTTGCCTCTCCGCTCCCTCTTTCCCGGGGACACTCACACACTAAATCCTCTTTGTTCCCACTTATCATTTCACAAACTAGATCCCGCAAACTAATGCGAAAGATGAAGCGTTTGCTCTGCATGTCTGTGAAAACGTTCTGCAGCATTTACTACGGCACCTGCCAGCGTGTTTCTCAGCCAATTAAAAGTTTCAGCTGTGACCAATGCTTAATCCGTGAGTTGGGAAAAACGGCATTGTATACTTAATCCTGGCGCGCGCTCGGCAGTCTTCGGGACTTCCCGCTGGGCTCGTACGGATGCGCCCGGGGGCCGGGCCCTCTTGATGAACTTAACGGTTTCGTTAACGCGGCCCGTGAACGTTTTTGCGGAGATTATCACGTGAGGGCCCACAGGTCTTCGATGTGTTTTCGCCATGTTGATATTCCATTAAATTTCAATTACTCTCAATCATCCCTCGTTTATTCGCCTCTCGTTTGCGCTTTCCTTCCGCAGCAACAATGCGTAAGAGAGCCATTGAAAAAGCATCAGGCACTAACCCATCCGCCACACACGAACGCTGCCTTTTCCAGACCTCGCTCACAGAGAGATGTTTCGTTTCGCAGGAGAGAGATAAATAAGTTACTGCAATTTTTTCGTGAAACAAAAACTCACACCCTAACAACCATTTGCCCACACTTCCACTCACTTACACTTTGCAGCTGCTTTGCTCTGCCGCCATAAAGCTTCCCTTAGAGTTTTCTTATTTCAAACATTTCATTTTCATCACCGTTATAGTTAACCCGTATATAATCATAAAGTTGTGAACTTTAAGCAGCAAGAAGTTTTGGAAAGGCCGAGGCTTGGTAAAAGACACCCCTGCAGCTACAGATATTATCGATTTTGCAGACTACCGTGGAAAGTGATAAACGTTTTTGGAAAACATTTTCGACATATATACAGCGCTAGTTTCTCGGTATGAATTAGCGAAATGACAGAAACCATTTGTTAAACCTCTTCAGAACATATTGAGGTCTAATCTAATTCATTAGATGTGAATAAAGAACACAAAGTTGTAAGAAAATTGACGATTATTTCGCCCCACATGTTCTCTCAATCAAGTTATTATGTCTTCTTGACAAAAATAGAACTTTTCCAAGATGGGCCCCGAGATATGGGAATACAGGGGTCTGTATCCATCAGTTGGAGAACTCACCCTGGACAATTTGCGAGTACGAAGGGAAGACTACAGCCCCGGCTACACGAAGCAACAACAAATTGTATCAGATTCGTCGTGAGCGACAACTGTCCGTTTTCTCGAACTGTGTTGTCTGTTTACACGTTCCAATCTATCGTCCAGTTTTCTTTCGACCGAGGAGATTCCTCGTCATACAGCCACCATGTCTCTTTGCAACGACAGCGATTTGCCTGCTCTCTATATGAAGGTTTTGAGTCCGGGACTTAAAGAATGAAAGGCGAAAACTGTACCTCTAGATCCCCTGTACATTTTGATAAATAACAGAACAGTGTCTTTAGAAAAGGGTGGCCAGACTGCACCGTGTTCTGTGTAGAAGTAGAAGCTTTGGCTTGACTGCAGATGTGCAATATCGAGTAAACTTGATACACAACTTTATCATTGACCCTCAATTAAATAACAAAATAACAAAAATTTGCATAATATCGTATCAATTCAGGATCTTCACGAACTACCCTGCTTATTTTGAGACACTGATGCCGAATATGAAATCAGTTTTTATCTACAATAATTGTTTTCAAAATTTTACGTCCTGCGTGGTGGGAAATTTTAAAGTGATTCTACGTCACAGCGCTTCTCCCCCAAATCTGACCGTGATCGCACGGAAAATATCAAGCAGCGCTTGATTTCTCGACCGAGTCTCCAAGCCACCGTCCAGTCGTCCAGTTTTTGGTACAATTCCTTGGTTACACCAGAGAGTTTACAGTAATACAGTAATATTACTGTAAACCCTCTCTGGTTACACCTAACGATATATTGTATGATCGCTGGATTGTTCAGTTTATCATTACGAGTAACCGGGCCATAAGAGTGAAGAAACATTCGCGCAGCCAGAGGGAGAAAAAAAACCCAGAGAATGATTGTGTAAACCACAAACTTAAGATGTGATTAGAAAAGAAACAAAAATGCCTGCTAATTAATTTCCATCTTAATCTTTCAATCTCCCCTAAACACTTATAGGCTACAATTTTAAGTGAAGTAGATGAACGTCGTAAAGTTCATTCAAACTATATCTTTCTCTCGCTCTGATTCGTTCTGCTTTTTCACCTGTCATTTATACAATTTATTCAAAGGTTTTCCCGGCCAAGATTTAACAAAATGACCCTTAATCACAGCACCTAAAATGTTGCTGAAAATGTAAAAATCATAGAGTTATAAGTGATTACAAAACGAAAAGGTTTTGCATCATATGTCCCCTACTTTCCCCGCTTTTTTTTTCAAATGAAAGACAAACACTACTCTGTATAAGCGCCCCTGTCCCATCAGAACATTCCAGTGAGCCATCTCAGTCTCCAACTTTCCATTTTACCCAAGGTGTTGTCAACACATTTCTTAAGTTCGTCTTCTAACAATCCCATTGTAAGCCACTGGAGTGGGAAGGAAAAAAAAAACAACAGACGTACAATACCCGACGTGCTAGGAAGCCACTCTTGACATATCGTCTGCGACAAGCAAAGAGCAAGGGAGAGAATCGTCTGCACGAGCGAGTTCCCGCTTTCGCGAACCACGGACAACAACGACGACGACGACTATCTATCGCTGCTCCTGGCACGAGCACGGCTCGCCTTACACAAAAGATTAAACTGACAAAAACATTTTCCAAAATGTATGAATCTCCAGGCGATTATTTGAGGCTTTGGGAAGTTATGAATTCTACAGTTACCGGGTATCTGTATGTGTTATCGTTTCCTTACGCACATTATTTTGATGGAAAACTCTTGCCCTCTTTTTCTTTTGAATCCGAATGGCTCACTTTATTTGGATAAATCATATTATGAAAATTGTTTCTGCTTTTCAGGGGGGCAAGGGGGGGGGGGGCGCATATCTAATTTTGTCTCCTTTAAATTTCTTTCTGTTTGTAACATTTTTGGAGGCTTTTTCTACCCTAGATGATGAGTATGTGGCAAGTACATCCTGGTTGAGTCTGTAACTTTGTTGATGCAGACTTTGGACTTGGATCAGGTGAGTGCGGTGCAAGACTGGGCAATGAAATATATCAAGAGCCAGTGTGATTTATTCTAACAAGGGTCGGTGATGTAGGGGTTAGGTGCTTCACCGTCGCCAGTAGAAAACCCGAGTTTGATTCCCGTGGGGAGGGAGGGAGTGGGGGGGGGTTATCGAGAGAGTATAAAAAATATCGGTCTTTCTGCCAGGTTGGCCTTGACAGGCAAGGTCGATTGCTCGCCTCCTAGATAGCTTGAAGTGTGTCGATGAGACATACAAAATTTAGATTGGAACAAAAAATAGGCTTGTTTCTTCTCCCACACCTATCCAAAAGTAAAACACCAGCAGCCAAGCGCACACTCGCACAGGCACAGAGTGCTCACGGCTGTAGGAGGAGACGTAGAAAAGAACACGTGAGGCGTCGTGGTGAGCTCAGGCGCTCTTCTTTTCTTCTTTTTTTTTAAATAGAGGTTTTACGGCGCTCGCAACTGCATAAGGTCATATGAGCGCCAGAAGATTAGAGGTGTTGCAAGAGAGTAACAAACATAAAAAAGAAGAAGGGGAGATAAGGATGATAGATGTTCGATAGGACAGAAGGAGCAAGCAACACCAGAGCACCCGCCAACCACCCACAGGCGCTCTTGAAAATAATGAAATCGAAGAAAACAGAAGTAGTAGCACCTACCAACCACCTTCGCTCCCACATTCACAGGAACAGAAGTCATGTCTGTCGCATGCAACAGCGAAGAAGTAACCATTTTAACACATAGACGTAGGTACGCGTGTTGCCTTTGAACTTATCAGATCCGTTCCTTATCTCTGTGAGTCGACCACCGTCCACGGTGTGATTATCGTGCATATGAAGTGAGTCTAGAATTACTCAAAGCGGTCACCCGCACCTATGAGAGCCCGAGAGCGATATAAAGGGTCAGTTAAGTGCACGAGTGATTCTAATTACTGCTTTATCCTTCAATCGACTCAAATTAGATCGTCTAGGAAGCGGGCTGCTTTGACAATGCCTATCAAGCCCAACCTGCATTGCCGAGTAGGGTGCAACATTGCAACACACAAGAGCAGTTACTCAATGAAGTAGATTCCAAACTAAAGAATCAAAATAGCGTCTTATGCATGCAACAGCAAAGAGCTTAGCCATCACCCACCCACCCCCCGAAACACACACACACACACACACACACACACACACACACACACACACACATACACACACACACACACACACACACGCGCGCGCACGCACCCACACATATAAACACAGACACACACACACACACACACACACACACACACACACACACATACACACAAACACACACACACACACACACACTGACACCAGAATGATTTGTTTGTTGGTGCCTTTAAGCCTGTCTTTTCTCCATTCCTACAAGTCGACCACCGACCGTCCAATCTCGTCTTCTGCATACGACAGAGAAGAACCTAACCATCACCCTCCCCCCACCCCCTCACACACACACAGACTGACAGCAGCCCGTCTGTGTTGCCTTTGAAAGCCTGTCTGTTCTCCATCCCTACTGCTGCAAGTCGACGACGACCACCGACCGTCCTACCGTCCGTCCAGGTCTGATTATCGCGTAGTTCAAGTTGAGTCTACGAGAACTCGATCTACCACCAGGAGCGATCGCCCGCACCCACGGCGGCCCGGCACGAGAGCCGATTGTCCCCGCGCTTGTATACAACTCTGCAAACACAGGAGTCTCGAGGTCTTGAGACGAGAGGGAGGGGGGGGGAGGGAGCATTCACCCAGTACTGGAATTGAGAGACCTCAGAGAAGATCCTACCGCCAGGAGGGGGGGGGGGCAGGCATCCAGTTCTGGAATTGAGAGACCTCAGTCAGAGAAGATCCTGCGCCTTCCGGCCTCAGTGGAGGCGAGACAGGTCTTTGATGTGGTCGCTTTGAACCTACGAGGGGCGATCTCACAGTTTGGAATTGGCTGGCAGCCGGACGACAAAGGCGGGGCTGGGGTTTAATCCAGCGTTTTCATCACATGGAGATAAAAGCTTGAGATACCCCGTGTATCAGCTCGTGAGTTGAGAGCTGTCTTTACAGTTGGCCCAGCTGAGGGCGAGACAGGGGGGGGAGTTTGGGTAAAGGTGGAGAGATGGAGAGAGAGTAGAGAGAGAGAGAGAGAGAGAGAGAGAGAGAGAGAGAGAGAGGGGGGGGGAGAGAAGGAGAGAGGGGGGGAGATGAGAGAGAGAGCGAGAGAGAGAAGGAGAGAAGGGAGGGAGAGAGACACAGAGAGAGAGGAAGAAAGAGAAGGGGGGAGAGACAGAGAGAGAAAGGGGAGGGAGAGAGAGTGAGTGAGTGAGAGAGAGAGAGAGAGAGAGAGAGAGAGAGAGAGAGAGAGAGAGAGAGAGAGAGAGAGAGAGCGACCTTGTACCATTTAATGCCAGAGCCTCAGGGAGCACTGCCTTGGGGGAGATATCTTTTAAAATTCTACACACCAAAAAGCGCTGGTTCCCTATTGGGACGAGAACTTTGACCACCAATTTAAGATGATGATGATGATGATGATGATGATGATGATGATGATGATGATGATGATGATGATGATGATGATGATGATGATAATGATAATAATAATAATAATAGCAATATAACAATAATAACAATAACAGTAATAATTATGATGTAAATATTAAAGGTAATAAAATATTTATATTAAATACATGTAATAGTAACAATAATAATAATAATAACAACAACAACAACAACAACAACAACAATAATAATAATAATAATAATAATAATAATAATAATAATAATAATAATAATAATAATAATAATAATAATAATGATAATAATAATAATAATAATAATAATAATAATATTAATATACGTTTCCGAAAGAACTTCAAAATTATGATTCATTCATTCAATCTTACCTGGACGTTTATATTTTGTATGCTTTATCAAAGGACGCTAGCATAGTACGTACATAAACAAGCTGTATGGGTGCTTTGGGAGGCCCAAAAATTAGAAGATAAAAAGAGTCCGGTTTTCCTTGCCCCATAACGATATCGCACGTGCAATTTATCATATTAAATTATTTTATTATTATTTGTTAGCTTATCTACGTACGCCCCGAGGAGTTAGACGAAGGAATGCTACAACCTACGCATTTGCTGTGCCAATAACCTTCAAAACTTAAAACGTGTAATTCAGCAGAGCATATTATTTATTATTATCAAGATTTGTGTTAAAGATTAGACAACTATTTGGTCGATTTTAAGGACAAGCGGGCTAACCCAGATTTCGGGGGTTTCCTGAAATCTTGACCTACACCAAAAGTGGGCATTGTTCTACCTATAGGAGAGGTTTGGTTTCATTGGAGTATATTATGTTTGTCTGGTTATAGAGAAAACTCTCCTGGTCTTTTAAAGAAACTGAAGAAGGGTCCAAAACTTTACCTTCGATTTTCTCAAAAGAGCATTTTTCGGGATAGGGATAGCCCACTTGTGCTTAAAAGCGATCAATTATTATCAAGAGCTGTTTTAAAGATTAGACAATTATTTATGTTCATGAATATACACGAAGGTGTTTTTTACACCTCTACCGACACAATTTAGACCATTTTGAAGGCAGGCTTCCACCCTGTGTGTCAGGGCAAGCCAGCCAATCAGCCCGGACTCAGCAGAATAAATGCTCGATAAAAATACTTATCGCCAGCGAATCAAACGGGGTCTTCTGCATGCGACAGCCAAGCGCATAACCGCTGCACCACAGACACTGGTACACTTAGTTATCAAGGTTTGTATTTAATAGCCAGTGCCCACTGGAGGATCCATTTTCTTTTTTACAAACCGATCGCCAACCGATCGCCCGACTCGCGAGACATTTTAGCGATTTATACCTCTAAAACTTTTAACATCTTCATTTTTCGTGAACATAATTAGATCTAGAACACCTGAACTCAAAGTAATATCTTTATTTTAAGATGATTAGTACGTGGCTAAAGAACAGGATCTATGAAGCTTGTCTCTGCATTTGCGTTTGTACGTGTGGTTTTGTTGGTTAGTTTGTTTGTTTGAAAGTTTCTTTGTTTGTATGTTTCTTTGCCTGTTTGTTTGTTTGTTTTTAACTAAGGAACCCGACGGTCTTTCTTTAGAAGGAAATCCACACAATAAATAAAGCAAATCCAACTTTTAAAAACAGTATTGTTTTCACTTTTCCACAGCAGCAAAATTAATGTACATGTAAATGTATGTGTGTGTAACTCGAAACTATTCCTCTTGCGCGATTTTTTTGTTTTTGTCACTTTGTGAATTCAGACGTGTGTCAATGACTTGTTCTGTACTATTTCTTGTCATAACTGTGTAAAACCAGCTTTGTTAATGTAAGCCATGAAAGTAGAGGCATTATGAAATAATATTTGTTTATCTACTTTTTGTTTGTTTCTGCATTTGTTGTTTCTTTCATTTGCTTTTTCATTTATTTCTCTATTTTCTTTGAATGTATTTGTGAGTTGTGCTGACAAAATGAGTTACTTCTAGAGATCCAAGAATGGAGATATCGGCTGAAAACCAACACTGGGGTCAGATGTATAGATTTTCAGTTGATGCCATTTTGTTCAAATCTACCGTGTCTTTTATTATTCCATACTTACAAATTGTACAAAATCCACCCATAGAGTTGATTTATCAATTTCCATACTGCTAAAATCAGAAAA
>NW_004797347.1:402602-405102 GCF_000002075.1 Aplysia californica
ACTTATTTATTTATTTATTTATTTATTTATTCATTTATTTATTCATTTATTTATTTATTTATTCATTTTATTTATTTATTCATTTATTCATTTATTTGTCGTCTCTCTTTTCAAAATGTAACCAGTATGCTAATATATTGAGCTACTCACTGCGTGTCCATACGTTTTTGTTTTCTGTTTACGCTTGTATCTAGTCCCATTCTTTAAAAATGGTATTTATTTGTAGTAAAAATGGTATTATTTGTAGTAAAAATGGTATTATTTGTAGTAAAAAGGGTATTTATTTGTAGTAAAAATGGTATTTATTTTTAGTAAAAATGGTATTTATTTGTAGTAAAAATGGTATTATTTGTAGTAAAAATGGTATTTATTTCTCGGCCTCTTTCTGTCATTTCTTTATTTCGTTTCTTCAATTTCTCGAACATAACTACACTGAACCTGGGTCTTGTAATTCTAACACTCTGTTGTCTAGTGATAACACTGACACTACAACAGAAGGATTGTTTGCGGTAAATAGAAAAAGGATAGACTGTTGACATTGCGACAAGGCTCTTTAGGGTGTAATGCCCTGCTCTACCACTCATTATCTTCCTCTGGACGTTAGACAAACAGAAGACAGCAGCTTCGCCTCCTCTCCTAGCCGGGAGCAATACATTACAAGGAGTGTTTTCAGTGACATGGGGAATGTAGTAGATATGGTGGATAAGTTAGGGATTGGCGTTTCAGGCTATTGGGAAGATGATAACAAACGTTGTAGTGTTTTTAAGTATGTCCTTTAAGCTTCTTGTCATTTTCCACATTTGGACGTGTTAGTTAAATCGACAAGTGTTATAAGATTGGATGTATTATGTGTATATTTACATATTACTTTTTTAATGATGTGTCTCGTGTGTGAGCCCATGTGGTCACACATATGTGTATGTTTGTGTGTGTATGTGTGTGTGTATGTGTGTACACATAACATTGTTGTTATGTTTGTGTCTGTGTGTACTGTGTCCGTGTTTAAAAGGTTTTTGATATGTGTGTGTGTGTTTGTGTGTGTGTGTGTGTGTGTGTGTGTGTGTGTGTGTATCAGTGAGGGTGTTTGTGTATGTGTGTGTGTGTGTGTGTGTGTGTGAGAGAGAGAGAGAGTGAGTTAGTGTGCCTGTGTGAATGTGTGTGATTGTGTGAACATGTTTGTGTATGTGTGTGAGAGAGAGAGAGAGTGAGTTAGTGTGCCTGTGTCAATGTGTGTGACTGTGTGAATATGTTTGTGTTTACGCTTGGGTGAGCAGGAGATTATAGGACATTATACAATTTACTTTACAGTCTTTAAATCTCGATGTGTGGATAGCTCCCTTCCATCGGCAGATGTTACACTTTCCTCTGTGAGTCCAAGTTGTGAACACTTTAGTTTGTAAATAAGGAAACATCAAAGTATGTCACCTGGCCAGCCAGCCTCGAAAGCCTACAACACCAAGCACTCAGGCTACAAAGGAAGGCCACGCAAAAGGAAGATCGAGGGTGTCAAGGAAACCCTGAGAAAACATAATATCACAACTGAAAGAGCTGCGGAGCTGGCCTACCATTATAAAACTGCATCTCCTCTCGACGATTAACAGCAACAGAGAATGAAAAAGTAAAAGTAAAAAGTATCAAAGTGACACTTTTCGAGCGCTCAGTACCATAGGTCCTGATGGCTCAAACTCGGAGGAACGTAAAGTTTGTAATGACGTAACTAGATTCAGCCGCTAGTAGGTGTATATCTCTTAAGGAAATCCAAAGAAAGGCAACCAAGAGATCAAGACAAAAACAGAACTGTAAACGTCGAAATGTAATGATTTCAACAAAAATATGTCCACTTTCAGCTGGGCCAGAATTCTGGATAGACACTCACCAGATCCCCCAACTGTGTATTGAATCGCACAATGTATTCCTAGAATGTCGCTTCTTTACCAGGCTATGATGCCTCTCTCACCGGCAGGCTGGCAGTGTGCATAGAGATATGTTCCAAAGAACTCAAAACTGCTACTTGCAAAAACACTGAGAGATTCCTGTCAAGTAGTGGAGATGCACTCGAGATTTTGGAACATAAAAGTGTATTCGGCGCGGTGCTCGGCTGTCGAGGAACTCTGAAGACGAGGTGTATCCTTTTCAGTGCCGCTTGTGCTCACGAGATGGGAACAGGTCAAAAGCAAAACCAACAGCAGAGGCATGTAGAGCAAACAACAACTAGCGGGTTCTTACACTGTCGGCCAGCTCCAGCCCGCCTTTATACACAGCCCTATCAAGATTTGTCTAGAGCTTTCAAATAAATACATAGTGCTAGTTCAGGGGCTCTCATCTCTCGAGTCAAGACGTGCAGATTCTCCCGGCCACTTAATCTCAACTTGATCTAATCGAGCTCGAGGATTACAAGTGCTCTACCCGTCTCCAGACCATTCAGGCGAGCGGGTAGGCAGAAGCGGTGAAGAGTCTCTTAGAACACTGTGTCCGCTGCTTAAAGGCTCTCAGAACGCGC
>NW_004797347.1:410102-417249 GCF_000002075.1 Aplysia californica
GTGTCCTCAAAATTCGGTGGCGCCCTCTTCGAAAAAGTGCGGACTTTTCGATCAGTTACCCTACTTATGTCAAAAACAATAAAAGTGAAGCTAACAAACTGTGCTATTCCTATTCTTCTTCGGGAGAAACGAAAGAGAGCTTCTCAAAACAAATACTGCAGCGCCATCTGAACCAATGCCGCGGACACTTTTTGGCTGAGTGAACTATCTTGTTATGTACGATCTTTGCTACAAAGCAGGACCGTGTGTCACGTGAATGTTTCACGTGAATGTCTCACGTGAATGCCTCACGTGAATGTCTCACGTGAATGCCTCACGTGAATGTCTCACGTGAATGCCTCACGTGAATGTCTCACGTAAATGTCTCACGTGAATGCCTCACGTGAATGTCTCACGTGAATGTCTCACGTGATTGTCTCATGTGAATGTCTCACGTGATCTAGACTTTGGACGCGCAGCAAGCCAAGGGTGTCAAGCGTTGTCCCCCTCGCCACGACTAGTGTTGTTCTGTGTGATTACAGCTCTCACAGAAAGTAGGGACGCGGAATGCAAATATTCAACATCTCCTACAACAACTACACATTAGGTCGCTTTTGTTAAGCACAAGGGGGCTATCCCGAAAAATTCAGTTCCTTTAAAAGACAAGGAGAGTTTTCTCTATAACCAAACAAATATACACACCAATGAAACCAAACTTTACCAATACGTAGGACAAATCCCACTTTTGGTGAACGTCAAGATTTTTGGAAACCCCCAAAATCTGGGTTAGCCCGCTTGTCCTTAATTAAAAGCGACCGTATCTAAGTTCACTTTTGTCGGCCGAGTTAGGATGTTTGAATAATATTTTTTGTGTATACCGAGGGTATTTTTGGAGATTTCGGTCTTCAATGTCGATCAGTGACAATGATACCTGATCTGATCGCTCTGGATTTTCTTGTATCATCATCATCATCATCATCATCATCATCATCATCATCATCATCATCATCATCAACATCATCAAAGTAATCACTTTTTATAGCTAATAGTTGTTGTTTGTTGTTGTTATTGTTTTTTGTTGTTGTCGTTATTGCTGTTTTGCTTTGCTTTGTTTTTTATGCTAATTTTTTTACGCCCACATCGTCAACTTTTGATTATTTAAGAAGCGCATTTCGACCCTGTGCTGAGAGGGATACAACGTACAAGCAGAAAGATCAAGATAACAATGTATTCCACATTGGAATAGAACTCGTCTTCTGTGAGCGATGGCAAAGTGACTAGCCGCTACACCACAGACGCAAGTGTAAACAATCGTCTAGCCCACCTAACACAGAGCAGATAGAAGAACGCAAGCATGAGCAATTTTGCAATTGATTGTCGTTTCTTTATGAAGTCTGTCCTATAAAGTCATGAAGACACCGTTTGATATCGATAGCCCAGAGCAAGTTTCAGAATGAAAAAGAAACTGTCCTTAAGAATTCTTGGGTGCATTTATTTTATTTTTTTTAAGGGCGAACAATGGTACTTTTGACAAGAGATGCCACATTCAGTGCTATTAACAGCCTATTTGTTTTGTCATTCAATTCCCGATGGCAGACAAGAAGGCAATTGTTTACTCACCTTTATCGCTCATGTCTTCCTCCATGCAGGGCTGAACGGGCAATCTCGGCACCTGATTGGATAAATCTGTCACATGACTCTCGTATTCTTGTTTCACGGGCATTTGCATAGCGTCCGTCACATGACCTTCATAGTCTTGTTTCATGGGCATGCCCATGCCCGACATGACGTTTACGTCATAGTCAGAAGCCTTCATGCCATGAAGCCCATCCAGGGAGCTGGGGGCGCCACCTGTCATCAGGTTGGACGAATGGGAGGAGACCGGGTAGGACAAGTTTGTGTACGTGGGCGCGCCGCTGCCATAGAGACAGGCCGGGTTGCTAGACAACTGCAGCTGCTCATGAGTCAGGGGACTCGTGTCGTACGGGTAGCTCGGAGACTGAAGGTAGCCACCAAGACCCCCGGCGTAGTTCAGTCCGGTCGGCTGCTCGGCCCACAGGATTTCTTTGATGGAGAAGTTGGAATACATCTCGTCTGCTGATCAGGCGCTTCGAAACGCTGATTCGCAAGGATTTTACACTCGAAATGAGACGCCTTTTCTTTAGCAAGCACAACGATCAGAATTGCATCCACGGCTTTGTTGTTGGAGTTTTCAGCTCTAAGCTGTGAGACATTTGGGGATCCTACTCAGCGTCTACGCCCAAAAGGAAACAGACAAAACTTGAAGGAGTCTTTTAGAAACGGAGAAAAGAGAAAGGGGTCTCTGTTTATGAGCCGACGATATTTGTTAGCATCGAGCTCGGTGAGACAGCCAGAGACGCCTCTAGGCGCAGAGTCTCATTAGTGAAGCTATCCGTCTCGACAGTTGGCAGACGTGAACCTTGGTGCGTCCCGGCGCGGATCCTGTGAACAGAAATTACGTACAAGCATTAGACACAGTTTCTGGAACCACAGGGGGCTGAGTGGAGGCTGGGGGGAGAAAGAAAAACGGGACGGAATGAGGAAAAAAAGAGAGTAAGAAAGAGAGATAGAGAGAGGGGAGGGAGAGAGACAGAGACAGAGACAGAGACAGAGACAGAGAAGAAGAAAATATAAAAAAAGGAAATTAAAAAGACTGAGTAAAAGAGTAAGTTAATGTTAGGGGGGATGTAGTGAAGAGTAAGAGAAGCAACAATTTAGGGATTTTGAAAGCTTTCAGGAGCCCCCGAACCATGATGACATTTCTAACCACACAACTGCCACATTGCTCAAAGGGCAATTTACCTTCGAATCCCCCGACTTACCCTATCCCATCCTACCCGACCTCTGCCAACTCTTTTCTTTTCTTTTTACTGGAAGACTTTCCCGTGCATTGTGGGAAATGCTGTTGCAGAAAAAGTTAATTTCAGAGTCAGTACGAGTGACATTGGTTACGGCATTGTGGGGGAGGTTTTAAAGGTGAGCAAGATCATAATAAAATTTTTACACTGCAAAGAGAAGAAATCTGTCATGGTGCTATGTTACAACATATCCTCCTTTAATCGTCTTGTTGTTTCCTTCAAAGTAACAATTTCGAGTCCTGACAGTGAACTTTGGACCTCCCTGTGAGGAGCAGTTAACTGCCATTGCCAACTAGGTCAACCAGACCAGACCATGAAACAGTTAACTGTATAACCCTTGGGTGGTCCTAAAGATCCCGTAGATCGGGAGAATAAAAGTCGCTTTGCGAACTTGTTTCTCGGTCCAGGACGTAAAATGAATTCTGCACCTTTCAGAAAAAAAATGGAGTTTATGGCCTTTTATACGAGAACAAAGTTACGAGAGATGCGACAGTTTAGTGATTTTGAAAGATTTCAGAAGCCTCCGAACCATGCTAAACTACTATCTGGTGTGATGGTCATCTCCAACAAAGTGACGAGTAGAGAACCTCTTGGGACAACCTATGAAGATACGTGAGGCGTGTTGACAAAATGAGTTACTTCTCGCAATCCACAAATGGGGATATTTTATTGACCAAAACTTGACACTAGGATCAAATTTGCTGATTTTCTATTGATGCTCTATTCCTTAAGTAGATCTATGTCTTTTATTATTTCATACTTATAAATTGCAAAAACTGCACCTATAAGCGCGATGTATCTATTCCCATAGGGCTCGAGTCCGATCGATAAGTAACTCATTTTGTCAGCACGCTAATAATATATCAATGTTCCTTAACAGATGCACTATTGTATTATTTGTCTTGGAATCTTACTGGTTTAACCCCCTTCCCCCCCCCCTCTCATGTGTTCATGGGAGATGGCCTTTAACAATATTGCAATACACTGTATTTTGACGTCCACCTCCAACAGCAATCAGACTGATCGGAGTGGGTGGAAGCTCTTGAAAGTTCCTCAAACAATATTATTATAAGTTCAAGAAGTGCCCGAAGATATTTGAACAGGGTTTTTGTAGGCAGCCCCCCCCCCCCCCCCACTGCACTATCGGCGTGTCTTTGGGAACACGTCTTGTCAGTTGTACCCTATCCGTACGCCCTGGGGTCATTTTGTACCCCTCGGGGTTGTATTCTTTCCATTATAGAATACTTCTAGTACGAAGGTCTCTTTGAAACTTTGAGTATTTCTCAAAAAAGCATTTTGACAGATTGTAATGCAAAGCGTACGGATCAGATTAACGAGTAAATATTCTTTTTGGAAAGTGATGGCACCGAGTTCCCCACGTCGAAGGGTTTATGATAGTAAAACACGACGTACGGATAGGGTTAAATGAGTGAAAAATATTTATTTTCCAGGAATGTTGATGATGTTATAGGAAGAACTTCCTGACCATCTAGAATGTTTTAAAGTTGGAGCTACGGCCACCCCTGGGTTTAATTGTAAACAAAATTAATTAAAAATTTGTTTTTACGTGATTTTGTTTCAGCAACGAGAAGATACATTCGAGTGATGTTTTCAAATCTCACTGGGCTGTGGGCCGAAAATTATGTGTCTTTAAACATATTTTTTACATCGGATTCTTGCAAATGATGATTGGGGGGGGGGGGGTTGCTTGGTTTTAATTTATTTTTCTTAAAACAGACTTCACGAGAGTTCACCCGTCTAGTCCGGTGTTTGTCCCGCCTTGTGTTGTATTATTGTTTTGTTTTCTCATAACGAACAGTCTTTTGGGGCCATTGACGTTGGTTCTTTGTATACACACTTCTCCAAAAAATCAAGAGAGCAGGAAAACAAATCCGACGCAGACTGAATAGATCAAGGTATCACAGCAGAATAATTGAGATGCTTGATGAAAAGATACTAAAACACTCAGGAATCGGCTTTGATGTACATCGGCAAAGATTTTAATTCATAATCACAGAGGTCAGGCGCCATTTCATGAAGATGCCGATAACGCTGAGAACATAAAAATATATTCAAAATACCTCTCACATTGCGTAAACAAAGCTAAAGTTAAGGACACTGTGACATTTCTTCCCCCCAATGTCTTCTCTTAAGCAACAACCTGTAATGAACTTGACTGCTTAGCATTCACACTCCAGAAATGAAGTGCATAATGGAATGATAACATTTCAAAAATGAAACGACACAAAATAATAATATTCTTTTCGAACCGAAAACATTGGCGCGAGATTCCACGCGAGTCACAATCCAGTTCCAACGAGACAAACGTGGGCCGACGTTGAATTCCCATGCTCCTTCTACCTTCAGTTTTGTTTAATTGTGAGTGAATACAAAAAAATGGTCGCTTTTAAGAACAAGCGGGCTAACCCAGGTTTCGGGCGTTTCCAGAAATCTTGACCAACACCAAAAGTGGGCTTTGCTCTACCAAAAGAAGAAGTTTGATTTCATTGGAGTGCATATTATTTGTTTGGTTATAGAGAAAACTCTCCTGATCTTTTAAAGAAACTGAACAAGGGGGCAAAAACTTTACCTTCGATTTTCTCAAAACAGCATTTTTCGGGATAGCCCCCTTGTGCTTAAAAATGACCTTGTGATTTCCGTCTCTAGTACAGGGGTCATAGTTTTGTCATGAAAATGAGTCATCATTTGTTTTGTTATTTTGTTTTTAATTCATACACCGTATTTAACGTTTACATTCTAATTCAAGCAAAAATATGAGATGAATGACAGTGCCTGTTAGCCAAAGTCTGTTTGAATTTAGGTTCATTGGGGGAAGGCGAGGAGTTACTTATTTCTAGCGTCTAATAGTTTGGTCTTACTTCAAAAGAAGTTCCCTTGTAAGTTCTGTTTCTATTTTCGGAGCATTAAAGCGCGCTTTGTTGAGCAATACGTGTACCCACTTTGGGAAATCTCCAGTATGCTTGCAGAATGTTTTTCTCTTATGAGATATCTGGTTGCAGTTTGAGGATCACCCACGTGTGATGTGACGATTCTATGGTGAATGAAATGGTTTACCCTATCCGTACGCCCTGGGTTCATTTTGTACCCCCGGGGTTGTATTCTTCACATTTTAGAATACATCTATTCTAGTACGAAAATCTCTTTGAAACTTTCAGTATTTCTCAAAAAGTCATTTTGACCGACTGCTATGCAAAGCATACAGATCGGATTAACGAGTAAATTTCCTCTTTGGAAAGTGGTGGCACAGAGTTTCAAACGTCGTATGGATGCGATAGTAAAACACGACGTACAGATAGGGCTAACCCTCATACTTAACACTAATTTTCAGAAGGAAAAAATGAAGTAAGTGAAGTTTTTCATATCGTATATTATGTGGCAAAAGCTGTTGGTTTGTGTTTTGATAGCCTGCAGGTGATTCAAACCAGGGTCAACGGCCATGCAGTTCAAGAACGACATCTCATAGGCTAACAGAGAGTAATAAATCGGCTCTAAAACCTAAAGAGCAGCTCTCTAAGACTAAAAAATAACTTTAAAAAACAAACTATTACCTAAACAAACGATCACTTCCCACCTCTCCCCTTGTGTTGTTTTGTTTGTTTGCTTGTTTTGTTAGTTTATTTTGCTTGTTTGTTTGTTTGTTTGTTTATGTGTTTTTGTTGTGTGTTGTTGTTTTTTTTTGGGGGGGGCTGGGGGTTCGATGTCACTATAACTCTGTCAAAGACGTCTGTCTGTCTAAGACAACCACTTTTCTCCTCAGCAATGGGTGGCTGTCTAACACAATGTCGACTGTACATAAAAGGGTAAATCAAAATGATAGCAAGGGACTCAGTAATGACGCTAGGTAGGTACCAGAGCGACAGACAGACACACACAGACACACACATACACACACACACACACACACACACACACACACACAGACACACACAGACACACACACGCACAGGCACACACACAGTCGCACAGACACACACAGAAACACACAAACACCCACAGACACACACACAGACACACACAGAGACACACACAGAAACACACACACACAGACACACACAGACACACACACACACACATGCACACACAGAAACACACAAACACCCACAGACACACACGTAAACACACATACACATGAAGCTAGGTAGGTACCAGAGCACTCATGACACTGGTGTGACCTTCTTGTGATGTCACCGGGCCGTGTGGCAGAAGAGCGACAGACAAACAGACACACACAGACACACGCACACACACAGACACACGCACACACACAG
>NW_004797347.1:417442-418563 GCF_000002075.1 Aplysia californica
ATGATGATGATGATGATGATGATGATGATGATGATGATGATGATGATGATGATTGTTAACTAGCTGGGTACACTTTCGATGAACGTACTTAAAAGAATCGTCGATCATCAAGTCATTGTGGAAACATTGCGCATGGCTAGTGAACGGAAACTTCACTTGTTTACAAGGGCGTTTTAGAAGACGGACTTTCCCAAGAAACTAACGAAAAAACAAAAATTAAACTACAGTGACTTCAGGCTCCTCAATAAAACTGTGCACCCTTTAAATGATTCTGAACCACCATTCATCATCATCCAGTGCCAGATCTGCGACAGACATCGGCGATCATGGTTCTCCATTCATTCCTTTGCTCGGATGCTCTCAAAAAACTACGTTTCCCTGATCTGAATCGCCATTAATTTTGTCAAATTCAAAAGTTCAGTGGTTCGGAAGTTTTAGGCTGGGAAAGTAACGAACTTTCAAAAATATAATATTATGTAGAGATGACTGTAAAAGTTGAACGTCACTAACAACATGACGGAGATAGTTTAGGAGGCGGGCTGTGTGACGTGTCGACTCGGCCTGTCATGGCAAACTGGGACTGAGCTAGATGAAAAATAACCTAGCAATCAAATTCGTGTGAGCGGGCGCGTGCGTGATTGTGTGTATGTGTGTATGTGTGTGTACGTGTGTGTGTGTTTGTGTGTGTGTGTTTATGTGTTTGTGTGTGTGCTTGTGTGTGTGTGTTTGTGTGTGTGTACGTGTGTGTATGTGTTTATGTTTGTGCTTGTGTGTGTGTGCATGCGTACGCGCGCGCGACCGTGAAAGACTACAGTCGCCGGTTAAAACACCGGAACTGATAAAGATAAGTTGAAATATGAGAGCGATGTCTCTTTAGACACAACTTGGACCTAAGTTTCGTTTGCAGTACCGCACATCCTTCTCTGACACTGTGAACACCACGAGGACATAGAGAGCACGGTTGAACGCACGCGCATGTAATATAAGAACAAACTGAATAGTAATAGCAAAGATAGCCTAATACATAGAGAGAACTGTTGAACGCAAGCGCATGTATTATTGACAGAATAGCCTGAATTGGTCGCTTTTTTAAAGGACAAGCGGGTTAATTCAGATTTGGG
>NW_004797347.1:421583-423209 GCF_000002075.1 Aplysia californica
GGGGGGGGGGGGCACTGCGGAATTTATTTTACAAGCTATACTCTGCCACAGCGTGATTTGGTTCTCTCACATCGAAGGGGAAAACGTTCACTTTGCTCGGACTTTGTGTGTGTGCAATTTTAGATACCATTGGTCTTTTTTTCACAGTAAGAACAAATCATTTTCACACTCCTTGAGCGTGAGATCAGTTTTCAGTTTTGATCTTTGTATTTAATTGAAGGAAGTTACATTTCTTTTATCTTGTTCGGTTAGATTTGTGTTCTTGATTTCTTTACTCTTGACATCCCGAGATAAGAGATGAAGTTCTTCGAGATCCTACACAGTGAAATTGCTCGACTCGGTTCGAAGAAGAGTGTTGTTAGAAATTATTTCTGTTATTAGCAGAGACAACTTAATTTTCTAACCCACAGCGGAAACGTACTGTTGAATTTCTTTCCATTATAATTGAAGGAGACCTTGGCATTATCAGGAAAGGCATGCAGTGAGAAAGGAAGAAATATTTGCATGTTTTCAAGCATCGTTCCATAATAAGCTGAGAGCTGTGAGATTTCTTAAGTATTCTGTCTCTTGGACACTTGGGCGGAAACGAAGAAAATTTGAAGATTTTTTCACCCCTCTTGATATGAAGAAAGTGTTATCAGTGAGGATAACCTTCATAATCCTGTCACGTGCTTGGAAGCCTGTTGATTATGCACAAACACCAGAGTAAAATATAAATTTGAAGTGTCCCCTCGATAAGCACACGCTCCTCCTTACCCGTCAATTTGCATGAAGTTCCCACAAGAGGGTGTTGAAGATGGGTACCTGTTACTTGAAGTAGACAACCCTCGGACTCTTTCAAAGACTGTATACACTAGACACTCAAGGTGCACTTAGGGCGACCCTCGCGCTTATACTTATGAGCAAGCGAGAAGCACTCACCCGGATCACAAGGAAGAAGAGTCACAGCGCACAGGGAGAGAAAAAAAGTCGTCAGTGGGAAAGGGTGAGACACAAGCCTTGTCTAATATGCGTGTGAAGTCCGCGCGTCGTTTGGCTCATCGCAGCTCATCCAAAGTTTGTCAGATGGTCATGATAGGGACGCCCACTCGGCCACAGACACACATGCTCACACTTAACTTTCTGTATGCACCTTCCCGGTGGCGCTCACTCTCTCTCTCCCTCTCTCACAGTTCCCTGCCCCCTTCTTCTTCTTTTGCGGACACGTGAAGCCGCTTGCTGCAAGGGAAATGAGTTCCTCTTAGACTAGTTCAAACACTGTTTGGGGCTTGTCAACAACTTTTTCACTACGGTTTACAAGTCTCACTTAAGACTCTTTTTGATATCAAGAGCTGGCCGGGCGAGGTTGAGGCTTTGTTGTCACACAGGGGCTGGCTCTCCGCTTCTGGGGCGAGGCCACGTCGTTAAACAGACGCTCTGACAGGCCGGCCTGGGATCCGGCCCCACACCTCCGCCAATAGGAGCACAGCGGGGGAACGGAAGTGGGCAGGGTTTTCTCAAGCACAGGGGGAACGGAGAACTCTGCGGTTTGAGGCGAAAATCTCCTCTTCAGCTCTACGAGGGGGGGAGGGGCGCGAGGGAGGATGCACGTGGACGCGCGTACAGTGAGTCTATCAACACTGAGGT
>NW_004797347.1:426698-428684 GCF_000002075.1 Aplysia californica
TTAAAAGCGACCAAGTATTATGAGCGCTTGGGTGTGGTTGTTTTTTTCCTTCTTTCCTATAAAAAAAATATATCGTCATTATCTTTCCTCCTCCTTTTATGTGTTTGTTACACTCTTGTAACACCTCTATTCTTCGGCATTTATAAATGATATGACTAAATGTATTGCAAGTGGAAAACGTAAGAAAGGAAGACCAAGGACAACATTGGACGTGAGCGATACATGCGGACATGGAAAATGCGAGGACATCATGGAAACAGCCAGAAAAGGACGCACAGGACATGCTTCACTGAAGAAATGTTGATGGCCTAAGCTCCACTGGGAGTTAAAAAAGGGCAAGAGATAGAGTGTAGTAAGTGCGTTTAACGTTTACTATAACAAACCACGCTGAAGACGCGCTGTCCATTTTCTTTTAAGTTTTTTTTTCGAGTCTGTCTGCTGGTATCCTGTAACTGTATACTATGTTTGTACCACCATCGACACAATCATTGAGGAGGCGGGCTGCTTCTACACTGCCTGCAAGTAGACGGAGTAATGCGATTAAAACTATCCGTACGCCCTCAAGGGTTGTATTCTTCGCATTTTAGAATACTTCTAGCGCGATGATCTCTTTGAAACTTTCAGTATTTCTCGAAAAATCATTTTGACAGACTGCTATGCAAAGCGTACGGATCGGATTAATGAGTAAATTTCCGCTCTGGAAAATGGTGGTACAGAGTTCCCCACGTTGTATGGATATGATAGTAAAACACGACGTACGGATAGGGTTAAATATAACACCTCCCTTCAAGTGCATAAGTCTTCTGCATGCAACAGCGAAGCGCCTTACTGTACCACTACAGACGCCAGTGCTGGAATTGTGTAGCTCATAAACCCCAAATTGACCGCACCGAAGCAGCCAGAGTCCTAAATATTTAGATTGCGTTAATGAAGACGTAAGGTACGATTGTTACAATCGAAGTAACAATAGACAATGTATAGCGCAAATCCGCGCTCGACAGCAAGCTGTAGGCGCTTTACAATCCACACTATTACCCTAGAAGACCTGGTATCATTCTGACACAAAATCTCAACGTCCTGGAAAGTATACAATAAAGCTGTCATATACGACCCTAAACCGCTAACACACTGACAAGATTTTTCACTGTGTATTGCTGGGTACCCTTCCCCCCACTCCTACTCCTCCTCACCCTCCTCCTCCATGTTTATCATTTTCGTCTCCTTGTGTTGTTCCCAAAATCAGACATCTCTTTCAAACGGCAATAACAACTTACCATGTTGTTTAATGCAGCCGTTGCTCGTCTATCCCCAGCGCGATTATCTATGCGTATTTTGTCACCTTATGTCCTATGAAACTTTTCTTATCCACACCTTCCCAAAAACTTCAACGGCGAATGATTATTATCATCCCCTGGTTAGCTTCTTACCAACGAGAAAATCTGCGAGGGGAACAAGAATGTACACCCTCTCCCTAATCCCCACGACATCGCATACGTCTGGGTCGACACTTGATCAAACTCGTTGTGGTCGTCATTATTTGCGTCATCACCCCAGAAACGACAAGCTCTACTTCCGGGGGAGTTGGCGCGCTCCGCTGTCACGCAGGGAAAGTTTAGCAGACGATGTCTCTGTCAAAGCGGGGACAGTTTCGCAGACGATGTCTCTGTCAAAGCGGGGGACAGTTTCACAGACGATGGTCTGAGATCCCGCGGGCGCTGGCACCATTGTGTCTTGTCTGCTATGACAGCCCTGGACCCGGAGTACACACAACGGCCCACCTGGAACCGGCTCTTCTGTTGACCAATATGTAGATGAGCCAAGGGGATTAACCGTGGTCTCCCAGCCCTGGAGTTGATCCTCGCAATACTATACAAACAACGTGAGGTCAGGCCTGGCTTTTCTGACAGTCGGTCAGTAGACTGTGTGCGGAGATTTGTGTAACCGGAGGAACAGAGAGAGAGAGAGAGAGAGAGAGAGAGAGAGAGA
>NW_004797347.1:430801-433567 GCF_000002075.1 Aplysia californica
GCTCGAATCCCTGAACCCGCAACCTCACGATTGCTAGTCCGGTAGCCTAACCACTAGGTCAGCGACGCCACTGACTGATACACGCTGGCAGCAGTGCCAATGACTTCAGATTAATCCTTCAACAGTACATTTTAGTACATTTCCACGAAGGAAAGGATATCAAATGAGGTGGTGCTTGATGAAGCCCACGTGGGACGCTTAATGTTAAAAACAATCATGAAACGACCAATGCATTTTTGGAACATCTGAATAGACAAAAGGGTCTTGAACATTTAGCTCTCACTGGCAAAATTGAAAGCAAATGAGGCAAGGGTTGGCCCAGAACAATCTACTTGGGGAACCTAAACAAATGGGTAACAGGGAAAGATGAGGGAAATGTAGCTTTTTTTTAGAGGATCCGAGCAAAGGAATGAATGGAGAACCATGATCGCCGATGCCTGTCGCAGAACTGGCACTGGATGATGATGATGATGATGATGATGATGATGATGATGATGATGATGATGATGATGATGATGATGATGATGATGATGATCGTTCACATTCTTCACTCCACCATGTATTAGAAACTGTCGACTTCCCCTTAAATGACCTAATTGTGATGAAAGAGACCAAAAAGAAGCTGCATACCAAAACCCCCGACATCGTGTCAGCGTCTCTCAATATATGTGGCAGGATGTTTTTAAAAATTCCACACACTTTCGCTTTTTGTCGTTGTCTTTGTCTTCATTCAAAAATTAATAATAGACTTGAGAGGACATCATCATCATCTTCAATGCTTTTTACCCCTGGCAGGATATAGGCCACATACAAGCTCCTTCCGTTTATTTCTGTCCTGGGCCATCTTTCCAAGCTCATTCCAAGTGAGCTTCATCTCTCTCTTGTCCCTTTCCACGCATCTCGTCCTTGTTTCCCGTGGCCTACCCCTGCCTCGTGCTCCTTGTGGGTTCAACTGCAGTGACTGTCTTGAGATGTATCCTCTGGGCTTTCTTAAGGTGTGTCCCATCCATCGCCACTTTCTTAGTCCTATTTCTACTTCTATATCCTTTTGTCCTGCCCTTTCCCACAGCTCTTCATTTCTTATTCTATTCTGGCACTCAATTCTTAGAATACTCCTCATACATTGAGAGGACATACTGATGTTCAAAACATTCAAACTATCTTTCTCTTGCAGTGATTCGATTGACTGACAATGGAAATACTAAACATTTTCAGTTGGTAGGAAATTTGAAGACAGTTTACATGAAATAAATTTACTTCTCACATAATAATTAATAAGACCCTTCATCCACTGGTCTAGTGCATTGGTCTTCTTTCTCTTTGTTTTCCACATGACAAACAACCAATATAATATTGTAAACTGTCTTCAAATTTCCTACCAACTGAAAATGTACAAGTTTTGTGTTGTGCATTCACATCTGGCTCTTTTAGCAACAGAGTGTGGCGACGTCAGTGCTGCTGTTGTTGCCTCCATATTCCTTTTTGAAAAAAGAATTATGTTGTAGATCTAATTACCTAGGTTTTGCTTCTTAATCAATCCTGGTTTACATTTTCAATTGTAAAATTGACTTTTATATAAAGTAAGCACATTACGACCTACTACTACATATGTGTATAGCCCAAGATTCAAGATGGCTTTAGAAGCAGAGCCTGACCTCTGAAAGTTGGTGATAATTAATAGCTTCGAAACTTCGAGAGAACTTGTTGAATTATCATCTTTATTATGCTAAAGAACAAGTCAGAACTATTCCAGCCCAAAGAAATCCTCCAAGATTGTCCAAAATTATGAGACTGTCTTAAATACGAACAACCCAAATAACAATCTATCCCAAAAGGACAAAGGCTAAAGCGTTTTCTCCCTTGTTTGTCTGCATAATAATATTACCTCCGGCTCTGCTCAGTGGCGAAGAGGTTCAGTTTAGTAAGAGTTTTAAGACGCTCGCAACTGCCTAAGGTCATATGATCGCGCGGAACAAGTTGGTTTTATTCCCAACAGTTCACTGCACGGCCTGATTTTGGTCAAAATGTCTATTATTATACTATTAAAATTTGTTAAAGTGCTAAAAATTCTAGGTTAAATAATAAATAGTTTTAAAATAACTATAAATAACATTAACAATTTAAACAAAGTTATTCATAATCTTGCGTAAACGCAAATAGCCTTTATAAAATCAAGGATTGAAACAGATCTTACATTTTTTTGCGTTTAAAATATTTCCTTCGGGTCTCTCCGAAGTCTACATATTCTGTTAAAATGTGTCTAATGGTAAAATCTGTTTCGCATACGACACAGAACAGCTTCTCGTCTCCCTGAAGGAGGTATTTGTCAGTTAGGGACGTGTGTTCAATTCGTAATCAAGTAAAAATGACTTCGCCTCTTCTGGAGAGGCCCGAAGATTTTCGCGGACCCAGTTTCGGCTTAATGTTGTGTAGTGTATCGTTTATTTGTTTCTTCCAATGAATCTTCCACAGACTGGAGGACGAGAGGCTTGTTCTATATATCTCTAAGGTCCTTGCAGTTAAATTCCTGCATGTGGTTCAATGATGCATCTGATGTGATAATGATATGTACATTTTGTTAGCTTTACTTTTCTTTTCATATCGAATTTTATTGAGAGTTATACATTTGATTTGTATGTGTATACCTGTATATTAAGTTTTTATGGTCTTGTACAGCGCAGAAAAAAATCCCTCTGGGACAATAAAGTATTATCTTATCTTATCTTATCTTATCTTATCTTATCTTATCTTATCTTATCTTATCTT
>NW_004797347.1:433777-435731 GCF_000002075.1 Aplysia californica
TCTGTCTGTCTGTCTGTCTGTCTGTCTGTCTGTCTGTCTGTCTGTCTGTCTGTCTTGCTTTTCCCTGTCCTGAATGAACATCATTGTGTCGATGTAGTCGCATTGCTCAAGCAAACAAACACACCAAAAAACAAGTTACGCCTAACAGACACAATCTAAATCATATAACAATCAGGCTGCTTCCAGCCTGCCTGGCAGAGCTAACCCAGGTTGATGTAACGTCCCAGCAAATAGACAAAGATACTTGTTTCGAAACCTCCCTTCACGGAGATTGAACACATACCTTTTCCATCTGTGCCCCAAAACTTTGGAACAATTTTGATTTACGAGTAGATCAAGATGTTAAAATGTTTCTTTCAATTGATCTATTTCAATCAAAGTTGAATACCCTTCTTTTCAGGAAAGCTTTGTATGATGTCAGCCGCTTCTCCGACACAGCCTGTCAAGGTCAACCCAAGCCGATGGCGCTCATATGACTAGTGGTGGGCAAAATCCGGATAACCTATCCCGATAACCGGATAATTCTCAATGAAACATTATCCGAATTCAGACTCTTAAATTCTCTTTCCTAACCCGTTTGTCGAAGTGGGTGCACCCATTTGTTGGAGTGGTTCTAATCCGTTAGTCAAAATGGTTCTAACCCATTTTCCGAAGCGGTTCATAACATACTATTTGCCGGAGAGGGGCACTAACATATTATTTGATTTTTGTTTAAGTGACTCATTGCCCAGCCCTACATATGACCTTATGCAGTTGCGGGCGCCGTAAAACCTCTACTAGAAAAAAAAAGCTGCATGGGATGAGTTCCTGCAAGAAAAGACGGAGATAACGGATTAGAATATTATTATTATTACCTTCTCCTTGTGAGATCGAAGTGAGGTCATTGCATGCAAAGTGGGGAGCGTAACCATTGAACCCAGACACCGGTAATCGATGTGTTAGAGAAAAGGGTTTTGATACATGTCTTATCTTATCAGGCGATTCAAATATTTCTCTCGGTAATACAGGGTGCCCAGTAAGGCTGGATCGGGCCGATAGCCCGACTCGGGCGCCTAAAAAACAAACGTGTTTGTTTTTAGTTTCAGGCGATCAAGTCGAGCCGATCCCATCCTTAGTGGGCACCCCGTAAAACACTCCGTAGCCTTCATTTTAGTTGTGTGTTGCCTTAAATCGTCATGACTAGCAGAGACCAAGAGCTGACAAGAGTTGACACTCGGGTCGCTGGGTAGGGCGGCGCCAGTTTTCCTGTGTTGGCGGGAAAGAAAAACTTCTCGGTTACAATGTAGATCTAGTATCATAACGCACGATGATAAAGGAAAGGGTTTTGAGGGAAATGTCATTTTTTCCAGGAATTGCGAGACAAAGAGTCAAAAAGAGAGTCCGGATGTGTGCTTCCGGTTTGGGTTTCTTTTTATCCTGCGCTTGACATCGTTTGTGAGTTTGTGGGGGCGGGCGTCGGGCAGAGGAGGTTGGGGGTAGGGATTGGGGTAGAAAATTACATGATTAAAAATCTGTGGGGTCGAAAATTACGTGACAAAATGATATGTGGTGTAGAAAATAGTATGACAATTGATGTGTGGGGTAGAAAATCGTATGACAAATGATATGTGGGGTACAAAATTGTGTGACAAATGATCTGATCATGTTTTGAAGTAGGCTTACATTATGACGAGTCTTTCATTTACTTGGTTTTGAGAGCCCAGCCTTTTGACGTGGCCTTGTGAAGAGTGTTGTGTATAAAACAATTAATGTGTAGTACATCGTGGTATATTGCAGTAAGCGGGTGGTTGGAGGGCGCCACTGACAGGTCCTAGTATTTTTCTCTCCCCCAATTGTTTCTGTCTGTCTGTCTGTCTGTCTGTCTGCCTGCCTGCCTGCCTGAAAGCCTGCCTGACTGCCTATCTGTCTGTCTGCCTGTCTGTCTGTCTGTTTGTCTGTCTGTCTGTCTGTCTGT
>NW_004797347.1:435831-437118 GCF_000002075.1 Aplysia californica
GGGGGTATCCTAAGTTTTGAGTTCCTTTTGAACTAAGCAGGTATGTTGTAAATAAGAGCTCTCGTGAGCTGGTTTTCACCACTCGATCAAAATTCCTGTTTCGATGTTAAGCTGTTCACATTATCAGCAGTGCATCGTCTTGAATGAGTTTCGCGAACTGTTTTCAAGCTCATGCTCATAGGCGCAAACTCTGAGTGCAACCAAAGGAAAGACTCTCCTGCTGATCTTCAATTAATATCTGTTCCCGCCGTTTTATGCAAGAAAAATTCTGAAATTATGCAAATTGAGCCTAAAAATGTGAAGTTATGCGATTCTGTTAATTTTAATTTTTTTAAATGATAAAGGAAAATAAACAGAAATTAGGCAAAAATGATCAAATTTTGCTAAATTGTGCGGGGTGCATAAAACCACGGGGACAGAAATATAGATGAATTACAAATGTGTCACGACACGATGGATTCAGGCTCTCGTCAACTTCTGGGCATGTAGAGTTATTGGTATCATCTTAAAGTTTAATCGTTTGTCTTGCTTTGGGTGAAAAAAAAATATCCATTTATTTTGAATAGATGTCGAGATATTTGCAAATGAAGGATGTGGGGGTCACCTGGTTTCAGAGGTAAAATTGGTGAGAAAATGGCCAGCAAAGATGAGTTATTTCCTATGCTTAAGAGTCTGCGGAAACTGAAAATTTACATTTTCTGTGTCTTCAACCAACGTTTTTTTTTTCAGTAAAATCCACACAGAAATAAATATGTTCTTTAATGGGCATAAAAAGTATTGAGACAAAAAACGAAAATGCGATAAATATTCACAAACCTGCGGGAAAATGCCAGTTTCTTCAGTTTTCGGTATATTGACAAGCACCTGATTTCATCACGATGCATCACAAATGTTTTACGCCTAACAGACACAATCTAAATCATATAAAAATCAAGCTGCTTCCACCTTGCCTGGCAGAGCTAACCCAGGTTGATGTAACGTCCCAGCAAATAGACAAAGATACTTGTTTCAAAACCTCCCTTCACGGAGATCGAACACATACCTTTTCCATCTGTGCCCCAAAACTTTGGAACAATTTGGATTTATGAGTAGATCTTGATGTTAAAATGTTTCTTTCAATTGATCTATTTCAATCAAAGTTGAAGACAATGTTTTTCAGGAAAGTATATTTACAATGCTGGAACTCTATAAATCTATCTGAATGAAATATCTGTTAGTTGATTCGGTTTTTTGTGTGTGTGTTTTTTTTGTGGTTTTGTTTTGTTTTGTTTTTTATGCATGTTGTCG
>NW_004797347.1:437218-439012 GCF_000002075.1 Aplysia californica
TGTTATTATTATTTAGATCATTATACCTTTTGAGTGCGACGACAGAGCGTCTAACTACAGGCGTTGGTTTTTCAGTTCATCAATGGTTAAACTGGAGCATTTGAAATCCGACGTCTCTGTCTTGGTTTCATATTCCTTCTTCATTGGGTTTTTTTTTTTCTTATGACTAAAATATTCCTGTTTAGCATTAAAAAGTTAGGAATTCTGTTCCTTTTTTCTCTTTTCACTGCTTAAGATGTTTGCGACGACTGTATCACGCATCTGTTAATAAACCGTTCAATGTGAAATAAGTTTGATATTTGGTCGCATTTAAGGACATGCGAACTAACACTGATTTAGGGGGTTTCCAGAAATCTCGACCACACCAAAAGTGGGCACTACCCTTCGTATAGGAGAAGTTTGGTTTCATTGGTGTATATATCTGTTTGGTTATAGCGAAAACTCGCCTTGTCTTTTAAAGAAAATGAACAAGGGGCAAAAACTTTTCCTTTGATTCTCTCAAAACAGCATTTTTCGGGATAGCCCCTTTGTGCTTAAAAGCGACCATTTCGGAACCCGCAACAAGTCACCGACATGTATAGTTGTCTCCACGACTACTAAAACAGGGGTTATAAAACTACGTATGGCCAGCCCTTCTGTATGACTGTGTGTATCTTAAAAACAGCACTTAGCCACGGATAACTATATCCTTGATTTGAAAAAAAGCATTATTGTTTAAGATTAAGAATGCTGGACAAGTTTTCCAATAACAGTAAGTGAAAACGAAATAGAAGCAACAGAAATGTGGTTTTTTAAGAAATGGTGAAATGGTATAGGTTTAACGCTACTGGTTTCTTCAGAGACTTTTGAGAATGTCATGGCTGGACAAGAATTCTAAAGAGGTAGTACAGAAAGAAGAGAAACCCGCGTTGGCTGCTCAAGTATAAAAATACAATTAGAAAAAGTCAAGAAATGTATGATCGCTTTTAAGCACAAGAGGGCTATCCCGGAAAATGCTGTTTTGAGAAAATCGAAGGTTACGTTTTTGCCCCTTGTTCAGTTTCTTTAAAAGACGAGGAGAGTTTTCTCTATAACCAAACAGATATACACACCAATGAAACCAAACTTCCCCCATAGGTAGGGCAATGCTCACTTTTGGTATAGGTCAAGATTTCTGGAAGCCCCGAAATCTGGGTTAGTCCGCTTGTCCTTAGAAGCGACCCAATTGGACACTTGACTTGACATAAAGGCCTTGCACATTTTGTTCTCACTGGAAAAAATAAAAGGTAAACGAGGCATATTAAGTAGACCCACAGGGACTTACTTGGAAAACCTGAGCAAGTGGGCGATGGGAAAAGACCAGGATAAAAATGTAGGTTTCTTTTTTTAGAGCGGTTGGTTTGGTTTCTCCGTCCTCTTGTACCTCAAGGGCGTCGAGTGGAGAAAGAGCTTCCTTTCCCTAGCAAGTTTGATGGCCTGGCTGGGTGGGATATTGGATGTTCTCAGAGTATCCTTCTCACACTGGATCCGGGACTTTCTTAGTCTTCCTGTTGCTTTGTACCCTGACAGTTTCCTATAGTAGGCTTTACTGGCAAGCTGATTTTTAGAGCATCCAAACGAAAAGGAAAACGTGAATGGAGAGTCATGACCACCAATAACTGTAAGAGATCTAACACGTTATGGTGACTAAGAGGACTGATGGGTTTTTCCCCGGTCAACACTGTGAGATTAGTATCCACATGATGTTATTCATTACCAAAAATATAGTGTACAAAATACGACTATATATATATATATGTGTGTGTGTGTGTGTGT
>NW_004797347.1:439112-445822 GCF_000002075.1 Aplysia californica
TCTCTCTCTCTCTCTCTCTCTCTCTCCATCTTTCTCTTTCTTTCATCCCTCTCTGTGACTATTTGTCCATCTCTCTCTATATATCTTACTTTGTAAGGCCGATGTTTGTTTATTTGCTTGTATCGTAACGTTAACCTTCGCTGCGGAAGAACTGCACGGGTTCCAATCACCACTGCTGCCTTCTTAATACATACCGTGGTTAGAATTTTCGACGTGGGCTTTGTTTATTTAGTTATTAATTAACGGTCGTTGACAAAACAAGGTAACTGCTTTTTGTTGTTTGTTTGTGGTTTTGTGAGTCTATAGTGTGAAATGACCCACGAAGACTGAAGCTGCTGTCAAAGAATGTATAAGTAGTTGAACGTGAACACACCGACCCCAGTTTCTGTTTGGAATTGCCAATAATGATTTATGTTTTAGGCCTACCAGCACGTATATTAATTTATGATGCAGTGGAGCCAAAAATCTGCTATCGCTGCAGGCCTGTCTTTGTAATTTAAAAAAAAAAAAAAAAACCATTTTGATGGCTTCGATCCTGCCCAGCTGTAAGAGTAAGAGGGATACAATACGTCCCGGCAAAAAGACCGATTCGAGAAGGCTACCGGTACTCTGTAGGCGCATTTCATCTACTTTTTCCACATGGGAATCGAGCTAGGGTTTTCTGTATGCGAGAGCGAAGCCTCTGACCGCTACACCGTTAGCCTAGCCCAGTGTCCTAGTTACCCAGTGAGATCGGCAAGGAAGAAAAAATAGCCTTCTTCTCGCGAGCCCCTCTCCACTGCAGCTTTCTTATGAAGAACGCGTTAGTTTGTGAAAAGCACGTAAGCCTACGTACCATGTAACAAGTACTTCAAGCGGATAAAAAGAAATAGACCAAAGCAGAGGAGGCTAAAATGTCTCTGGGCTAAAATTAGTCACACACACCGGCGACAATTGCAAGGATTCATGGGATATATATGGCGGCGTAAATGATACTCAAGTATCTGGCGCCGCTGAAACTTATCTTGACTTTATTTGCCTGATAATTGCCTTTAGAACATGATAAAATATATTGTTATGGGATTACGCGGCTTCTTTGTGTTAGCGGCGAAAATATGGAGTTTTGTGTGCTATATATTCAAGAGACAAGTGCGTGCAGTGAGTATTGAATCCTTGTTGTGGAGATGGTCACTGACTGATGGTGTAGTGTAGTGTTCTTGTTACTTGCAGCGAAATGTTATGAGAGTTAAAAACACGACAGACCTGTTGCCTAGGGCTAGATCTAGATCTAGAACTAGATAACTAGATCTAGTCTTTTATGGCTATAAATAAATCCTTGTCGTAATGCTATTTTGCAGTTTACTCCATTCTTCTAACCCATTTATTGGAATATAATGTTTCCAGATGACATGTTACCATGAGTTTTAGAATTAAACTCCGAACTGAGCCCCACTTACCTGCACTCTGCATTCTCAAGTCTCAACAACACAAAACACAATTGTAAAAAATGTCAATGACAATGTCAGTCAATCTGCTCAGTTGGAACAAAAAATAGGACTTAACGACGGATTATCCAGAATCCAGATTCTATCTCCTGAGGCTGAGGCGTCATTGTCTTTGAGACTGATTGGCACGTTTGAGTGGGTTTTGCAGGAAAAAATAGGGCATGGGCATGACCTTTAGTTTTAGTTTAGTATTTTAGCACCAAAACAGTGCTGGTCTGAAAGTAAACATTTACGTACATGGTAAATTTTTCCATGCACCCATACACAGATGCACCGACAGCCACCGATTTGAGGGCTAAACTCAAACTGCCATGGCCTAATTTGTGCTGCAGAACACGTATGGCCACGTAAATCCTTTCAAATAAATTCAAAGCAATTGTTTTCGGGAAGATTGAAGAATACCGGACCACTCGTACATTATTGCGCGAGAATGAGGGGTAGGTGGGGGGGGGTGGGGGGGGGGGGGGGGTCTCCCCCCCGACAAAATATTAATGAATAGATCTACCGGTCCGAGACTCTCCATTGAGAGATATTAAAAACGGGAAAATTATGAATTCCTAAGGTTGAGACAGGCCAACTCGGTCCGCTGGTCCGGTATTCGGTAAGATTGAAGAATACCAGACCAGCGGACTAACTTTGCCTCTATGTACTATGTGTCTACCTTAGGAATTCATAATTTTCCCGTTTTTAATATCTCTCAATGGAGAATCTCGGACCGGTAGATCTATTCCTTAAAATTTTGTCAGGGGGGAGACCCCCCCTGAACCCCTCCTCCACCCAAACAACCCGCCCCACCTACCCCACTTTCTCGCGCAATAATGTATGAGTGGTCCAGTATTCTTCAATCTTCCCCCGGTATTCTTCAATCTTACCCCGGTATTCTTCAATCTTACCTTGTTTTCAAGTACAGTCGAACCTGTGTAAGACGGAATCGCAAGGGAGTCAGAAAAAACACTCCGTCTTAGACAGGGGAGATGGAAAAGGGGGGGGGGGGGTTTCCAAGGTTCAGCCGGTAAGGTCAAGGATCGCTTGTCCGGTCGGCAAGCAGGGGTCAAAACTTCACACCTCTCAATTGCTATGCTCTCTGATAATGACATGCATCAGTCTTACTTTATATAAATTACCACCATGCTTGCCTTTCAGAGGACCACTGTTTGACCGTAGATTAAAAACAGTAGAAACATTTGAACATCCTTTGCTTCCACCCTTAGCCCCTCCCATCGGTGTAACAAGCACAGTCAACCAATGCCACCCCTCTCTGCCATCTTGTAACAACGATTCGAAGAACTCTTTTCTCGGCTGGCTGTACAATCAGGGCAGCAGGAGGTATTGGTCAGTCTAATTTCACACCTCTGGCTTCTGGCTACCCTCGAAAGTTTCCTCAGTGGCTTGCTACTCGAGCACTCTCACGGGCTCACATGATGCAGTAACATCTACCCCCAAATTGCACCCCTACGAGACGTTCCCCTTCCTCGCCCAGCAGCATGGCCATGGCGTTAAGTTTTGAGCCGAAGGAACCAAACTTGCGAGTTTTGTTTCAAATAGGGGCTGAGCTGGCAAAACATTTTCCATCTTAGACGGGTGAAATCCTCAGAAGGGAGCGGATTTTTCTTTTCGTTTCCGCGTTGGACAGGTTTCCATTTTATACGGGTAATTAAAGAGGAATATCGAGGGGGGAGCGGGGAGATTCAGTTAAGACTGGTTTCTGTTTTATACAGATTTCCGTTAAGGCAGGTTCGACTGTAATTATATAAATATCCTTGCTAATTGCTAAAACTAAATGAAGTGACTATTTCTCCGAACGTTCGGAGAAATAGTGCCGATCTTTATTTCTCCGAACGGTTTCCTGTTTCCAGTCTCGTGATTTTTTGCCTATTTATTGCGAGAGTTCGGCGCCAACTTTCATTCTGCGTCTGGTCTGGGAAGAAACACCGCATGGCAAGCCCGCCTACATACAACCTTCAGTAACACCCACCGCCATCATGCACATGTATGTACACACACAAACTTATACACACACTAACTAAACATGATCAGTGGGCAACTTTTGAACGTATAACGAGCTGACCTGTGGATGGAGAGACAGTGTGAGTGAAAGAGCGGGTGAAAGGAAGAATGTACGAGTGTATCCACAGGCGACAGCAACTACAAGACGACGACACCGACCCCCCTGGCCTGGTCCACAGCTCATGAACGAAAGGAATGTGGCTAAGGCAATGTTTTGCCTATATTGTTGTCCATGGTTCGCAGGGTGCAAGGGATTGAGTGAGATTTTCTTTGTGTGTGCCTGGATGTAGGGGGTGGGGTGTGAAAGTCATGCGGACGGGGATGAGCCACGGGGGAGAACACAGGAATTGAATGAATGAGTGAAACTGCGACTCATGAGCCCTGGAGTGAATGGATCCTGTGTTTCTATTTTTGTATACACCTTGAACTGTTACTGAATAAAGGCTGAAATAAAGCCCGAAAAACAAACACACACACACTTCTCACCCTCCACCTACACACTTACTACCACACACAGACACACTCACACACGCGCATGCATACACACACACACAGGAGCAAATTTTTGGGTCTATATCTATTTCAATTTTCAAGAGCTAGTCTAGAGATTTTTAGATGAGTGTAAAAACGTGAAAAAGAAAAGTTTCACAACAGGATGAAATCAAAATTAGAACAGCCCATAAACAACCACAAAAATTAACAAATAAGGGCGTGTGTCCACCTGTCCGAAGATGATTGGCTGTTTTGACCCTAAATGTGCGTAAATTTTTTTTAAAGTACAGGATATTACATGTAAATTATGGAATCACTCACATTAAGGGGCCTGCCAGTGTCAGTACATGTAATCGGTTTTGGTGGAACGTACGCTCTACATTTTAATCTCTCTCTATATATACATGTATATATATATTTGGAATCTAATGAAGGTAGGAACATCAAATTAAATGACGTTACACTATACTATACAATATCCCCCCCCCCCCCCCCCCCCCCCTTTTCCCCAACAAAAAAAAATTGATTGAAAAACAACACATCAGAACAATAATAACATTAACAAGGGATAAAAACTACACTCTAACAAAATAACTGTAACGTATTCAACAAATCAACGTGGTGACGGGTGAGAAAGAGACGAAATGAAGCTAAGTTAACTTTCTTTTAAAAGTAAAGAGGTTTGGTTTCTTTCTTTCTTTCTTTCTTTTTTTTTAAAATTGACTTTTATTCCCCGATTCGGGGACCAAAAAAGTGCCAAAAATTCGAGCCACGATTCGGCCACGACAAACGCAGATGCTAGTTCTATGTGTGTCGTTTTCAATAACCCTCTGTAGATGTAGATCTAGACAGCACACGAGTGAACGCAACACATTAAGTTTAAGACCAGCACCCTTTATAGGCAACACGTCATATCTGTAGCGAAAAACTGTTTGGAACTGTAGCATTTCTTTATATTATAAATATTTACTGCAGACATTTTTCGGACCGATTGAACCATATATAGTATACGAACAATCTTTGGTAAGCCTATACTCTATAATATCCTAAATTTGCGGGAAAGGATATGATTTCTTCTGAGTGTTTGGAGAAATAGTGCCCAGCTTTACTTTCCCGAACGTTCGGAGAAATAGTGCCTAGCTTTATTTTCCCAAACGTTCTGAGAAATAGTGCCGGCCAAAACTAAATGCAGGGGGGGAAACCCCCTAGAGTCTTTTTAGGTCAGGGGGGCATCCCCCATGTTGTTAAAAACAAGTCAAATATTACTGTGCCAATGGTCCTACTGTAAAATAACTGTTGATTTGCTGCAAAAATGAAGACCATATTCATTCGTGTTTAGCATGCAAAGTACTACTAGAAAAAAGTAAAACCTGTACATCAGACAGGTGCATGAGTAAAAAAAACCCAACCAATTATATATATATAATATAATTAAAGTACAATTTTACTTTACTTTATCCGTCCTCTTGTACCTCTAGGGCGTCATGGGGAGAAAGAGCTTGTTCTTACTAGCAAGTTTGATGGCCTGGCTGGGTGGGATATTGTATGTTCTCAGGGTATCCTTCACACCCTGGATCCAGGTCTTTCTTGGTTTTCCTCTTGCTTTGTACCCTGATACTTTCCTGTAGTAGGCTTTACTGGCTGGCTGGTGAGGTGCCATACGTGTTACGTGTGAAATCCAAACCACCTGATTGTTTGCCGTCGAATGTAGGGGAGGCCAGGCCAGGTGTTGTTCCCAATATTTCTCTGATCTTGTTGTTTCTGACCATGTCCCGTCTGGTTTTGTTGACGGCTCTCCTTTGACATCTAAGTACTGCTAGCCACTTCGAATTAAAAGCTGGTTGACCTTTCAAAGCAATGAATCTGTGTAAATCATCTTGTGTCTAATAATTTACTCTGTTTTTGTATTTCATGATCTATAGACCAGTTTTTTGTTTTTGTTTGATTTGGGGGTTTTTTAAGGCTTATCTTCAGAAAGAACGAATAGACAATAGACCATCTGATGATATAGCAAATATCAATCATTATTTTATGTGATCAGTGTAGCAGTCTCTGGTTCTTATCCTTGTTTCTGAACTGTTAACGACAGTGACAGTGAATTTGAGTAAAACCCTGATAGCATGAACTTAATGGCACCTGAGATTGTCTAAGTGTGATAAAAGCAGAGATTGTGTTAAGCAGAGTGCTATAATGAAAAAAAGAAATATAAGGGGAGGTGGATCCTTTTGTTGGAGAAACAATGGTCTAATTTGTGTATGTTGTATTAAAATCAACACACAAAAGAGAGGACAAAGGTCACATGCTAGGCCTTGTGAACCTATTTAATCCTAATAACTATGATCATACAGATCTGCCTACCTTTGAAATAAAAAAAAAGAAAGGGAAACCTGATGGATGCCTTGACTGCACAGAATGAGGTTCAAAGGAGGTTGTAGCTGTTAGCTTGTTAATTGTTTTCCACGCTGCTACTCCGTAAAAAAAAATTAAAATAAAACAACAAAAAAAAGGAATTGTAAATCATAGCTGCACATTTTATCATTATTAATTTATAATAAATACTGATAATCTGTGCTGTACATTAAAAAAGGGGACAAGTTCTCATTAAATTAGGGATGGTTGGCAGCTTCGCAATTATCTAGTCTTTCTGTCTGGCCTGAAAAATAAGCGTCTTTCTGGTTCTCTCTACTTGCTGCGTACATAAAAAAAGAGAAAACTCAACAATATGGG
>NW_004797347.1:445922-457388 GCF_000002075.1 Aplysia californica
CACAACACACACACACACACACACACACACACACACACACACATACGCACACACACACCAGCAAGCAGACTATCAAACCGACACGTGCACTGACAAGAGTGTTCAGGTTGGTGTGATGACGTGTCTTGATTAATCAGAAGTCTTAATATTTTATTCACAGAAAAACTGGATTATCCCATCCATGGCAAATCCTTCTTCATACATACTTTGTATTTGTGTGTCTCGACGCAGTGGAATCAGGCGCTCGTCAATTTTGGGGCATACTGAGTTACTGGCATCTCCTTAAAGCTTGCTCTTTTGTCTCGCTTTCAATGAAAATATTACCTATCTATCTTCAATAGAAGTGGAGATATTTCTGGATTGAAGGAAGTGGGGATGACCTGGTTTCAGAGGTAAAACTAGCGAGAAAATGACCGCCAAAGCTCGATAAATTTCAAAGCTGGAGAGTCCGTGGAAACAATTAATTTACATTTTTTTGTGGCTTTAATCAACGTTTTTCGGTAAAAATTCTCACAGGTGTTTGTTTCTAAATTGTCATAAAAGGTGTTAAGCCAAAAAACAAAAATTTGATAAAAATTGTCAAACCGGGAAAAAATGCGATTTTCTTCGATTTCATTATTTTGACGAGCGCCTGATTTCACCACATTGCCTCACCTTTGCACTTTACACACTTGAAAGAGAAGATCTGAAGAGGCAGAGGACATGGAAAGGAGATGAGAGTAGAGTAGAGAAACGATACTGGTGGAATAAGAGTCTACTAACGTTCTTGAAGTGGTGTAGGCGTCCATTGTTGGAACGTTGGTACAGACGATAGAAGTGAAAAAAAAACAAAATAATCTTATCCTTTGGGTGTGGGGGGGGGGGTAATGGAGCAGAAGGGTTGTGTTGTTTGAGAGTAATTACTTTAAGTTGAAGCACGGAGGTAGTCTCTTTGTGGGTACTAGAAAGAATTAACAGTGGGATCAAAAGTCGGTTAGAAATTGGCCAACAAAATTTTTAAAGGGCGGGGTTGCAGGCATTCATTAATGGCAAATCTATTAAGAATAGAAACAGTGAAAATACTGGGATTCAGACCATTTTTATTTTTAAAAGAAAGTGAAGAGTCATGGGAGTACGAGTAAGTTAGCTGAGTAAGAAAAACTAAGGTTTTATTGTACATGATTGTATTCTCATAGCATACACTTGTGCCATTCTTTGTTATGGCAGCACGGAGCCCTGTGTTTTAACTTTGGTGTGTTGCTCACACACTCACAGCTCACCTTTAGTACTGCAGATTACCCACCTGTGAAGCTTCACACTGTCATTGTTTGGTGTTTGTGCCCCTACTGCTATCGCAATCTCGTATTTGAATGTCATGTACACTTTATTTCTTTCTCATGGAATTTTTTTGGGACACACTGATACGGACTGCTCCTACTCCCATCTTTTCAGTGTTTCTGTCATCCTAATCTTTTACCAGGTGAAATGGGGCTTTAGCCCTGCCAATTCACGGTATGTCAATCATAGTCAATGTATGCAAGTTTTACTTCTCAACAATTATGACTCTCAACAGATGAATTATATATCAAGCTGTTGAAGGAAGCTGGGTGCAAGTGGCAACGTGCCAGTTTATTTCCCGAATGCTTTGAAAGAAATCAGTTGCCAAGGAAATTAAATAACTAAGAGGCATTCTTCCTTAAACAAAACAAAAAAAGAAGATCAGCTCAGTCACAGAGTGGATTTTTTTTTTTTAAACAGGTCATCATCCTTGCATAACACGTGTTACTGCATTTTTGCTTTTCATGGAGTGGCCCAAGTGACAATGTGGTTACTGTTGATGCTTGTAACAAGTGTGAATTTTCACGTCATTTTCTGCTATTGTGCATTTTTTTTTCAGTACACACACAAAGTGTGTCAATGAAGTAGCAAAGAAGGGTACCAAATAATGTGTTCAGGCAATACGAGTGCTTGTACTTGTGCCATATGTATTTAATTATGATATATATATGTGGAATGTAAAGTGAAGTCTCTTCATACGGATTCATACAAATATCTTGGCCTTACAATAGACAACAAATTTACATGGCAAAACCACGTAAACAATATCGTTAAAAAAGTAAATCAGAGGCTGTACTTTCTGAGGAAACTAAAGTCTTTCAATCTGAATCCATCCATCCTTCAGATTTTCTACACCACCACAATAGAAACTTTGATCAATTTTGGAATCACTTGCTATGGTAGCAATCTGGGAAGGCAGCACATTATAAAACTAAATAAGTTGATAAAAAAGGCATCAAGAACAATTGATAGAGACCTAAGTAACTTTGAATATCTGCACAAGACAAACGTTCTAAAAAAGGCGGAAATAATGCTTAGTGACCATAGCCACCCACTGACATCGGAATTTCAACTATCGACCCGCAGTAAACGATACATTTCCAAAAAAGCAAGAACAGACAGATATAGAAATTCATTCGTACCAACTGCAGTGAGGTTACTGAACACACAGTGCTACAAATGAAACAGAGAGAGAGAGAGAGAGAATGAATGTGTTACGGAGCGAGTTGTCCCAGCCCGTGAGACATGTATTTACTTGGCATAATGTCCTGTCTTGTTGTGCGTTTGCGTGAGTGCACCTTTAAGTCTAACCTTTGTAACGTCTACTGCCATTGTTAACGACCAAGACAAATTTCTCCCTGCGAGATAAATAAAGATTGTCATTGTCATTGTTCTCTTTTGATTTCATCTATTTTCCTGGTACGTATGGTTGTTGTCATGTTTATGTCTTTTATTCATACTTGATCGGATATGAAGGAAAATTCTTTTTTATTTCATCTGCAGGCATGCTGAGAAAGAAAGTACTTGTTCTTGACTTAGACGAGACGTTAATTCATTCACATCATGACGGCGTTTTACGACAAGTTAAACCAGGCACCCCTCCAGACTTTGTTCTACGGGTTTGTAAAAAGATGTTGTCACCAGTCCTTGTGTGTGTTTCTGTGGTGCTCTCAGTGTGGCCACATCTCTCCTCCTTTTTTTGACTTGTATGTTACGATCTAGATACACCTCAAATCTTCGGCACTTGTATGACCAAATTGTGTTGCAAGTGCTGTAACACTTACTAAACCTATACCGAGAAATTTTGTGGTATGCTTTATTTTGTTTCAGTCCAGAGTATTGTCTTGGATAGAGGGGGTGGGGGGTTTCCAAAGGTTTTGAACAGTGTTTGGCATTGGAACGACAGGACCCCCCCCCCCCCCCCCCCCCCCCCAGGGCGGTGCTACTGACTGAAGTGTCTTTAGGCCATTCCCATAGGGGAGGACATTTACATCTCGAGTTCTTACACTCAGTAGGATTGTAATTGTAATTGGGCTTGTTCATCTATGTCGCGCTCATATCTGTGCATGAACTGCAACAGGGAACTGTTACTTTTTCTTTCCTAATCCTTAATATCGTCATTTTCCTCTACTCCTTTTGTATGCTTGTCACTCTCTTGTGACCCGCTATTTCCGGGGTGCCTTGACAGTCGAAGCAGACTTTGTACTGTTGAAGCTAGAGAGGCGAGCAGAGTAAGTCTGATTCCCTGTAAGGATTTTTCTGTTGACATCCAACCCTTGGCACTCGTATGACCTTATGCAGTTACATACGCCGTAAAACCTCTACTTAAAAACACCTGGGAACCACAAGTGTCCGTCAGTTTTGTACATTTGATCATAATGTTGGCTCAGTGGTAGTTTTGACATAACAACACTTGGTTTTTGCTGACTAGTCTTTGAAAAGGTGTCTTATTTCATTACCATCAGTCCACAACCACATCTATTTTTTGGGGGGATGGGTTTCCAGAAAAGGCCTTGATTCAAATAAAAGACACTGAGGACGGTTTTTACAGTATAGTTTTGTTATGTTATTGTTTCCATTCTAATGTCTTATTAAAAATTAATGAATGCCCTAGTCATTGTGTTGATCTTAGCACTCTTTTTCTTTAATTTTCTCCAAACTTCAAATAAATGCTTTATGTACTTGTTGAATACTGTTGACGATTTACTCTTTGTTATTCCTCCACAGGTTACAATTGACAGGCATCCTGTTCGATTTTTTGTTCACAAGCGGCCACATGTTGATTTCTTTTTAGAAGTAGTAAGTAAAGTGCAGTTGAGTGCGCACATGGCAAAATCAGCGGGATGCAGATATCTTTTCGTTTTGTTCGAGGTTTGCTCTGTGCTTGTTTTAAATGCAAAGAATGTAAACGTATACCTAAAAATTTGGGACCTGAAAAATCTGTTCGCTATGTGTGTTCTTTACTGTGTTTCTCTTTCAGACTTTGATAGTTTTTTTTTAAAGTTTGAAGACTTTTTTAGAATGGTTTATTTGCCTTTATTGTTACTTTAAAATTAACAATAGGAAAACTTTTGCTTTGAAAGTAATTCACTTTGTTTTTAGAATGTTATAAATAATGATACCTGTTATGATAATAATAAGAATGCATATAATGCCTAATTCCTAGAAAGTTTTAAGTGCTGTACAATGCAGAATTGTTATTCAACTTAACTTTCCATCAAAAGACTAAAATTGCACAATGTTGGACTGTTTAACAACACACCCGCCCATGCACACACACACACACACGCACATTCTCACATACAAAAACTATTGGCAGAGGAAAGTGTTGAACAAAAATGTGTGTTTTTCAACATTTCTTATTAATAAACTACAACACTGCAAAGAACTAGATCATGAATTTTTAACTTTGTAATTTTCTTTCCCAGGTAAGTCAGTGGTATGAGCTGGTGGTGTTCACAGCTAGTATGGAAATATACGGCGCTGCAGTCGCTGATAAACTTGACGGTGGGAAGAATATACTCAGGAGACGCTACTATAGGCAGGTGGGTGCTTGCTTAATTAAGGATTTGGATACTGTGTGTTGTATCTTTGTAGATATTTTACTGTTGTTGAGCTTCACATTCTCAGGGGAAGACAAAATCTGTTGGCGGCGGGGATGTGTGTATGTTTTAGAATTTGTGGGTGGTTGTCATTTTTTTATGTGTGTGAATACAAAAAATATTTTCAACAGAAAAAAATGTACATTAAAGCAAATTAAAAATAGGTGGTGAAGATAAGCCTGTGGTGTTGTAGGTCAAGGTGAAACTAGTGTGCCTTACTGTCTTAAATTAAAATAATTTCATTATGGTCTGCTCTTATCAGTGTCTATCAGGTTGTTTTAAAACAAAGAAAAATGTGTAGACTTAAATTCTGGGCAAGAATCTTTCTATTTTCTTTATTTTCAGATTAAGATTTCTGTGTTTATTTTATTTTAGTCCCTTTTGTTTATTTCTTTTCTTTTTCCCTTTTTTAAAAAATCAAAGTTTTTTTATGAAGAAATGTTTTTTGGGGGAGTTTTTAAAATTTTAAATGGTATGTCATGCTGTCCCTTTGCATTTTGATTTGTGTCATGACGAGGTGGAATCGGGCACTCGTCTGTTTTTGGGCATGTTGAGTTATTGAAATCGTCAGAAAACTTATTCATTTGCCTTGCTTTCAGTGAAAAAAATACTCATCTCTCTTGAATAGAAGTCAAGATATTTGCAATTTAAGGGGTGGGGTCGCCTGCCTTCAGAGGTGGAATTAGCGAGAAAATGCCCGCCAAAGTTTGTAACCCCAATAGCAGAAGTCCTAAAAAACTGAAAGATGACATGTTCTGTGACTTTAATCTTCGTTTTTTTCCAGTAAAATTGACATGCAAATGTGTTTTTATTTGGACTTTAAAGGAGTTGAGCCCCCAAAAAAAAATTTGAAGAAAAATTGCGGTTGTTACTCCGATTTCATTATTTTGACGAGCGCCTGATTTCACCAAGATGCCTCACATTTCATTATTTTTTTCCTCTCTTCCTCAGCATTGTAACCTGGACATGGGTAGCTACACAAAAGACTTGTCAGCCATAAACCCAGACCTATCCAGCATTTTCATTCTAGATAATTCACCAGTCGCATACCGCATGTTTCCAGGTGAGATTTTTAAAAATATGTGTGTCTTATGTATGCTTATTGTAATGATCCTTTTCGTGGAGAATACCAGAAGGAAGGTGGTAAGACAACCTATGATAACAGATTATTGTAGTGTAAAGCGCATAGAGCTTGCTGTAGAGCGGGGTAATGAGCTGTACAAATGCTATTTATTATTATAACATCAGAGCATGCCACTGACTGAAGTGTCTTTAAGCCATTCCCAAAGGGGGGGGACATTTCTCGTTCTTATGCACAGTTAAGTAGAATTATAAATGGGCTGATTCAACAATGTCATGCTCATAATTGTGCCTGAACTACGATAGGAAACTTCTGCTTTTTTCTACTTCCGGGATGCCTTGAAAGTCGAAACAGACTTTGTGCTGTTAAAGCAAGAGAAGTAAGCAGAGTAAGCCTGATTCCCTGTAAAAACTTCTCTGTTGACATCCACCCCTTGGCGCTCATATGACCTTATGCAGTTGCGAGCGCTGTAAAACCTTTACTAAATATAAGAGGACGAGACTGTAACAGCCTTGATATGGAAAACAGCTGACAGAATCATTTTAACCATCGTGTTACAAGTATTCATATGACCTCTGGCCGTGCATGAGAATAACATTGAGTTACAGTCAGAATACTGAGCATGTATCTAGCTTTAAAAGATTATTGTTTATATTACTATTAATTTATATTATGGATGTGACTGTAAGCTTGCGTGTGTGTGCTTGTTTGTGAGTGTGTGTGTGTGTATGTGTGTGTGTGTACGTGGTGAAATACCAAACCAATGTGGATCTGGATAATAAAGATGTATCTTATCTTACTGTTTGAGGACTACATCCTGCAATGGATGAAAAATAAGAAGTGATCCTCCCTTAATTTTTCTCATAGTCAAAGACATTTGAAGATCATTCCTACAGTAAGTTGGTTGTGTTAGGAACATTGCAGCTCACGTGTAACTTTAATAATAGATAATAAATTGGACTTTTGTGTTCTATGTCCCTCCTTCATGTACTTGTTAAAAAGTACTTGTGGGTGTTTGAGGGGTGCTCTGGTGGGGTTTGCTCCTTCTTTCCTATGAAACATTTATTAACTTTATTTTTCCTCCACCTTTTCTCTGTACGTTACTCTCTAGTAACACCTCGAATCTTCTGGACTTATAACCTGTATGTGTTGCAAGTGCTGTAAAATGCTTACTTTAAAAAAAATTAATTAACAACTAAAAAATTGATCCGCCGTTATTTCATTTCATTATGCTACGACACATGTGTGCTTTGTCTACCGCTGCAGATTCCTCTAAGCCAGGGATGTCAAACTCAATCCCTCAGGTGACCAGACTCAAAATTTCACTTAAAGTTGTTAGCCAAACTAGACTAGAACACCCACTGAGCAGTGGAAAGGAGTGGTATGAATTGATTCTTGAAATAGAAAAAAAATTGGAATATTAGCAAAGCCTGGCATACGAAGTTTCGTTCTCATGCCAATTTGTCAATGCTGGATGTTTGGCATCTCTTCTTGGCAACGGGTTCATTTGCATTTGGAGTTAGGTTCTGTGTTGTGGAGATTCTCAGGACGGACTTCCTAAAATTCTTTTCTCTCACTGGCCGGATGTAATTGTTCGCGGGGTCGTGTGCAACCCGATGCTTTGATTTCGAACACCTGTGCCCTAGGCTGTTAATGACAGCGGATGGTTAATGGGTGTTGTGATGTGGTCGAGTTTTCTACTTGTTTGCAGTGTTGTTGTTATTGTGATCTGTTGAATATTGATGGCAAAATGTGGTTGCCACAGTGTTGGCCCCCGCCTGCTGCAGTTCTGACTTAAATTTTCAACAGGTAGTTCATCCCAGCAGCTCTGTTGCCTTTTGCTTGTGTCTGCTCATGCTTATTCTAGAATCTGAGTGACATTTTTTTTTTTACCCCCCGGGGCAGCGCCACTGACTGTAATGTCTTTAGGCCATTCCCAAAGGGGGGACATTTCTCGCTCTTGCGCAGTAGAATTATAAATGGGCTGGTTCATCATGTCACGCTCATAACTGTGCCTGATCTACAACAGGGAACTGCTGAAAAAAAAGACATTTTTTTCTCCTTCTTCGAGGCTGGTTTGTAGGTCCTACTTCTTGACCGTTGTCTGTTATTTCTGTATATCTGCCTTGCTTTTGTTCTGTGCACTAAATGACTGCCATCAAGTCTAACTGCTTTTTTATAAGGGCAAGAGAGTTTTTTTTAATTTTTATGCAACTGGTCCTTTATTTTTTATATTTTTGCTTGTATAACCTGTCTTTTTTTCCCCTTGTGTGACCTGCCTTTTTTTTTTTCTTCTGTAACCTTTTTTTGATTCCCTCTGTAACCTGCCTTTTTAAAATGTATTTTTTCTTCTGTATATGTAACTTATCTTTCATCCCATTTTCACAATATCCCATGTGATTTGTCCACAGATAATGCCATCCCCATCAAGTCGTGGTTCAGCGATGCCCGTGACACGGCCCTCCTCTGTCTCCTGCCCATGCTCGACGCCCTCCGCTTCTGTAACGACGTTCGTTCGGTGTTGGGGAGGAACCTACATTTATCACGGGCGTGGTAACGCCACCTGTGAGCTGTGTGGTCACAACTGTTTTAAAAAGACAAAAACAAACAAAAAAAATTACTTGATTTGCATCACACCACATTGCCCCTAGAGCCTTTTTTTTTTTCTTCTTTAATCATGTCATTATCAGTAGAACCTCACATTACTGTACCAGCACTAGATGGGTGTGCGTGTGATAGCGTGGATGCAGATACTGAAAATTGCGCACTTTTGTAAACGTAGGCTGTTACGCTAACCTTTTATAAAGGTTATTTTTTTTAGAATGCACGTGGGCCCCCCATCAGTAAGTGTGTGTATTATTTTTTTGGTGACTGATGATGGATAGTGGGGTGTAGTGGGCTAAAGCAATGCATGTGTTGTTGTTTTTTTTTATCGCACCCATGCACATGTGTTGTTGTTTTTAATTTGGGGGGGGGGGGGTCGGGGGTTGTTTTTTTTTTATCGGAAGATGCAAAGTATGCTCTGTTAGCTTGGTCATGCTTCTCACGCCACTGGCCCCGGTCTGTGAAACAGTCCTTGCCCGCCTCACCCAGCGTTGCCAAAAACATTTACTCTGGTTATTGACAGTACTTTGTCGCTCAGATCTTGTCTGCAATTTCTTTTGTTGCTTTTTTTTTTTTTTCACAGCATAGTACCAAATAGATTGGGGTGTTTTGTTTTTTCATTTTTTGGGGGTTTTTTGTCACTGAGATGAAATGATAACTTTCATGTATAAAAAGACACACACACCACCTCATTTTTCATCTGCATTTTTGGCAGGCTTTCTCTTTTTTTTAGTTGAAGGTTGGCTGTGCTTTTAAAAAAATTTTCATTCTCCAGGGATAAGATGTGAGAATGAATGTCAAGCAGAGATGTGTCTTGGTTGTGGTTGATGTCAGCTAACCAGATGGTCAGAAATTGTTAACTGTGGATATGGAATTTGCTTTGTTTAGATCTGTAACGCTTTGAGAGAAGAAATTTCATACGCATTTGAAATGACTCAGTGTTTAAATATGTGTGTATATGTTGGGGGGGGGGGGGCATGGAATCTGTGATGTTGTCAGCTCCCTCTTCTTCTTTTGAGTTTAGATAGTCTGTACTGTTAATGTGTAGTGGAATACATCCATTGTCTCGCTGGTGTTGGTAAAGGGCAGACATCTCAAGCATCTATTGTCCTTATCTCTTCTCTGTTTTCTCTTTCTATGTCACTCTTTCTGCGTTTCTCTTCAGAAAAAAATTTTTAATGTGCTGAAACAGTTTTGAAGACCCATTTTTAATTATTGAGGCAAAATGACAAAATCTGGTTGCTTTTTTTTCTTTCCTGTAGTCCGGGGGATATATGCCTGTCTTTAGCTGGCCACATTACAGTCCACATAGTAGATCTACTTGGCAGGGAGTGCATGTCGGTCTCTGTGATTAGGGCAATCATTATAACATTCTGTACGGGGCTGTCTGCTGATAAATCATCAGTTTGCGCAGCAGCTTTTCGCACTGTGAACCTTTTCACACATTCGCTGAAATGGGCTGCAGAATACTGCTGCACTGTCTTTTAAGACAGTATGTGTAAGGGATTTTTTTTTTTTCTACCCTAACAGGCTCTCAATACAATTATTGATTTAAAAAGGGTAATTCTAGTGCAGGCTGTTGGTTGTTGAGGGGGTGGGGGGGGGATATGTTTATTATATTCTATTGTCTTATGTGTTCCTTATTATCGACAAAGCGTCTGCTTGAAATGATGACAACATTGTAAAGTGAACCCCTCCCTTTTTTTATCTTTCATGACAATGATGGAAAAATAGATACAGGAACGACTTTTGCATTGTATATTTGTTTGGCAGGTTAAGTTATGTGATGGAGAGCCATTCCATCGGGTAGTGAAGAGAATCAATCAGTCTCATTCCAGTGGTGAACCCTGGTGACTCCTTTTTTTTTTTTCCCGCAATTTCGTTTTACACTCTTTCATTATAATCTTTTTTTTTTTTTTTTCAAATGAGTTTGTGTTGTTTTGTACGACCACTAGTCTTTTCATCATAAGTTAACCATGGGCCAAGCTGATATCAAAACTGTTCGGGGAAAGGAATTCTGTCTACAAGATTTTAGTGATGACTTGTGTTCAACAGTGCAGTTAGATATTTATCTTGTAGATACGCGCATTTGTTCGAAATGAAATAATGCGTAGATTGACAGTTGCTGGTAACATTTTTTGTCCATTTTTCACAGGCTGTGGTGGGGGGTTTTTTTTATTAGATAGACCTCAGACTGGTTTGTTTTTGTGGGGGGGGTTGGTTTTTCTTTTTTTTTCAGGTTGAAATTCAAATTATACATAGTGATAACCCAGGGGCAAGATTTATGATAAATTTTTGTTCACTGTCTCATAAAAAAAAAGCTTGGATTTAGTCATGCTGTTATTTTTGTCTTTCCCTGTGTCACACCGGTAGATGGTTGTTGAGCACTCTGTGTTGTTTTGCTCCTTCTGCTTCAGTCCAGTGTTTGTTAGCCAGATGTTAAAATGTGCAAAGCCCAACATTTTTTATTTTTTAAAAAGAATCGCAAGTTTCTTAATCTGTGGTGTCAGTTGCACATGCATGCTCAGAAAATAGTTTGTCTAAATTCAAATTTTAAATGTTGAAAAATAGGAGGGGAAAAAAATTGAGAAGGTGAATTGTCAGGAGAATGAAACAATTTCTCTCTCTCTCTCTCTCTCTCTCTCTCTCTCTCTCTCTCTCTCTCTCTCTCTCTCTCTCTCTTCATCTCTCTCTCTATCTATCTCCCTGTCTATCTCTCAATCTATGTCTGAGCTCATGCACTGAGAAGAAGGCCAAGAATCTCTCTATGGGCTTTGAATTAAAGTCTACCTAAAAATATCCTCCACCCTCTCTCTCTTTCTCTCTCCCTCTCTCTCTCTCTCTCTCTCTCTCTCTCTCTCT
>NW_004797347.1:457572-507347 GCF_000002075.1 Aplysia californica
CTCTCTCTCTCTCTCTCTCTCTACCTCTCTCGTGGAAGATTTTGCTTTTTGGGTTTAGTTTACTTGAGCAGCTTCGCAGACGTCGCGTTTCTCCTGTGCTGGTCTGTTGGTCTGTCCCAGTGCTGTCGGGGGTGGGTTGGTGGCGCTGAAAGTCTTTAACTCTGATGTACCGAGCCCCTTCCTGGTGATGCTTCTCCTGCTCTGGGTGGGTGGTTGTCGGGCACTCTGCTGTGGTTTGCTGCTTCTTTCTTATCCAACATCTATCATTTTTTCCTTATAGCTTTTCCTCTTTTTTTTTTCTTTATATGATACTCTTTGGTAGCAAAGTCTCTTGTCTTTGGCACTTATATATACCTTTTGTATTGCCAGTGCTCTAATACTCTTACTAACATTTGAAAAGAAAAATATCTTCTACTTTGCTTAAGACTGACACGTGGTGGAAATTAATATTTTCAGAAGCAGCAGACTCAGTTTGTGCTTCCTTCCTTCCTTCCTTCCTTCCTTCCTTCCTTCCTTCCTTCCTTCCTTCCTTCCTTCCTTCCTTCCTTCCTTCCTTCCTTCCAAATTAAAGATAGAACCTGAATGGAGGGAGAGGCTTCCTTTTCTTTGTAGAATAACGGTTTGTTGGGAAATAGTGGTCTCTATTTTTTTATCTGGCAGGGTGGCAGCAACAGTTTCTTCTACTCAGACTGAAATCTGCATCTGTCTTGTTGGATTCCTAGCTAGCTAGCTGTCTCCGTACCTGTGCTCTCAACAACCCTGTGTGCTGTTTACCCGACAACTGTGATTTATTCAGAAGACCCATGTTTTTTAAAATTTGTATCACTACACGATGAAATCAGGCGCTCGTCGAATTTTGGGCATGTGAAATCATTGATATCATTTGAAAGCTGATCTATTTGCCTTGCTTCCAATGAAATAGATATCCATCTGTCTTGAATAGAACTCAAGATATTTGCGACTGAAGGAAGCGAGGTCACCTAGTTTCAGTGGTGAAATTAGCGAGAAAATGGCCACCAAAGTTTGGTAACTCCAATAGCTAAAGAGTCTTTGAAAAACGACATATTTTGTGCCTTTAGTCAATATTTTGCAGTAAAATTCTCATGGAAATGTATTTCTATATGGGCATAAAAGAGGTTGAGCCAAAAAATAAAAATTTGATAAAAATTTCCAAATGGCGGAAAAATCCCTGTTTCTCTGATCTCTGTATTTTGATGAGCGCCTGATTCCACCGCGCCGTGACACATTTGTCTCTCTCACTGGTGAAATATTTGTTCTACCGAGTGGTGTTTTAAAAAGTGTGGAGCACAACATGGCTTGTGAGTCCACATGTTCTTCGATTTGACTGATTTGTTTATGATCAGGTGATGCACTGAAACTGCTATATTGCCATCAAGTTTACAGGGTTTTTGTGTGTATCATGTATATATTGAAGAATGGTTACTATTTTTACTACTGATACGGAATTCAGTGCAACCATTTATTTAATGACAACTCACCACCAGTTTCTGCAGTCAAAAGAAAAGGCTAGAAAATGTAATACAGATACTTTTTAGACTGAACCCGTATTGCCAAATGATCAGATTGAAGACAAAGAATTAAATGGTCTGCAAGCTGTTAAAATATACTAAGCTTAAAATAGAAAAAAAAAATGTTTAAGAGAGAGAAAAAAACATTTAATTCGTTTAACAAGTGTACTTATATTATAAATGTATTTTCTCTTACTTTTTTTTTTTTTCAACGTTTAGAATTTGAATTTTTTGACAAAATATTTCCTTGAGCACATGCAACCAATACCAGTTATTCAGAAACTACAGTAACAAACATTTTTCAAAATTTTTGGGCTAACTACATCTGAACAGCTGGCAAACAAAAATGTTCAGTTTAAAGACAAAATAAGAGAATGGTAGTCTGCAAGCAGTGCTGTGTTCATGTTTGTTGCAGCCAGGACTTGTCAAAAATGTGTGTGCGATGATATTGGTATTTTGGAAGTGTCTTCACCCTACTCACCCACTCCCATTTCTCCGGCGTTTGTGGGGAAGCAGTTAGACACCTCGCTGTCGTGTGGAGGAAACTCAAGTTCGATTCCCCAGTGGTGAGAATTTTTATCGAGTTCAGAGTATCTCCGTCTTTCTGCTGGCATGTTGTCTCCTCTTAGCTGAGGTTGGCCCTAACAGAGTCAGACAGAAGCCCTCCTCCTAAATAATCTAAATTGTGTAGATGTGGGCGTAAAAGCTTCTACTACATTTATAAAAGAGAAAAAGAATAAAAAGCTTCCCATTTCTCCTGCCTTCATGTTTACATTACTAAAGACGTCATTCCTAATTTGGTAAATGGATCCCGAATCTTGAAGTTCTTTCATTCCACACGACAGGTGTTGACGACAATGTTGTTCCAACAGTGGATACGATAAGCAAATTGCTGTGTGTGTATATGTGTGTATATCATTATGTAGCAGAAGTTGGTGCTCCCAGCAATGTGATATTTGAGAGGGTGTGCGTGCATCGATACGCCGCCCTGGTGATGACTTCACACTGTCGCAGGAAGAAGAAAAGGGAATACCTTGTTGATAAACTGAGCTTTGTTTTGGGGCGTGAACAGGTCAATATTGTTTTAGTAAAGTAATTATGGGTTAGTTTCTTTTCTTTTTTTTCAGTCATTGTCTGTCAGTGTAGTGATGTGGTCTGCTTCTTCTGTTACTCTTCAGTTGGGGGTCGGCGGGTGGTGTGGTGTAGTTTAGTCCTTTTTTGTCTGACATTTTATCTTATATGATCCTTAATTTTCTCCTCCTTTGTATGCTACTCTGTAGTAGTCCTAATTAAACTATGACTGTGTCCCCCTGTGCTAACTGCACAAGATCCAAGCTAGTTACCCGTGACGGGAACCAAAAGCCTGAACTCCTTAGTGGTAATTCCTCTAATCTTCAGCACTTGTATCTATTTGTTTTGCAACTGCTGTACAACTTTTAATGAAAGTAAAAGGGGGGTTTTGAGGGGGGGGGTTAGCAGAAGGGAGAGGGGGTTTGGTATGACGGAAAAAGGAAATCAAAATGTATTATTCCCTTTGTGTGTTCTCTGCGTTCTTTATGCTCTGTTGCCCTGTATTTTTCTCCTGGGTTATGTGCTTTGTATTTACTCTCATAACTAGAAACTGTGCCATTTTTAGTACATATTTTTTCTTTGGGCCATTTTTCTTTTTTTCTTTTTTTTTTTTTAGTACTAAGTCATTGTTTTTATATAGCAGATTCCAAATGTCATACCGTACATAATTGTGCATTTCTGTTTATATTGCAATGTTGAAATGTAACAGTTCGTACCAACTGGGCCACTGAGTTTTTGGGGGTTTTATTTTTACATTTGACTCTAGTGGCTTATTTAATTTTTGTTGTTTTTGTTGGGTTGTTGTTTTGTTTTGGGTTGGGTTTTTTTTTTTTGGGGGGGGGGGGGGGGGGGGGGGGTTCTTTTTCATTCTTTGGTTCAGTGCATGTTTGTGTCGTGGGCACTAGATGTGTCTTTGAAACCACTTACTCTTTTACTCTGTTGACTTGTGGGTCATGGGTGTGACTGACTGATTACTCATGTGGTGTTTTTGCTGTGTGCTTGCGGATGTACAAGTTTGACCTGTGACCTCTTACTTTGAGTATTTCGGAGAAAAGAATGGAATAAATGAGTGTGTCAAATGTTCTTTTTCATTTGTTCCACCACCACCCCTAGGCCCCCTTCGAATATCGTCAGGATAGGGGACACGTTTTGAAAAAAAGAATGGAATGAATGAGAGTATCGAATGTTTGTTTTTTTTCATTTGTCTCCCACCCCACCCCCATTCAAATGTCATCAGGATAGGAGACACTGTCACTATGCGTTGAGTTTTTTAATTGGCACTTTTGTTTGTACTAAGCTGATCTGAATGTTTGCTGTGGCGTGTGAGTTTGCTACTGACAGTTAAAGCGATCACAAATAGAATGTGGTTTTAGTGAGATATATGTAGTTTAAACAGAACCGCTGTGCTTCTTTATAGCCACTTTGTTTGTCTAGATTGATTCTCGAGTGATGATGTGTCTGTGACGTATATTTGTTTTGACTCTAGGCTTTTGATAACATGCAAGATTCTTACTTAATGCAAATGCAAGATTGAAGCGATAGGGCTCTGAGTCGTTCATGATTCTGTCCTCCGTCTTAGTTGTTTTGTCAGTGTCGTGAGCAGTGTTTGATTCCGACAAAACCCCAGTTGTACCGCAGACGGAAAGAGAGAGAGAGAGAGAGAAACAGGGATGCCGTTTTTCTGAGGGTTTTTTTCCCCCAGGTATTTCCTTTATTTTCAGTTTTAATGAACAGTTGTTATTCAAAGCATTTGTTTTCTCTTTAACCCCATTATAATTGTGTCTATGAATGTTTTTTTGTTTGAAAATCAACATGGTAAGTTTTCGGGTGGTTTCATAAATTCCTGTGTCCCCTCCCTCAGAGTTATTGAGGAATGTTTAGCGACGCTAAATTGCTTGTTCTTTGTAAATCCGTATTAAAATTCATTCATTGTGAGAGTTAGGTTTTAGTTTACGGAAGGCTATTCCTCCTTCCTACAAAGCCAGTTTTGTCATCCAGGCTTTCAGCATCACATTAATCCTTATTTCTAAGCTCTGGTTTAACGTATTTGCCTAAAATAAGCGCCAAAACAGAGTAGAAATGACTGAGTCGAGCAGTAAGCATACAGTTTAATCTAGTCATGCATTGGATGAGTTTGAACGCCAAAGCTTGAGTACAAATGACAGGTTCGATTAGTAAACATATTATACTTTAATCTAAGATTTAGTCATACATTGGATAACTTTGGTGAGGTTTGGCTGTTTTTCATTATGACCGTGAACAACCGAGTGATGCAGTGAACTGGCTCATCTGTATGTTGAGTTTAGAGAAACAATAGATAACTTTGGTGAGGTTTGGCAGGTTTTCATTATGACCATAACCAACCGAGTGATGGCGTGGCCTGTCTGTATACTGAGAGTTAAGAAATGATGCAAGCGTTTTATGCAGGGATAGACTGGCTCAGGCGTAGCCAGAATTCCTTTAGATTTTGTTTCTCTTTTAGTTTCTGGGTTATGAATGAATATACCATTACCGGCATCTCTTTAGAGAAATCTAATGCTTATAATTTTCATCGCCCTGATATCGTTTTCAAGGCGTAATTATTATTCTTCATTGTTGTTTAGATTTTGTGTGTGTGTGTGGGGGGGGGGGTATTAAGTCCTAAGATTAATGTCATCTTTTAGTTTAGTCTGTGCTGATACAACTGTGTGTTTCATTTATTTTATTTTCTGCGTCGAAAAGTCTCAGCATTTTATGGGTTACTAGTGCTCTGGTGTACTGATGCTAGACAGGCGTGAATTTTGTCTCAATTTGTGGTGTTTGGGCGGTCTGTGCTTTCTTCCTCTGTACTGCGGGTGGATTTTTTTTTCTGTGTCAGGTTGTGGGTGGTTGGGGGGTGCCTCTGGTAGGTCCTGCTTCTTTACTTTCCCTCTTTGTTCTGTTGTTTTGTTGTTTTTTTTCCCCAAGCACTAAATTACCCTTATTGTGTCAATGTGCTTGTCTTTACTCAATCAAAGAAAATGTGTCTGGTCTTTAAAAGTTCACAGACAGGTGGTTTGAAAGGGTCAACTTCTCCATTATTCCTCTATCGTCTCTGTTTTGTCTCTTTCCCAGCACTAAGCAGCTCTGACACATGTTTTGCCTATGTGTGACAGGAAGGAACATTGTCAACAAAATTGTAATATCAGGGATGCCAAATCTCTGGTTTTTCCGGGTTTTTTCATACACTTGCAAAGGAAAGGGGAATGGTAAAGAGAAATGTTTTTGTTTGCTCATTTAAGTTAAAGATTTTACAAAGTAAGTTTTAGGTGAGATGTGATGCTCCGCTCATTTTCAGGGGTTTTTTTTCAAAAATCATTTGGCATCCCTGTAATATTCCAGTAGAGACACATCTATCGTCATTATCTCGCCTTTTTCTTTTCTTTGTATGTCACTCTCTTGCAACACCACCTGTTTGTCATCCCCCGGGCGGTGCTACTGACTGAAGTGTCTTTAGGCCAGTCCCAAAGGAGGGACATTAACATTTTGAGTTCTTATGCACAGTAGAATTGTATTTGTAAATGGGCTGATTCATCAATGTCATGCTCAAAACTGTGCTTGAACTGCAACAGGGAACTGCTGCTTTTTCTTTCCTAATCCTTACTATCGTCATTTTTCCTCTACTTCTTTTGTATGTTTGTCACACTTTTGTGACCGGCTATTTCCGGGGTGCCTTGATAGTCGAAGCAGACTTTGTGCTGTTGAAGCTAGAGAGGTGTGCAGAGTAAATCTGATTCCCTGTAAGTTGCAAGGACTTCTCTGTTGACTTCCACCCCTTGGCCCTCATCATATGACCTTATGCAGTTGTGAGCGCCGTAAAAACTTTACTAAAAACGAACAACCCCACCCCTTCTGTTTGTGTCTCAAGTCTTATAAAACTCTTTCCAAAACTGAACTTTAAAAAAACATTCCTAGAAAGTACTCCGTCAATTACTTAGGGGAAGAATGTCTTCAGTCGCTTTTTTTTGGGGGGTGTCTTTTTTGTGTTACTTTGTTTTATGTTATTTCGAATTTCGAGTCTCTGCATAATTTCCCCCCTTATGGCTGGGCCGTAGGCAGCTGCTGGTACACATTTGTTGATGGCTTTGTACAGATCCTTAGCGTCGTGTCTGGCTTTGTACAGATTCTTAGCGTCGTGTCTGGCTTTGTACAGATTCTTAATGTCCTGTCACACCACCTTGGTGGGGTTGTTTTGTTTTGTTGGGTTTTTGTTGTTGTTGTGTAGTCTTTGTCGTTGTTGTTTTTGAGGGGGGTAAAGGTTCAAAGGAAACAGGGTTTTTTAGGGGGGGGGATGTGGTTAAAAAAGAAACATAGTTTTTCATGATGTAAATGTTGACATTGAGTGAGTCAGACACAAATGAAGGCGAAACCAGCTGGTTGGTGGGTAGTCTGCTTCATCTTTTTTTTCTTTTTTTTTTTTTCTTTCTTTGGGGCGAAGGGTGGGGTGGGGTGGGGGGGAGGGGGGAGGAGTGCTTTGTGGTTCATAGTAAAGAAATTGGTGTACCTCAATGCCTGTGATATATGTCCTCGTGTTATCCCATCAAGTAGTTTCCAGCCTCCGCTGTCTCTTTTTCACATTCTGCTGCTTCGTACATGACCTGTATTTTATTTTTTTTTATCCCCACTCAAATCACAGTTGTAAGATTCAGAAGGAGAAGAAGAAAAAAAAATGTTTTTTCACTTTTCATTTGTGTCTGCATTAAATTAGCATATTGTAAGCTTGCAGCAGTGCCAAATTTGAAACGGGTTCTCTTCTCTCTTCCCCCCCCCATCTTTTGATTCTTGTTGCAGCATATCAAGGTGTCTGTTTGTGGGTGTTCTATTGTCTCATATCAACTTGCCTTCTGTTTCAGTTTATATGGAGTTATAGTTTTCCTCGTATTTGATTTATTTTTGTGTTGGGTTTTGTTTTGTTTTTCAACCAGAGCTTGGGTGGTTGGTGGGTGCTCTGGTTTGGTTTGCTTCTTTTTTTCTTTTTTTTTCCTACCATACATCTGTCATCCTTATCTCTCCTTCTCTTTTGTGTTTGTTACTCTCTTGTAACATCTGTAATCTTCAGCACTTTTATGATCAATTTGTGTTGTGAGTGCTGTAAGACTTTCACTAAAAAAATTTTTTTTTTTTTTTTTTTAAAGAACATTTTTTAACTCCCTCAAGCCAGACTAGTCCGGATGTTTCTCTCTCTTGCCCACACTATTGCGGTGTCCGTTATAGAGTTAGTGAGCCCGATGTACTGCAGTGTTGACTAAATGATTCAAACCACCCGTGAAGTGTTTGCTTTTACTTTTTTGTTTTTTACTTCTCCAACACAGACAGAACGGTTATAGAAACGTGTAGCTTTGTTTTGGTATGTCATGTACTTGTTGATTCATATATGCCAATTGTTCTTTGTTTTTATAGTCTTTTTTTTTCCCTCCCTTGTTCATTTATTTCTGTAAATAGATGGCTGAGTGTGAATATTCTCTCTTCCCTGTTTGTTTGTTTGTTTGTTTGTTTTAAGAATGTATAATGTACATATATAGATGATTGAGTATGCATGAGCTAGGGACCTACACCTGGTTAGCATGGGTGTAAAAACGTGTTGGTGACGAATCACTTTTCCTGTAGTAGTTTGTGATTTTAAATGTCATTTGAAATTTTAACAATAACTATGTGAATATGCATTGTTGAAATAAAAGTATAAATACTATAAATAATGATGAAGATATGGTGGTTGCTTGTTGTTAAGTGTTTGTTGTGTGGGTGGTTGGCGGGTGCTCTGGTGTGGTTTGCTTCTTCTTTCCTGTCAAACATCGATCGTCTCTATCTCCCCTCCTTTTTTGTGTTTGTTACTCTCTTGTAACACCTCTAATCTTTGGCACTTACGTTTTACTCGTTACTTGTGTGAAGGACCGACATCACTGCACAAGGGGCATCCCCATAAGCGCTCCATGCCCTGAAGAAGCACATCTCGAAGTGTGTAGATGCTGACGGTTCCAAGCAATGGTTGATTCCATAGCCTTCTGCTCATCCCACTAAGTCTTGAATTTCTGCTGGAGCCCCATCCAATTCCAAGCTCAGGAAGTCGCTCAAGATGATGGTATTCCGACTCTTCGTGTTCTTTTTCTCGTTTTTCCTTGACTGAACGTACAATTTTAGGTTTGTCAGGGCACAGCTTCCCTTCAGGTTTTGCTTTCCCAGCTAGCTCATCAGCCCACTCATTGCCCTTGACTCCAGCATGGCCCGGGGTGAAGATCCATGTGATCTTTTTCAGTGTTGTCTTCTTTGGCACTTATATGACCTTATAGTGTTGCAAGTGCCATAAAACTCTTACTAAAACTTTTAAAAACATCTTTCATCCTCAACTCTCCTCCTTTTTTTTCGTGTCTGCTGTTGTTGGGGGTCTTTGTGGGTTGTTGGTGGGTGTTCTAATGTGGGTTGCTCCTTCTTTTTATCAAACTCGGACTTTCTATCGTCTTTTAATCTCTCCCATCCTTTCCTTTTAATGTTACTTTTTAGGAGCGCCTCTATTCTCTGGCACTTGATGGTTTTGGGTTTTTTTGTATTCAAAGTGCCGTAAAACTCTTACTAAAACTAGAACTACAGCGTTTTTGGCTGGCTGGAGCTGGTTCATGGAAGATCTGGTGTGGTGTGCTCCTCTTTCTGTTCGGTGTTGTTGTTTTTAATCTTTATTCTTTTTCTTTTCTCGTCTGCTTCTGTGTGTGGATGGTGGATGCCCTGTCCTGATTTGCTCTGTCTTTCCTATCAAAATCAAATATCTCTCGTAATCATCACTCCTTCTCTGTGGGTGGTTGGTGGATGCCCTGTCCTGGTTTGTTCCGTCTTTCCTATCAAAATCAAATATCTCGCGTAATCATCACTACACTCCTCTGTGGGTGGTTGGTGGGTGCTCTGGTGTGGTTTGCTCCTTCTTTCCTATCAAACAACTATCGTCTTTATCTCTCCTCCTGTTTTATGTTTGTTACTCTCTTGTAACAACTCTAATCTTCGGCACTTATGTGACCTTACTGTGTTTCAAGTGCCGTTAAACGCTGACTAAAACTAAACTCCTTCTCCCCCTCTCTCTCTCTCTCTCCCTCTCTCTCCCTCCCTCCCTCCCTCTCTCTCTCTCTCTCTCTCTCTCTCTCTCTCTCTCTCTCTCTCTGTGTGTGTGTGTGGCCCAGTGGGTGGCTATGGTCACATGGCATTAAGTAACAAAGAAAAAAAGATCAGTTGACCACAAGTTTAAGAAATGACCGCGATTATGTGCGTCAACCCACATGAGTGGGGCAGAAAAACGTTCAATAAATAAATGCCAGCAGAAACGACAGGGATACTCGATTCAAACGTCCCCACTCGGGAATCGAACCTACGTCGTGGGTGGTTGGCGGGTGCTCTGGTATAGTTTGCTCCTTTTTTCCTATCAAACATCTATCGTCCTGATCTCTCCTTCTTTTTTATGTTTGTTACTCTCTTGTAATACCTCTAATCTGCGCCACTTATAAGACTTTATTGTGTTGCAAGTGTCGTAAAACTCTTACTAAAAAAAAAAAAAAAAGTCAGAAAAGAACATACGTCTCCTGCCTCTGCGTGCACCGGAGAAAGACCTATAATGTAACACAAACGCCAGAGTATGAATAAAGACTGTACGTTTTCAACTGCCTTGTCGAACTGGGAGGGAGTGGGTGGTTGATGGATGCTCTAGTGTGGTTTGCTCCTTCTTTTGAATCACATCTATTGTCTGTCCTTATCTCTCCTCCGGATCTTTTGCCTGTACATGTATTATTATGACTCTCTAGTAACACCTCTGATCTTTAGCACTTATATGGCCTAATCGTGTTGCAAGTGCTGTAAAACAGGTTTTAGAAATAAATTTTCCTCCAAAAAAATGGGAGACACGTACCAGCAAAAAGATTTGACTGCGACTCTCCCGTCTGCCGGAAGGGCGATGGAAGGAATGGCAATCACTGTTGTCACCGCTTACAAACTATAGTAACCCAGCAGCCAATCAAATGTCTTTAGGGCTCAGCGAAGATGAGCCCTTTCCCACAGCCCGTCCTTCATGAAATTCTTCTTGTAGAAAGGTAGAAGACGGAAAAAATAACACTGTACCGAGGGCCACGCTCTCCTAGCCCTGACAATGAAGTGAAAGTTTACGACACACTTTCCCCCACTGACACAGATACCTATGCGCTCATTGGTTCTTTGTTGGGTTCGTTCAACTTTCTCAACTACATGGCCTAATCCAGCTCATAGAAGTATTATCTTTGAAGTGCTGTATGTGTGCTTGTTTGTGCCGTTCAGATTTAACAGTTATAAATCAGGTCGAACTACTTTTAAGGCAACTTTTTCATCACATGAAAACTAATTAGAGGAAATTTAGAGGTAAATCGGCTTCGTCCCCACCATCAACAAGAATTTAACTAAGAACAAAGAGAGGGAAAACAAAGGCAACTCTCGTCGTTTGAATGTTCTCAAACTACCGTGGCTCACCGTGAGTGTAGAAAAATCATCACTGTTTAATTCTCATTGCTTGCTTTTTGATGGTAAAGAACTGGAAGCACTAAGCCCCACCAAAATTTTGGTCCACCCACCGCCACTGGTATAGGGAGAGAGTAAGTAAGTAAGTACGCACATTGCAAAATCAGCGGAGTGCAGAAATATCTTCGCTACAAATTTGTTTAGGTACATGCATGTGTTTTAAAAGAAAAAAAATTAAATGTACTGTACATTTTTGTACATCACGTATAAGAATAAGAATAAAAAATGGGACCTAAAAATCTGTTCACGGTATGCTTGTTTTCAATTGCATCTTGTGGGATGGGGTTTTCAGCTTCAGCTCCACCTGGTTTTCTTCACCAAAAAGTTACATCTCTTGCTAAAATCAAAACAAATCATTTCACCAAAATGTTTAAAAGGGATAAGGTATTTTAAGGTATTTCCATAAAAAGCAAAACTCCATAAACATCCAAAAGAAACTCCTAAGGCATACTAACTCTAAAAGTGATCTAATTGGTTTGTGTGTCTACTACTACATACCAACAGTAGGCCTACTTCCATCCAACCAGGCGCTTCTTCCGTCAGGGACAATGACATTCCATTGGTTTGTCCCTTGGGCCTTATCGTTGCTTAGGTTCCCACAGACTCAATAACATTGGAGTACTGACCTTGTTTGGTTCAAGGTCGAGACAAAGAACTGATGTTTCTATCAGGCCAGGCCTAGGCTCGGGGATGCAGGCACGCTTTTGGATCTAGGATGGTTTGGCTTTTGTCACCAGACAGGAACTGTTACTGTTACAGAAGGAAAACTAGAAAGATGGAGAGGAACGTGACACAAGGAAGATGGCGATGGTTCAGAAAAAAGACCCCCCCCCACACACACACAAACACACACACACACAAACACACACACACACACACACACACACACACACACACACACACACACACACACTCACACACACCTTAAAAAGTAAATGAATAAATAAATAAAGCAAATAAATAGCAAGTGTATATTTTAAAAAACAAAAACAACTGACGACAAGTTTTAACCCCCGAAAGACTTTGAGCTGGAATCCTTAGGGTCAGTGGAAAAAATGTGAACAATGCAGTAAAGGTAGGCAGAAGCGAATGCCAAGAAACTGGGCAAAATTTTGACTCAACAGAAAAAAAAGACGTGCATTTCATTATTGTTTGTAGGGGTAGCCTACTGTTAGTAACTTGGACTCAGTTGGGAATTAAGAAGCTCAATAAATAGCATTATGGAGATGCTACTCTTAAAATGTTACATCCTCCATTTTGCACTCATAGGGTGACTAAAAAATAATAAATTTGTAAGGTAAAAATCGAAGAAAAAAACTGTTACTATTTCGTAATTTAATAACAATAACAGATCGCCCCAAAATATCTTTTGATGCCTGATTCATCTGCAATAATCTTTTAATCAAAATTCAAAAAGAGAAGACTTAAAATTGTGGCTTCTGCTATGACCGATGAGACCAATTCTGACAGAAAAAAGTTTGCCCGGAGCATCTAAAAGCCCTTTTTGCACATGAGCCTGTGTGCAGTGTTCAGGCTTCTCTTTTGGATTCAGAATCTGTCATTCGTGAAGCCTCATTATAACTCATTATGTTGTGACACCCTGTGCGACCGTTTCTCTCCAACTCGGCGTGTTAGGAGCTATAGGCTCTCCATGAATATATATATATATATATATATATATATATACATGTAATTTTTTTTATTTTACATTTGGCTGTTTTTGTCTATCTTTTCGCGGCCAGGAGCCGGTGTCATAATCGAGGTCACACTCTCATTATAGGACGTTAAAAATTAGAGGACAAAAAAACAAGCACTCGCAGCAGTCAATATATTACTAGGAGTTAGTTCCCCTCACATCTGTGAGGTAGACTCGACCAGTGTAATAGTTAGCTAACATAATCAGGGCGAGTGGCTGCTTAAAACTGTGGCTCGAAAGGGGTGAACAGGGTATATGTGGCAATGCAACAGGTTTGACTGCTATACACATGTTCCCTTCAACTCTATTGGTAGACTCTTCCAGCCTCACTTAAAGCTTACTTAATCAAAGCTTGTGATTGCTTATGGAGTGGGCCGAAGGTGGGCGAACAGGCTATTTCTGTGGCAATGAAACGGTTTTGAAGGTTAGGCACAGTCTATTGTTCATTGGTGATTATGAAAGTCTTTTTACTATTAGTTTATGAGGCTTATGTCTATCGGTGAATTTGACTGCGACAATGTTTCAAAATTAGGAAGGGAAGCAGTAATTATTTGATTATATAGACGCTTCGCCACTGGTCACTGTGGTCTTAACTTGATCCAATCTTTACCGTTTCCTAACCAAAAATCGTAGCGTTCATTTTCAATTACATTTTACCTTTTCAGTTAAAGTATTAACATTTTGAGAAAGTGACGGACATTATACTAGAACATTAATGTCTGATAAGCCGCAGACCAGGAGGCAATGCTCCAATTCCAACCACCGTAAACAAATCATAAACACAAATGTACACAATATGATAGATTTCATGGTATTCATGTTAATGCTGCGATGAACTTTCAAATGAGAAAAACAGGATTTTAAAATCTGTATCAATAAGGAAGCTATTATATACTTATTTTCTAAGTGCCCGAAAACAGCAAGCGTCCCTAAGCGTTGAATTTAATTTATTAATTTACCAGGATGCTTTTCCTCAGAGAGTTGACAAAAGGGGTCAAAATACTTGGGTCCGTGTCTCCCTCTCTTATACAACACGTATCAACCTGGTGTGTGTGTGTGTGTGTGTGTGTGTGTGTGTGTGTGTGTGTGTGTGTGTGTGTGTGTGTGTGTGCGTTTGTGTGTGTGTTGTGTGTGTGTTGTGTGTGTGTTTGTGTGTGTGTGTGTGTGTGTGTGTGTGTGTGTGTGTGAGAGAGAGAGAGAGAGAGAGAGAGAGAGAGAGAGAGAGAGAGAGAGAGAGAGAGAGAGAGAGAGAGAGAAATAGTACCATATGTAGATGTGTGCGTTAATTGTGAGTGTGCGCACGCGAGATATAAATAGAGAGAATAACAAATGTGTGTGAGAGTATATAATATATAAGCAAGGAGTAAAGATCTTTCGAAGAGCACATTCATGTACGGGTTCACGATAAACATGTTTTTGACCACCATAATGTCCATCATTTTTCATTCGTGGTTAACTATATATTAGAGATGGTTCTGGCTAAATCGATCAGCATGTAAGCTGTAGGTGTATTTGGCCGGCTGACCGTTGCGATAGCAAATTATACATGTAAGTGGGTCTTCTTCTAAATTAGGTATATGATTCATGGCAATTCAATACCTGTGTATTGGAAACAAGAAACGATAACTCCCAGATCTCTTTTTATTTCAACAGGTGGCGCGGTCTGTTAAAACGTGGGGCAGCGCATGCGCATGCGCATTCTTTTCCACCGGCAGTGTATTTTGTCTACACGTGAGATAGTACACATTGCGTGTAGAAATTTATTTTTTTGTGTAATTTTTAGCCCATTGTAAGTATACTTTTGACTTTGATGAATTAACGAATGTCTAATATTGCCTGTAATCGCAATTTTCACTTTCTGTACGGAAGATAGTCAAACTATTATCATGTTGACTTTTGATGACTGGTCGGGCCGTGCCTTGACCGCCATATTGCTGTATTTCATGTTATTTATATTTTCCGATAAAGGAGTATCAAGTGAAGGTGATTTTTCACGTCTTTCTGCAAAATGATTGTGGAATATTAGCATCAGTAATCGCCCCATTGATTGTGTCAATTGACTAAGTAGACATTTGGTCCAAACCTTCATACTCAGCTGCCACTCTACTAAAGAACAGGCATGAATCCTGGCGAGGCTTATCTGAGCTGATGTGTAGATTACGTGCAATCCCCAGTCCCAAATGCAAGGCTGGTTGACATGAAAAATGAAGCAACATAACTTTGGTAGTGTCAATTGCCACCGAGTGACGCTGTGGCAATTGACAAAAATTGACTTTTTGTCAATTGCCACCGAGTAAGGCCACCTATTCTCACCCGGAGTGAGAATAGTGCAGGCGAGTCTTGTGGCTATTCTCACCCGGTGCGCGTTCACCAAATTTTGCGTTGGCCTAGATCTAGATCTAGGCTATAACGGTGAACGCGCACAGGGTGATAATAGCCAAAAGACTCGCCTGCACTATTCTCACCCCGGGTGAGAATAGAGGTGGCCATGAAAAAATGTTATTAGGACTCGGGTCAGGAAAAAAGGAAGTGTTATCGTTCTATAGATCTAATGTTCAGTGCTTTCTTCAATTTTCCGCCATTTTTTAGTTTCCCCCACACCTTTTCTGCCGATCCTATGCCCGCCGCCTCATTGATATGCCCCCCACCCCCCATGTTTCCCACTTTCTTTGTTGTAGAAAAAGGTAAAATTGAAGATAAGCAGACCACCTGGCACCTGCATATTATGAGCTGTGTAAAAAAACACAATAGTTCAAGTTCAAATACACAAACCTGTGTCATCTCGATTGTTTACCAAGAAAAAGTTTTGTTGCTGTGTAGAGCTGAGCGTACGGCAATTTTTAATTCCATAGACCAGCGCACAATTCATTACGTAGATCTAGAATCTACGTCAAGACTAGCTTATTATTGTGATCAGTTGCCGGGGGAAAAAAGACTGACACGTATGCGACGTTCAACGCCCGGACCGATAGTGCCCCCACCCCCCTCCTCGACACGCACACAGCCACACGTGTGCATGTCGCCCATCCGACCCCTACACACGCTAACGAGCCATCTTTAATTGCTTCTGATGACCTCTTGACAAATAAACATTTATTAGAAGCGCTATAACTTTTCAGGCCGGCCTCAAATTCATCATGTCATAGATAAAAACTCGGCTCCTACACAAAACGCCATTTTGCCCAAAGTGATTCCGTCTCTACCCAGCCTGAGGCGAGTCACGAGTGAGGCAGGACAGGATTCCGGAGTCACGAGTAACAGGAAGTCGGAAGTGATGTCATGCTGGACAAGAATCAGAGTCCGAATAACATTTTTTCATATTCGGACTCAAGTTCGAATAGTCACTTCGTTTTTTAAAATGGTCAGTCTAGCCATCATATTAAGAATAAGTACGCCAGTCTAGCCGTCATTAAGTACGGCTAGCCTCTTCCTTCTGTAATAGAGTCTAATGGTTATAGTCTCAGTTAATGTAAAAAGTAGAAGAAAAAAAACAAAAACAACCGAACATTGTCAAAGTCAAAGTGTGCTTAGTATCTCCCTCTTGCTGGGATGCCTTATTGTTTGAGCTCTTAAGTATGATAAGAGGGTAGAAATTGGATAACTAGTTTAGTCCAGCTGAACTTCAAGAAATATCACAGACGGGGGCAACTTTTTAAGTAGGGAAAATTTTGATTTTTGTTGTGTCTACTAGGACGTGTTTCTCAGTCTGGGTTGGCCCTGATGGGAACCAGCCCACCTCCTTAGTTTAGTGATTATAACTGTTGGTAGGGATGTAAAATGTTAGTTACAGTTTAGGGCTAGGGAAGAGTTGGAAGAGCAAGAGTAGCGACTTCATGCTTTGAAGCGCTGTGGAGCTTTATTTCCTTAGCGCACTTCGCTACTCGATAGCAGTGATTTTTTGTTACTATTTCTGTTCTTTGTGTTGTTGAATATGGATTGACTCAAACTTAAAAATTTATTTCAGAAAAGCAACCAAACATGTCTGATCATGAAGAAACCTTTGAGGGGGCAGATGCCGGTGCATCCGCCACCATCCCCATGCAGTGCAGTTCTTTGAGGAAAAACGGTCACGTGGTCCTGAAAGGTCGCCCCTGCAAAATTGTGGAGATGTCTACTTCCAAAACTGGCAAGCACGGTCACGCAAAAGTAAGTACAGTGAGGGCAGTTATTGAATTTTTTTGACATTAGCTAAATGTATAACCATTGGTATAATTATAGTCGCAAAGTTGATCCTGCCTCACACTAGTTCCAGAGTTATTAGAAACAGGATTTTTCAGTCATGCTTGAAAGTTTGTCTAGACTGAGTTCTGTTGGAAAAATGTTTTCTGCTTGAGGCATGTATGTACGTACTGTAGCTAGTAAGGCTTTACTGTAAAAATAAACAGTTGCGATATGTTTTTTTTTTTTTAAAGGTGGAGATGTTATCGGAAACACGTGTCAGTTGAAGTTAAGGTAGTAATAAAACAAAATGTAAGTGCTTCCCATTTTCTGTAGTTATGGAAATTTATACTTGTTGAAAGTTCCGTACTTGGTCCCTTATTAGCCTTATTATAGTCTTTCATAAAAAGTGCTGTAGGTAGGGCTACCGATATTCCACATCGAAAGATCCATACTTGTATTTTTATCGTTTTTAATATTTATGGTAATTTTTTCAGCAATAAAAGTTATAGAAACCTGCCAGATTTTTATTTCCTGCTCTCAGCCGTTGATGTGTAGGTGAAGAAATTGAAGAGAAAAAAAAGCTAAAATCTTAAGGAAAAAAAAGTTTTATGGGTTATTTGCAATCTTTTCAAACAGGCTCCCAATTGCCATTTAATCCCCTAAAGACACTAAATTACATTTTTTTTGTCCGGGTCCCCACCGTGATGCTGCCTCTGGAGGGGGGGGGGGGGGGGACACACACACAACCTGGCATATTGAGACTTTCCTTACATTTTAGCATTGTTGGAAGCACTGAATGTGGAAGCTCAATGTACTTTTACGGAAGTTAAAGGGGTTGAATTGACAGCAGAGCCTTTATACTTACTGAATCGGTTATAGTCTTGCTATTTTCATGTTTTTGTTGCATTTCAAATACATTTTATCCCAAGAGGACCAAAAGAAGTCCTGAAATATGAATTGCTTTTATCTGTCAAAGTTGGAGACCCATTCTTTTCCAGATTGGTCACTTTTAATCACAAACGCAGATCACACAGCAAAAAAGGCTGTTATCCTCAACGTGGGCATCTAACTTTACTATGTTGATTTCTTTGCTTGTAGGGTGGCGCATTTTGTTACGGCACTTAGTCAGATGTTTTGCTCTCCTCAGAATTATTTACATATTTTTCATATTTATAAATTTTTTTCCTCAGGTTCATCTTGTGGGACTTGATCTGTTCACCAACAAGAAGTATGAGGATATATGTCCCTCCACACATAACATGTCTGTGCCTGTGGTCAATCGCCAGGATTACCAGGTGTGTGCCTCCCACAGGTTGGAGATTGCTAGACTGGGGTAGAAACTTTTTACAGTAATTTATTCACTATATGGTTTTCTGCCTTCCTTATCAAATTTCTTCTGCATGCAGGCACTTTTTTCGTGCATACGTTGGAAGGGAATTGAAAGGACAATATAAAAAAAGCACTTGATATTTTCAGATCGAAACATGGAAATTTAAAAAGGAAATCATGGATTGCACGGTTGCTTAACCCTTAAGATTCTGGTCCCTGATAAATGTTTGCCCGATAAGCCCAATCCCGCGCGGCGCTCCACAGCTGGTCCCTGACCAGTCGTCGTCCCGCGCGGGCAACGCATTTCGTTTAGTGCGGGGTCTGCATGTGTGTGCGTCAGTCTGCTTGTGCCTGTGTGTCCATCTGGAACTTAATGCATTGTTTTGCAACGCGAGGCGTTGGTTGAGATAACAGCGTCGATTGAGACGTTCATCCAATGAAATATGAGCATTTTGACCCAGTTAGACACTTGAGGGACTCGAAAGGATATTCAGGAAATAGGACTTTCATCTTTCAATGCAAACACCTTTCCTCACTTTTCAAACGGTCTAATTCTTACACCAAATGTTTTTTCCTGATGTAAATAATCATATTTGATGGTTTTTGAACCATTTTCCTACCAGAGGGAGAAATTTGAGAGCAACTGAATATAAAACAATATTGGGAAATTATCCCATATTTATCCCCTTTCGAAAGATAGCTGATAAGCAGCTGTTCGCAAGTTCATTCTAGACCTGCATGTTTGCCGACAATCGCGAGCCGGCCGATGCTATCGCTAGGCCCACCTGTATCAGTCAATGTGCGTAGTGCGAGGCCTGGCCGACTGCCAGCGCCCCTTTTTCTCCCGTCCGCTGTGTCGGCACTTTCGTTTTCTTGCTGACGTCGGCGTTTCCGACATAATTGTCGGAACCTGACTAGAAATGCGAATACGAATACACACCCACAAAGACTCTTATGGGGGGGGGGGGGGGGGGGGGGGGTTGCGCAAAATTTTCAGACAATCTGGTTGAGGCTCACATGCAGGTCTATCATTCATAATAGGTGTGAAATCTGGAAAACTCTGGAAAAGTTATTCGATTTGATGTAACTTCCAATCTCAACGTCTCTGATCAACCGACGAGGAGATAATGAAATTATTCGTGTTATCGTAACACTTATTCATTGATCGTATCAGTTTGCTATAAAAGATGAGGTGTTTCCCTGACCTGCCGCTGCACGCTCGCGTGACTGGTGTCTGACCCTGGCGCCCCGCGGCACAAGCTCGTGGGCGACGTAAGTGGGTCATTGATCGATAAGAGCCCTCTTCCGGTTAACCCCGCAGGACAAGAGTTAAAAATACCTTGTTCTACGGCCATTCTAATAATGAATCAACAGGGTGACTGTCAGGCCCCAGGAGTTATCCGGGAATTTCGGCACAGAACTCTGCGGATGCAACAGGAGTTTAAGACATTTGTAAATAAATTTAAGAAATTTGTAAATTGCCCCGGGAAAATACATTAATTTCTAGAACATAAAAAACCATATCTGGTTCGGTCATAACTTCCGGCAGACCTGCATGTTTGCCGACAATCGCGAGCCAGCTGATGCTATTGCTGGGCCCACCTGTATCAGACAATGTGCGAAATGCGAGGAACCTGAGTAGAAATACGAATACGGAAAAGGACGGCGACTTAAATTATCTACTTTCAGTTTGGAGTTCGAGAGGCCATTTTAAATTTCGTCAGTTGACTGATTGTTCCTATGTGGATTCATTCAAGTCCTACTCACTTATTCTACTAAATCTAGATATAGATCATTATACACCCCAATGGAGGGTTCATATTCCAATTCTTTTGTGTCAAACCCTATTATAGTTTGTGCTGTAATATTAATGGCGGAAAAAATGGCATTTCATCGGGTGCGCGCCGTAAGTTATTATTAACTTATTAATTTATTAGACTCAGCTGAGTTCCTCTGTTTGGAATCGGATGCGGATTTCTCGTTCAAGGCCTATTCCTATTCACTTGTTGTACTACTACTGCTACTGCTTCTAGATGTAGATTTATTTAGATTACTATATGGAGAATTCATATTCCATTTCTATTGTTATTGTATCAAACCCAATTAATTTGATCTATAGCGTTGTTGTAGGCTGCCTCCTTGTTTGTTTTGGGGTGTGTTTTTTTTTCTTTCTCATTTTGGACTTGTCCTGGCTTTTTTACATCATGAGGGCCGTTGCGGGTTCTTTTGGGGGGGGCGGGGGGTTGGGGTTAGGTCTCTTCTTTATTGTGTTTGTTGGGGTAGTCGCTCGTTTCATGGAAGTACTTCCTTTTATGACACCCACAAAAAGGAGGAGGGGGGGGGGGGGTTGTGGGGTGCTCAAAATTTTTAATCTGGTTGAGGCTCACATGCAGGTCTACTCCATTAAAAAAAATTTTTTGTTGCGAATAAGCGGTTATAGTGGCAAGGCAGAAAGTACCTGTAATACTGCTGGTCGTCTGGGTAAATATAGGTCCACTTTCACTTTTTGTTACTGTCCAGAATTTTCTATTGATAGCCTTACAACGTAGTGACATACAGGTTCATCATAAACAGAGCATCCCCATCCCTTGCTAAAAAGTCAGTATTCGTCACTTATGTGCTGTCAATTATGAAAATAAAAAGCTTCATCCGGTTTGTAGCTTGTCAGGCCTGCTGTCTCCGTGACCTGTCAGTGAACTTGCGTGTGATAGCATTATGTGAGTACTGCATGCATAAGGGACAGGCATACCTGCCAACCCTACAGAAAAAATCTGTGTACTACCGAGTTTTTGGTCAAACTACTGATCCACCGATTTTGAGAGAGAAGCCACCGACAAGCGCCCCACGTGTCTTCTTTATTGCTGTAAAATTTCAGATCTATGTGTGTAGTAGGCCTACACTTTACGTACCAATTAAAAATTTCCACCCATCCATTGATAAAACACTAGAGCTGGAAACTAGACCACGTACCCAACACACGAGTTGCTGGCATCCCCAGCATGCAAGAGGCGCGTGATCGCTAGGTGGCATGTGATTGACTGCCTAAAACCAGAGAGTTTTACAGTAATTTAATACAATGTTAAAACTGCTAAAACTAAACAGGTTACCAATAACGTCATTGCGGGTTTTCCCAATACTGCTTTGCTAAGGTGTAGAGGGGCGATCGGCCACAGTTCAAACGATGTCGCGCAATTCAACATATTTTCATGCAAATTTAATATTAGTCTTAAAGATCCAAGATAGATTTTAAAAAAGTGATACCAGAATTAGATTCTGCACAAAAAATCACATGAAAATGCAAAGTTTCATTCATATACTTCAACTCATTACTGACTTATGAACAGTTTTTCCTCAAAATATATCAAGAAACGTCCCATTTTTTGGCAATATTTTCCAATACCAAAGCCCCCCCAAAATTGTGAAATAAAAAATCCCAATAACTTTTAAATTTATGAATAGATTTTTAAAATTTAAAAACCACAGTTCCTAGAATTTACTCTTCTTTCAAGACGGATACAATTTTAATTTTTCATTGTAATTGTTTATTTTTTTTGTTCTTTGTCATTTTCTACATTTGTTTGAAGTCGCATACACACTCATGTATGTGGGGTCAAAATATTAGGAAGGGTCCCCAATTAAGTATGCAGCAAGTGGTAATATAGCCTACTGCAGATTTTTTAGGTCAACTACAGATTTTTGGACAAAAATTTGTGTGAACTACAGATTTTGGCCCAGGCAATGTTGGCAGGTATGGACAGGGTGTCCAGCAAGGTCGTGAAATAAATTTGTTAAGGTAGTAAATGTGCCATGAAGGTAGTAAATATTTGGTAAGCAGTTGTAAATTACTCTGTGGACAGAGTCATGAAGCCTGTAAGACTTTTCAGCGAACAGAGCCATGGCCGCGGTACTCAGCGATTACCAAGTCCCATCTTTTGTCAAAATAGTATCAGTATCGGGGAACTCGAATATTTGAAAACCAAGTCCGATACGGTCAGTGAATTCATTTTTGCTGGTCGCGATTGTGATAGTATATTCGTTCATCTTTTCTTCGTCCAAGAGTACTTTTCACTTTCGCGCGAACACGCGGTTATGAGGGCAGACGGAAGTGTATGTGACACTGAGGCTCGATCTGGAAAATTAAGATCTGCTTTCGTTGCCACCCAGAAATTGCGGTAGTAGTAGTCTGATAACGCAACATTTGTAACATGCAGGCTGTTTATTACAAACGCTGTGTCTCCATGAAAATAATCATTTGTCTGTTTTTTCACTTGTGAAAAGAAAAAGAAAGTATGCAAACTTCTTGTTGGGCTCGCCATCTTGACCAGTCCATGAACCTGTGCGTTCACACCACACCGTGATTATCGGTGATTGTTGATGTCACCAAAGTTCATTCAAAGTCTGAACGCTGAGAAGTATAGGACACGGGAGTGGGGGGCTATTGATTTTTTTTAAAGACGCACGCGAGGGAGGGGAGGGGGATGGGGTTGAAGGCACACACGGGATGACAAAAACTGAACTTTGAGAAGCAGATTTTAGTATTTAGAATTTTGATTACTGTATAGATCTAGAGCTCTCTGCTAAGCACGAGTTGGTGCAGGCCTTGTGTGGAATCTGGATTCGTCATATTCAAACCCTGTAAGCTTTGTTTTTTAACTAAAGGGTTCCCGTTTCATTGGATGGGTGATTGTAAATTACATGTATTGTATATTCTGTATTTTAGCTTTCTGTTCAAGATTCGCTGATTGTCAGTGTCACTGCATTTTGCCCTCTCTCAGTTCTTACACCTCTCACACGAATAGGTCTACTTGAGCTATTCTAGTTATTACTCTACTTTGAGTTGAGCAATAATTTTTGTCTTTCACGTTTATTATATAAACTTTGATACCCAAGCTGGTTCTTGACTATTGATATTCTGGTTCTAGGCCTTTTCTGAGGCTCAAAACAAGATTCATTTTTCTAAAGGCGAATGTGATGAGGGGAAAATGTAAATAAGAACAGACTGAAATACCTTAGTCCTGACATGTTGACTTGGTATAAATGTACCCACATCCCCCCTTAAACATAAACCGGGTTGGCAGTCACCTTGGTCTGAGTTTTTGTAGGAAAATCGAAACTATGATTCCTTTCGGACAAGTGTAGGCCTATTGGAAATACGCTTTCGTCATGAATTTCTCGACCAAATCTTGAATTAAAGAAATTTTCTCCTTGAAATCTCCTTGAATTTGGTGGGAAGTTCATGTCAGGAACCCTGTATATATATCTATATGCTTGGTTTGTGGGTGGTTGGAAGGGGTGGTGTGGTTTGTTCCCCCTTTCCTATCAAGCATGTATTGTCTATATCGCTTCTTCTTTTCTTTGCATTTTACTGTCTAGTAACACGTCTATTCGGATGCACTTTCGTTTGTGTTTGTGTTGCAAATGCTGTAAAACTCTTTAATAAAACTAAAACCATGTTTTGTTATTCTTCTGGCTACAGGCTGTTGGTGTAGAAGATGGATACCTTCAGCTGATGGACGACGGTGGTGATATTACTGAAGACTTGAAAGTTCCCGACAATGATCTTGGAAAGGAAATCAGTGAGAAAGTCGAAAAGGGCGAAAATATAATGGTGAGTAATAGGAATAAACAAATGGCCACCCTCCTCTTTGTTTGTATTCCTATAAAAGTATTTGTAGTCGGCTTGCTGAATGTAATTGGAGGCAAAACACACAAGAGGGGTGATTGTAACTGAGAGGTTGGAAGTTTAAAAAAAAATTCCCAGGGGTTTTTCCATTATTTTGGGCATCGTCTGTTCTCATTGTTGAACTGATATGGTGTTGTTTTGTTGCATTTATTGCTTCGTCGCATGCTATATCTAGTGTCGAAAAAATGTTCAGTTATTTTTACAAAAGTCCAGTGGCATCCCTGAATTCTTACAAAAGTCCAGTTGCGTCCCTGAATTCCACTCTTCGGTTCATTTGTATTCTGCATCTTCCTATTTATTGGACTAAATAATTTTATCAAGGAAGTGTTGACAAGAGCATGGTAAAAGTGCCCATTTTCACTGCCTTTATGACATGCCACACAGGATGCAAAGAAACTCTGTAAAGGATGTCATATCCAAACTGAAAGTTACATATAGTCGGAAAACAAGACGCCTTTATTTTTTACTCTGCGTCTTTTTTCCAGATTAAATTCTTTGAATCAAAAACTTTTTCAAATCTGTCTAGATCTGGACTAACTTGTCAGTTGTGAGGCTTCTTCGGGAGGTAGATCTTTGGTGAAAGAAATAATGCTAAGGCCAAGAATAAGTTTCTCTAGGGATGTGACATTTGAACGTGAGAATGGTGGAAAGTCGGGGTACAGGCTGGATGATTCATGGTTGAGATTGAGGTTCCCAGATTTGCCTTCTGTCAATGTTGTGATGACAAATTGAACTATAGTGGCAGGATGGGTGGTTGGCGGGTGCTCTGGTGTGGTTTGCCCCTTCTTTCATATCAAACATCTATCATCTTTATCTCCCCATCTCCTTTTTTGTGTGTTTGTTGTTACTCCCTTTTAACACCTCTAATCTTTGGCACTTATATGACCTTATTGTGTTGCAAGTGCCATAAAACTCGTAGGAAATAAGAATAGTGGCAGTGGATTGGGGACCTTGCATTTAACATTGCTAGGAAGGGAAGGATGTGTCGCTGAAAAAGTAAGGTAAAACAAAGACAAAAATGCAGATGAAAAAAAAAGAAAAGTGAAATGTGTAGTTGGTAATCTCTTCATACAGGCTCCCAAATGGCATTTTCAATCCTCTAAACAAAAAAGTACCATGTCTTCTGGGTAGGCGACATAGTGGAACTTTCTTGGGCTTTTCTGCTTTTTCTGTTGGAAACACTGAACTCGGAACTTTATTTCAACCTCCACCATTTTGAGCAATTTTCAGTAACGTTTTGGAGAATCAAAAAGGAAAGTTGATGTATCCTTTCCCTAAATTTCCGTACTCACTTTGCTTTAACACATTACACCTGAAGGGTCTGGACGGGAAGTTTACCCCCAAATCCTAAGAAGGATCCCACCACCTCTCATGAATACAAGCGTTTAAAAAACAAATTTTAAGAATACTTAACAAATTCCAAAGATCCTGGAAAAATAAAACTTATAAAGAGAAATGATTTTAGTTTCAGAAAAGACTTTTTGTATGCACAAGGCACAAACTGTTTGAAAGGTTGCAACTTTATTCAATCAGGGTGTCTGACCATCACCTGTACTCTCGGCTTTGCGGTTGAGCCCAAGATCTAAATTCTGCATCTGATTAATCTGAATTGCCAGAAACTCTTGCTACGTTTTCATCAGTATAAATATCTGATTTATTTGATTTGTCATTTGCTTGTTCTTGTTTAAATCCATCGTTTCACTTTTCAAACTCAACAATTGTTTTGCCGTTTAAAAAGTGGAGATACCTTTGAAGTGTTGAATACGTGATCACACTTCGATAGGCTCTATTACTAAAACTAACCCCAAAAATTTTGTTTCGGTATCGAACAGAGAAGAAACATTTTGCAATAACTATAATATAAAACAAAATCTCGGCCACGGAGTCTCGTTATGGCGAGGCTTCGTTTCTAAAGATATCTGATCAGAGCGAGCGATTCTGGGCAAGTTAAAGTGTAAATGTGTTGATGACATTTGACTTGTGGGCAGTAAGATTTGGAGAGAATTCTAGAATTTTGCTCTTAAAAGCCAAGAAACTGAAATTATTAGTGTTTTGTCTCAAAAGGACCATGTGCAGTGATGTTTCCTCTTTTTAAAACAAGTCAGTTTTACATGGCCATGTGGTGATGTTGATCTTTTTTCTTCTGCCTCCCCAGGTTACCGTGTTGAAGGCTATGGGTGAAGAGATGGCAGTGGGTATCAAGAACGCCAAGGATTAAATTTCTACTGGACGAACGACCTACATTGTGGCTGACAATGCTTGACGAATTTGGAAATTTTGTATTGTATAAAAGAGCAGTTGTGACACTAATATCAAACATCCTGTTCAGACCTGTGCTTTTTCATAGCCGCTTCTGCTCTAGTTTGGTTTCCTTCAGAATACGTTTGGCTCCTATTGGATTTTACCATCTGTGCTCGCTAGCTGATTGGCCTTAGTCAGGAAGGAAGACAGCTGAGCTACGAAAATTGTGTTCTTGCTCGAAGAAAATTACAGGGTCAAAATGTGCTAAATTCTATTACTGTGCGAGTGGTGATTTTCAACATAACAGGTATACTTTTTTTTTCATTCAACACTAATTCATTGTGTAATGATTTGGTTTCTTGTGTGCATATTTTCCTGTCTTTCTGAAGGTTTTGTCCCTGAAACCTTCACCTCCCCACCCCCTTTACTGTGAAGTAAGATATTGACTGACCCCTTTTGGAGCCACTCATCCGAGATGCCATGATGTTCAGTAAACTTGTCGGGGTGGTTTGACAGTAGAGCATGCACATGTAGAATTTAGTTTATGACATTTTTGTCTTTTCCAGTTTTGTGCCATGTGCGTAATGTTCTCTGTTCGTGTTCAGGTTTTGAGCAAGGTTGTGGGTGGTTTGCTACTGTTGTCGTGGACAGTTTGCAAAAATTTGCCTTTTCTTCCTTCTCAACAATTTGAGCACATGGAATGTTATCACTGCGGTGGTTTAAAACTGTGTGTGTGTGTCCCCTGATCGCTGGTCATCTAGTGTTCAATAATAGTCATAATGAAAATCTGTCGAGAAATTTCTGTAACACACTCACACTCTTTGTTCCCTCCTCTTCAATTTACTAAATCATATTAGCATGTTTTTTTGGTTTTTTTTCATTTAACTAGTTGCTTTGCAAACAGAACCATTCTTACGTGCTGGTGAGGTTGAGAATGTCATGGTTTTTCTTTATTTTTGGTCCCAGTGTTATCAACTTCCACTTTTCTTGATGTTTGCAAGAAGCTTATTTTTGTAGTATCATACAGTGGGGAATGGAAAAAACAAACTATGGAAATGTCTTTGTGCATGCATGTGCTATGTGGCAGTCATTGATAAATCAAGTCTTCAGTCATAAATATTTGAGGGCGTGAGTGGAGTTTTTGTTGTTGCTTTTGTGTTTTAAACCTTGAAGTGTACATGGGCATTGGTTGAGACAGGAAGAAATGTTATCAGTGCAGGAGGTGTTTTACTGTCACTGTATGATGAGACCCACAAAGTTTGATTTCGCATTTGTTTCCCTCTGTTGGAACTTGTAAAACTGCATTTGTTGACATCATCCTTTCTTCTATCACATGCCCTTCCCCTCCCCCCTCTCCTCGACACATTTATTCACATGTTTGTCAGTGCAACAGGAAAGTCAGGAGTTAGTGGGAGAATGTTTACTGCGATTTGCGAAAAGTTTCCCCATTGACCCATCGAGGTTATGTCATTTGAACTTTGAATTAAGAACTATGCAAGAAAACAGCTGAGTGGTCAGTGTTGTACGATGCTGGGCGGGACAGCGATAGGCGCGTCTCGGCTTGTCCGCTCTCCAGGTGATGTCCTTGGCATTACAAACACTGTGGGGATTAATTCTCTACCTATATCCAAGAGTCGAGTTGTGATTCCATTCCATGTAACATTGTTTGGGGTTTACATCTATCTTTGCTGATAGTTCCCTTAGATTTTGAGACGGCTCGTTTTGGGTACTCTCTGGCAGTGCACATTGAAGAAACAACTGGTGGAAGTGGGAGCAACGTAATCAATTAGTCCCCATAATCTTAATTGGTGATTGCAATCATTTACAGAATCTATGGGAGGGTTGGTAGCAAAGCGAACAGTGGGGGGGGGGCAGTCTAGCTGTGTTGAGAGCTCGCGTGCTGCTGCCAGTCGTGCAGTCTACACACAGTTGTACGTGTTCTCATGTCAATAAGATCTTGTTTTAAAGGTAACAAACCAAGTAATTTAATGATGTGTCTTATTTTTTTGGAACGGGTTTTTCAGAAGTTGGCCGGGTGCATGCGGCGGTTTGAAAGTGTGTCTTTGAGTGTGAGGGCAAATTTGGAATGTGTCTGATTGTGTGAGAGTTGATGCTTGATTTTGTAGGTCCACTTCATCTGTCCTATTGAAATAAAAATAATGAAACACTTCAATTGTTTTTCTGTTTCTTTTGGATATAATGTACCTCAGTATTGTAATTGTAAGCTGGTTGGTGGGTGCTCTGGTGTTGTTTTCTCCTTTTCTAAAATCTTTCATCTTTATCTCTCCTCCTTCATATTTGTGTATGTTACTCTCTTGTAACTCAATCTGTTCTTCGACACTTATATGACCGTATTATTGTGTTGTGTTGCAAGTCCCGTAACTCTTACCGAGTGCTGCCTCTTTATAACGACATCGTCGGGACCAGAAAGAAATGTCGTTTTTTGAGAGTTGTTATAGAGAGGCTACCAAAAATATTACTTAATGATATATAATATAAGGAAAAAATCAGAACCTAGGCACCATGTCGCTATAGAGAGGCTGCACTGTACTTGACACTAAACTGCTTGTGTTCATTCTTGACTGCTTGGGAGTGGGTGGTTGGCGGGTGCTGTAGTGTGGTTTGCTTCTTCCCTATCAAACGTCTTCTATAGTCCTTATCTTTCCTTCTTCTTTTTTATGTTTGTTACTCTCTTGTAACACTTCTAATCTTCTGGCGCTCATATTACCTTATGCAGTTGCAAGAGCTGTAAAACCTCTACTAAAACTAAACTGACTGCTTGGGAGGGTTTGTCACTTGTGTATATATAGTTTTTCTTTCTAGCTGTTTCTCTCTTTGACTTTGCCCTGTCTTGAGGAGGTGGATATTCAGGTGTGGTTCATACTTACCCCTGTCCATGATGGAAGTTCAGGAAAGTGGAAGACATGGATATTTCAAGAAGCTAGCCCAAGATAGGGAAAGGTGGAAAGTGTTTGTGGCCTATATCCTGATGCAGGGTGAGAAAGGCTATGGTGATGATTTTGCTGGCATTTGGTGCTGACCCAAAATATAGAACTCTATGCTAATTTTAATGACACGACTACTTGACACCCACATTCCCCAAAGGGGGTAGGGGGGTGATATTTACCCTGGATTTGACTGATGGAGAAGAGATACAATGTAGTGGGTTATTCGCCTTTGCATCTTTCTATCAAACATCTATCGTCTTTGTCTCACCTTATATTAAAAATTTGTGGGTGGTTGGCGGGAGCTCTGGTGTGGTTTGCTGCTTCTTTCCTATCAAACATCTATCGTCTTTATCTCCCCTCCTTTTTTGTGTTTGTTACTATCTTGTAACACCTCTAAACTTCTGGCGCTCATATGACCTTATGCAGTTGCGATCGCCGAAAAACCTCTACTAAAAGTAAAAGTAACTCTCTTGTAACACCTCTAATCTTTGGCACTTATATGACCTTATTGTGTTGCAAGTGCTGTAAAACACTTACTAAAACAAATATAAAAAATTTTTTTGTGTTGGTTACTCTTGGTGTAACACTTGATCTTCTGCACTTTTACGACCTAATAGTGTTGCAAGATCGTTGAAAAATGTTTACGTCTAGAGAAACTGAAAAAGGGAGGAAGGAGACGCAGCTGTACCCTGGTATTCATCTGCAGTTATCCTGCCTTGGGCACTTGGTTCTCATCATTGAGTTGTTTGTTAGTCAAGTCGGTCCAATAACAAATACTATCCTCCAATTTTTTAAGCTTTTGTTAGTTTTATGGCATTTTCAACACAATTTTCAAATTAACGTTATAATTAAAAGTTACGTAAGTGCTGATAGAACTAGATCTAGTAGGGATGGATAGCGTTAGTGTTACATGTACTATACATGTACTAACCTTAAGAGTAAATTAGGGCCTACTATGTACATGTACAAAAAAAGAGTTTGATAGGAAACCAGCTCACCGCATTAGAGTTAGAGCACCTGTCAACCACCCCAAGAAGATAGCTGGGAATAACCAAGAACAAATTTGGATTGACTGACATCATCATAGCATCACTTTGACTTTTCCTGCCAATCATTATAGTCCTACCTTTTCATAGTAGGTGCTCTCTCTTGTGACACTTGATCTTCGGCACTTATTACTTATATAATATTGAACATTATAATTGTTTTTCAAGCGCTGTAAAATACTTGCTAGAATTAGAATAGAACAAATTTCGATTGCAACTGCAATCATCAAATTCATCATGCATCATCGAGAGGAAGTTGCAGGAGCAGTTAAATTTAACATCTCTGAATTGTGAGGCCTCAAGTTGTAAAACTAAAACACCATCAGCTGATCATTTAGTTTTAAAAAATGTAGATTTTTCGTGTTTTTCTATTTTAGTATTTTTAGTTCGTAAAGCCTTATTTCCCTCTGGAACAATAAAGTCTCTTATCTTATCCTGTCTTAAGAGTTTTACGGCACATGCGACAGAATGTGTCCTATAAATATTTATATGCCGAAGGTTAGAGGTGTCAAGAGAGAATAACATACAAAGAAAAGCAGGTGAGAGAAGCAGGGTTGGTGATTGTTTTGATTTTTTAAATAAAAAGGTAAAAAATCGATTTAAAAAAAATTTAAACCAAGATTTTTTAAAATTTAAATCGGATTTTTTGGGGATTTTTTTTATTTAAAAAAAAATGTCGACACAGTTTGGGATTTTTGGTTGCTAAAAGTATGTTCTTTTAGTGCAAAATGCATTGTCTTTATTTTAACTAATGATTAATTTAAGCAACTGCAAAAGAAAACCTTAATCTGCTATATATATATATATATATATATATATATATATATATATATATCAGTGAATTATGGCTACAGACAAAAAATGAAGAAAATGTCAGTCTAAAAGGAAGGGGGGGGGGGGGTAATTATGCATAGATAAACTTGCATTTTATTACAGTGTGTGTTTGTGCGCGCGCTTGTGTTTGTCTAAAAAGAAAAAGAAAATGTTAATTTCAATAATGAAAAAAAAGGTAAATTGAATACTGTATTATTTTACAGTGACAGGGGGAAAGCAGACTTTTAAGCATGATTATATTAGTCTACTAAACCTTATATCTGTTTTATAAAACCAAGGAAAGGAATTTTGAATGTTTAAAGATGTAAAAACAGAATACATTTTTTTAAAGTGATTTAAATCACGCAGTTTTATTTTTAAAATCAAGCTGATTTAAATTTTTTAAAATCAACTGATTTAAATCAACCCTGCTCTGATTTCAATTATGGAAAAAAAAGTAAATTGAATACTGTATTATTTTACAGTGAAAGGAGGGAAAGCAGACTTTTAAGCATGAATATATTAGTCTACTAAACCTTATATCTGTTTTATGAAACCAAGGAAAGGAATTCTGAATGTTGAAATATATGTAAAAACTGAATAAAAATAGATTTAAAAAAAAGTGATTTAAATCACTGATTTTTATTTTAAAAATCAAGTTGATTTAAATAAAAAAAATCAACTGATTTAAATCAACCCAACCCTGGAGAGAAGGATGGCAGATGTTTCTTAGTCTAAGGAAAGAGGGAGCAAACCATAAGAGGAACACTGACAGTACAGAACACCTGCTAATCAACCATGAAGGAAAAAATGGAAAAGCAACCAAAGCATGAATGAGTAAACAGGGTATTGTTTTATTCTTAAAGCCATAAAGTATTTTGATAACTTTTTTACATATAATATAATAATATATAACAACAACTTCAATGAAACGAACACAGAGCTGCATACCAAAAGCCTCTCCTCGAAGTGAACTCTGTTCAAAACCAACTCGTAAAAACCATACCAGTACTGGCACATTCTAATTATACAGGGTGATTAAAAAAGAATGGGCCAAAATCATCCCGCGATTTTTAAAAACGAAAGACAATAGAGAACTATAGCTTGGACATGTGTTGTACGTACCTTCACTGCAGGTTTTTTATTTTATTATATCTTTTATAAGTGCTCAATGCACATTGTCAAAAGTCAAAGCGTGCTTAGTATAATCTCCCTCTTGCTGGGATGCCTTATTGTCTGAGCTCCTAAGTATGATAAGAGGGTAGAAATTGGATAACTGGTTTAGTCCAGCTGAACTTCAAGAAATGTCACAGATGGGGGCAACTTTTTTAATAGGGGAAATTTTTTTTATTTCTGTGTCTACTGGGACGTGTTTCTCAGTCTGGGTTTTCTTTTTTGAAATATCGTGTGATGACTTTGGCGTAAATTCTATTTTAATTACCCTGTATTTAAAGCAAAATGTTGACAACCAACTCTAGACATTTGGTACACAATAGTGGTGCATTACCTCTTGGTGGTGTCGGTTGCAAAGTCAGTGACTGAAGAAAAACAAACAAACTGAACTTACTGTGTAGGGGTAGAGTCTAGGAGGAGATTAAAAACATTTGATTCCGTTAGAACTGGAACGCTTTCCTAACACTTTGCCTCCACAGGACGCCGATCGGCGACGGTGTGATATTATAATAATAATATATATATAGCATCATGTACCGCATCTGTATCCTGGCCCGTGGAGATAAAGAGTACATGTAGTGCGCTCCTCGTGCTGCATGGGTGAAAAGTGTTAAAGGGCATTATGTTCGCTTTTAGCAACATTGTAATGATGCTAAGTTATTAACTTAAAAGTACTTTTTCCCATCACAATTTGATCAAGCTGATATGTGACGAGAAAAAGCGTAGAAAAAAGCAAAATCAAATTTAATACACGATGCAATTATGCATAGTAATTTAGCAATAATATGCAACAACACGTATGCATACATATGCTACTGAGGTAAATGAATCCGCTGCACATTGACCCAATTAGGTCAGGTAAAAAAGCGGTACTTTTTCTTTCGAAAAAAAAAAGTAATTTTTTTCTTATTATCCTATTCCTCCAGAATTGTTCAAAATTTTGTGCAGAGTTGTTTTTTTTTAAATTACCAAATTACAGTCTCAGTCTCACTAATTGTAATTACAAGTACTTTTGTAAATAAATAACTAGACAAGAAGTATTTGACTTGATCTAATTTTGCGGACGCACAGTTAGCCGAACACCAAAGGTATGGTTGGATTTAGCTTTATCAATTCACTCAATAATCTTTAAACAGCAAATATGTCCAAATGTATAACGTAAAGTTTGGGCTAAAAGCCGCGACTTCTTTTCATTGGCTTATTGGCAGATTTTATTGATTGCTGGAGCGTTGCTGCTCCCTCGTCTATTCTTAGCATACACCTAACACAGGAAAAAGTGTACATATTTCCCTCACCTCAACACCACACTTTAGTGTAAACCTAAAAAACACGGTCCAACAAACATACATCTGTGTTAATTAATAGTGTTATACGGTATAATCTGCTGTGGCTTATTTGTGAAAAAGTTCAGATTTTTAAAAAATGTAATGGGAGTGGCATATACACAGGTGCGCTCAATAGCCTGAGGTTTACGGTACTATAAATTGCAATAATTCACAAATTTTTCTCAAAGAATACCACGTTTAAGGCTTTCCAGTCTACCGTTTGCCCAGCAAGCCTTGTTACAGTACAAAGTTTTCGTTCATGAATAATCTACAGTACCAGAGATAAAATCTTTTATTATCCGGTAAAAATCACACCCCAAAATTTTACATGTAACCAACAATTTTCTCTTGGATAATGAGTGTGCAAAACAAATCTGCAGGAGGGTGGGGTGGGGAAAGCTGTATAAATAAACTGCTTGCCTTTACCGTACCAGGGTTTTTATTATTATTATTATATCAAATTTGAGTTCAAGGTTTCTTTTCAGCATCACATGACAAATACATTTGAGAGACAAAATGTGTCTGAAGTCTGAGGCATTCGCACACACATCACGTAGTCAAAAAGGGGTCTTACTAGTTGTACCATGCCAGATTACTATTTTATACAATGGAGTCCGGTTAAACTGAAATCTGAAGGTCTGCCGAGTTTTCTTCAGGTAAACTGGGTATTTGATTACATTTTGAGAGGCCGCTCACAACCCCCCCCCCCCAAAAAAACCCCAATCAAAATCTGAAATCTGAGATTTTCTTTTCTTTCAGTTTATCGCCGTTTTCGGATTAACAGTGTTCTGTTTAAGTTTAAGCGGACTCCACTGTAAATAGACTCCAGTAATAACAATCGGACACACAGTTGAACAGACAAACAGTTACTTTGACTCACATTTGGCGACACTGCACCTTGTAGTATTATAATAAAATGTGGAGTCTCGACAGGAAAATGAGATCGCAGGGAACATGGGAGACTACGCTTACACATCATCGGAAGAGACTGGGTAAAATGCTGCAGAGTTATATTATACATACATCATCAGAGGGGTCAAATCAAAGATTGTGCCATTCTAAGACGGGCCATTTCCCTCACTCACTCCACACCAGTTCAAAGCTAGCTGGCCAAAGAATTTTTACATGGGAACATTTCTGCTGCTGTCTTGTAGTTAGTGTAATAATTTGAGCGTTCTCATAATTCATAACCACAGCGCAGAACCACATTGTAAAAACAAATTTAAAAATATATAATATATATTGTATAGGTGATTTTACGCCCCTACCCACAGAATTTAGATCATTAAAAGAAGGCGAGTTTCTGACCCTGCTTGTAAGGGCCAACCGAGGACGAGAGGGATACATGTACAACCTCCCAGCAGAAAGACTGAGATACTCTATAAAAATTTCTCCTCACTTAGGAATCGAACTCGGGTCGCCAGCGTGCAGCAATGAAGCGTCTAACTGCCACACCACGACGCCAATGTTGGAAGTGAGTCTGGTTCCTCACCACCTCCCCAGCATTGAATAAAACAGTCAGCAGGAGGGGCGGGGGGAGGGGGAGGACTCTGTACTCATTCTTTCCTTGAGCAAATGGCCACGAGTTTAATTACATGGTCATGTCTGTTGATGCGCGCTGGCTTTACAAGATTGGGGGGAGTTCAACAGAAGAAAAAGTTTCAAAAAAAGAGCAGTGGGCCCGTCTTAGCACACAAAACCTTTGTACTTAAGACTGTTTAGTGTGAGACTACACCATGTATGCTGTTTTATACAGTGGCGTGTGATGGGAGTCTTAGGCTGAGCAATCAATTTGTAACATTCTCAGGAGAACAACTGAAGCACAGAACAGACAAACAAATGACATGTCTGTTCAAGCAGGAAATTACAGGACAATGGGACTTCACTAACAACACCTACACATTACTCCTTTAATAACAAAATCCCTACAGGAATTACACTAATAACTACTACCAAATGTGATGACTGAAAAAAATAATCCTCATCAAAGTCGGTTTGAATGCATCAAGTAAACTCTTGGAGAAATATTCTCCTCCGCAGTTGTATTGTTCATCCTGACCTCAGACACAGATGGATGAGCTATTATTACATGTATCATGTGGCGACGGTGGCCTAGTGGTTAGGCTCTCGGACTCGCAACCGTAAGGTCGTGGGTTCGAATCCCGTCGGGGGGCCCGACGTTGTGTCCTTGGGAAAGGCACTTTGCACAAATTTTCCTCACTTCACCCAGGTGGAAATGGGTACCCAGCTATAGACGGTGAAAGATTTTGTCAGTTTGATAGTGTTTGAGCGCGTGAAATCCGCAGCTTGCACTGTATGCTTCCGCGGAAGCTGAAAATGTTTCTGAGTGTTCTCAGAGGGTCTGCTGGGGTAATAATAGTTGTAAAGCGCATAGAGCAAGCTCTTGAGCATGGATATGCGCTATATAAATGCAATTATTATTATTATTATTATGTAAACTCAGGTCTCTTGCATGTGATGGCGAAATGCCTAACTACTACACCACAGACACTGGAGATGATTTCTGTTGGTGTGTGATGCATACATACATGATATTGATACATCCGCCGTAAGCCGACAAAGAGCCTTTAAAAAAATTTTGATGCTAAAATTTTACATTTGCTGTATCGAAAGCCTGATCAGTCACCCTACTTGTGTGAAACTGTGACTAGTTTTTGAATAAATTCGAATTCAAATTTCTGGAGAACACTATTTTTCAATAATTACGCTGATAAAAAAAACCTTTTTCCAGAAACTGCTGTGAATAAAAAAAGGCGTTCTGTCAGCTTACCGAAGACACACATACCCTGTACACTGGTAAGTCTGAAATGGTAACTTAACCCGCCCATCAAGCAAACCCACGCGATGCACAAGTCTACAAAGTGTAACAAAGTACACAACGGTACGGTTGACTAGCCAAGTATTCTGTCCCTCCTAAACAAAGTATGTGTGAGTGAGTGAGTGAGTGAGTGAGTGAGTGAGTGAGTGAGTGAGTGAGTGAGAGAGAGATAGAGAGAGAGAGGGAGAGAGAGAGAGAGGGAGGGAGAGAGAGAGAGAGAGAGAGAGAGAGAGAGAGAGAGAGAGGGAGGGAGAGAGAGAGGGAGGGAGAGAGAGAGAGAGGGAGAGAGAGAGAGAGGGAGAGAGAGAGAGAGAGAGAGAGAGAGAGAGAGAGAGAGTCTTGCAGGGGAAAAAAATAATCAAACAACAGAAACTGGGTTGAGGACTATGTAAAATACAACATCTTTCCAATTAAAAAATAGCTAAAGAAACCACCAGAGTTTTGTTCTCGTGTTTTACTGCTGGGAAAATTTTCTCCAGCTCCACAAAGCAGACTGTACAAAAGTGTTAAGTTAAGTCAACCATACAAAGGTATAAAAGATTCAAGTGACAGATGCCATTTTGTTACCTGAGAATTACAAAGTCCTAAATGAGAAATGTGCCGATAAAAATTTTGAGTTTCACTACATGTCAAGCTTTACGAATGCAATTCTTTTAATACCTTGACAACGACTCTGAAAATAATCTTACGCACCATTTTGATACAGCAGATTGAGCATTTAGCTTCGCATCTCACTGTCTAAGTAACTAAAAAATGACCAAAACTATCAGATAGAACTTTGTAATTCTATATTTATGATCTTCTCATAAGAAAATTGAGACAACAAAGTCTACCTTGCACAAAAAGAAACAGGCAGGAAACCGAAATCTTTTTGTTACGTATGTATTTTAAATACACAGAATTTACACGTATAAGAACAAATTCGGGACTTGAAAACCTGTTCATTATGTGTGTCTGTTTCGCTACGTGTGTGCTGGACTGGACAAAACTAAAGCTAAAACTTTACACCTCAAAAGAACATGTGCAACAGACTGCACGCCACAACTGACACTTATGATGAATGAACAATGTGTCGTGCTTAAATCACCGCGGAAACTTCACTCACACAGCAAAACAAACGCACAAAAAGTCAATAAACGAGCCGACAGTAACGGTACATATCGCCGGCGTCATTCATCGTCGTTGTATGTCAAAATACAAGTTTTCAGAAGAAGCAAAAAATTGTTCTATTCCCTTTAGAATGCCATCTTAATACAAAATGTTTAATTCATATAGCTCCTTCGCTATTTCAAGAAGAGAATTGAGACTCAGACGACCAATCCATGTGCCTTATCAAACTCTACAACATACCCGATTAAACATTTTTTTGGGGTTGAAATTTTAACACCCAACAATGCTGAATGACAAGAGCGATAAAGGCTTTGGTGCTCAAAAGTGAAGTGACTCCCGTAACAAAATGCTCAACTACAACCTGATGAGTACAAGAACCGACCACTGCCCTGCCATGTCTGACACAGGTCAGAATGTGTAGATGCCGGGGAGAAAGAAGGAGACATCTACCATCTATCACAGTACACATTTTGGTCTTTTTTTTGTTGTTGCAAAGGACAATAGCTGCTTGTCACACCTTGTCCACAGAGTTGGGGTCACTACAGTCTGAACATGTCCCATCTCTGCTCCCCCCCCCCCCCTCAAGACCCATCCCACAGTCTGTCTGCTTATAGTCTCCATCATAGTCTGGTTGGAGATCCGTCAGACTGGTCCGCACAGTAGGACAATTACTATTGAGCAAAAGTAGATTTCAACTGCTTTGATTTAGAGTAAGACTCTGTCATGTTCTCCCATTTTGACAAGCAACGTATGACAAGACTCTTACACTAGGCAGTCAATTTCTCCCCCCCCGCCCCCAAACATCTATATGACACGTGTGACAGTCACAGGGCAACAGGTTCAGGACTCGAACTCCATACTCTCTGCACAACAAACGGAGGATGTGACTACAACTTGTTGAGCCATCAATAAAAAAACCATCGGAGAGATTGCAATCATGTCAAATGAGGTGATCGTTGTTGCAGTTTGAGTTTTTTTTAAAAACGTGTTACTGCACTTGCATCACAAATAAGGTCTTACAAGTGCGCGAGATTACAGTGTTACTAGAGAGGTTAAAAAAAATTTGTTGTAAGCTTGTGTAAGAGATACAGTACTTGCAATGCTAATTAGATCATACAAGTACCAATGATTAGGGGTGTCACTAAAGAGTAACGTACAAAGAAAAGGAGGTGAGATAAAGACGAAAGATGCTCGAAAAAATGAAAGAAGGATAAATCAAATCAGAGCGCCTGCCAACCACTCACAGATTTCCTAATAATGTTTAGAACGACTTTTATAGAATGTTACCACACCTCATTTACGCCTTCAGAATCCAGAATGAGAACAATGACCAACAGCAATGATATGTATGTACACACTTCCACTCTTGTAATATATACACACTCAACTCGCACAGCAGACTTACTACGAGCAACGTGTTGGAATGGAGTACTCAAGGCAATAAATATTCAACCGACTTTCAATCAACCTCATTAAAAATGTCACACATGCAGTCAACATTACACCATCCATACAAACAGAAACATAATTTATTGTCAGTAAGCTGTTCAAATGTACTAGGTCCAGAAAGCAAAATTTTACAGGAGAGAGAAAAAAACAACAACTTTCATTCTTTAAATAATTGCACCGACATCATGCATCCTTTTCAAATCTTTTCAACATTTAGAACTTACTTGAATTTCAACAAAATATTTATCGAGCAAACGCAAGCAATACCACAGATTATGAAACTGCAATTAAAAAATATATTTAGTTTTAGAACACTTGAACAGCTGGCCGAGGATAGACTGAATAAAACAACAAATATCTTAATGATGAGTCGGACATGTGGAGGACCAGCCTGAAACTCTTAGAGAGAAAAGTGTAACGATGTTCTAATCAAAGGACAAAGTGCACTACTCAAGCTGCAAATGTGGGTACAACAGAGAAATAAAAAAATAAAAAACCAAACAATTTTCAAAATGCGTAAACAAACTGTACCAGTAATAATAAAAGAGACTGAATTGAACTGTTCCCACCCCCCTCCCCCCTCTTGTCAAATAACGAAAAATGTCCTTGTCCAGAAAGTGAGCTGAAGTAAAAAGGAAGGACTCTCAATGTCATAGTAGCAACAATCATCACTTAACTCAGCCAAGCGGGTGAAGAGATATGAAAAACTACTATTACAAAAAAAAACCAAACCTGGTAAAGAACAAATGGAGAGAGTACAAATACAATTCTTCAATCTTATAAGATAAAAAGGGATAAAGAATATTATATCATAGTGAAATAGTGAACTCCAGTTATCGGCAAGGTTGGGGAGGAAAATTAATATTCTTGAGTAAACTTGAACTTGACTTAAAAGATGGAAAAGTAGACAAGAAATGACGTAACGACAGAGGAAAATCTCTTGAAGACAGTATTTGCGTGAGATAAGCATATACCATAATATATTATATTCACACAGAACTGGCAATTTAACCCTGACAAAAATCAAGACAGCAGACAGACAGGCAGACAGACAGGCAGACAAACAAACAAAGGGATGGTATTTATGGCGGGTGTTGAGCGTTGCATGATGGAATAAATAGCTCCAATACCTAATTATATCAAGGGTCTACTTGAAAAGCTTACTAAGCGCTTGTATTTCCTGTGTTTGAATACACTATAATCATGACTCTGTGCCGTCAGTTAGTTGGACCTTTGCTGACAAAAGCTATGGGCAGCCTATTTTTACTAGTACATTTTCTCAAAGCTCTATCAAAGAAGCACCTTTCAACATCATCAACGTGCAGTTTAACGCTATGGTCAGTCAAGGCTGACAATTTTCTTGTTATTCACGATTCCTGATAGGAATAACTCAAGCAGCCAAACAGATTTAAGTGGATTGCTTGCCACATCGACATTTTGCTTGACTACCAGCTATTGTCCAGAGGTTACCATCTCAGAAAGGTGTGCTCACCTTGAGAAAAAATCGTGGAAAACTGCAGACGAAAGAGGAAAAAGAGTCCAATTCATTTCAGGATACAAAACGCAAGACCAGTCATGTTCAAGAAAACAGACAAGTCCATCAATGGCTGGCCACCCAGAGTAAAGAAGGAGCAGTCTCCACAATGGTAGTAGTGTAAATAAGCAAGTTGCCATCCTCTAACAACATACACAGCAAGATCATCATAAGAGAAAGAGAAGAAATGAGAATATCATTGTTAAAAAGTGAACTCCAATTATTGGTAAGATTAGGGAGGGAGATAAATTATACTCCAGAGTACCGCTTCCGACATAACATAAGAAACTTGATTATTATACGGCAGCCATCACATTTCTAAAACTTGAATAATATTAGTATTTATCTTATATATATACCCTGGCGTGTGAATGCTGCGTGTAGTTTTTAGCCATCATAATCTATGAATATATATATCTTGTACTTGTAAAACGCATTGAGCATTTTCATCCTATGAAAATGCCTAAATAAATGCCATGAACTTGGAAATATTATTAATGCCATGTGCTTAAATCATGATGAAGTAAATGATTCTTTTAGAAAAAAGGTCTACGTGAAAAGTTTACTATGAGCATTCACTCCCTGTCTTTGAATAGGCTATAAATAATGATTACACTTGAGTATTGTAAGTTGAAAAGCAGTGTCGCTGGCAGCAGAAGAAGGTGGGCACGCAGTAGTTTTATAACGAACTAGAACGTTGAGTTTTGGCCTAGTTTTAGTAAGAGTTTTGCGTTTGCAACACAAATAGATCATATAGGGGCAGAAGATTAGAGGCGTTACTAGAGAGTACCATACAAAGTAAAGAAGGATGACATAAGGACGATAAACGTTTGATAGAAAAGAAGGAGCAAATCCCATCAAAGCACCTGTCAACCACCCACTATGAGAATGTTAAGTGCCAAATCTTGTCAGCATGAAATTCAAGATATGGTAAGATAAACAAATAGGAGGATGGCAAATGAGCACCTGCCAAGACAACACCCACCAACCACCCACAGATACTTAAAGATAATCTATTCACCCACAATTCTCTGATTCTAACCTTTGCTTCGTCTTTCTCTTCCAAACAGATAGACACACACACGCAAACGATAAAAACATACACGGACACACATTTGCTCATACTCCAAATATGCAAAATTACATCTCAGCTTATGAATATGAACCAATAAAAATATTCTTCCATGTCTTCAGAAAATATGTATAAAATGTATACAAAATCAACTAGCTGCAGTATGAAATGAAAGCACAGGAAAACGGGGTAGAAATTTTCTTCTATTATGTAATCAACTTCAGATGAAGTCACAACACTTCCCCCCCCCCCCTCCCCCCTAACAAACCCTACGTGAACAACAATCTAAACTAAGAGAATATTATACCTTCAAACAAACGCAAAACCATGTCATCATATCATAATATATTAACTGTGAAACCAACTAAAACAAAACTAATTCAGAACACAAATCCTTCCCCTGTTACCACAGTCATTTGTGAGATGTGCGGACAAAATTATGAGTTACTTCTTTGATTTTAGCCATGCGGATGCACCGGTACATACATCAAATTTACACGTTGTGTTTGAACAATTAATTAAAAAGAATAGATAAAGAAGTGATAAGATATATCAATCTTGAAGAAATGGTACCAGTTGAAAATCTACAAATCGTTACTGCCATAGCAAATTTGCACATCTCATTTTCGCTACTTTTTAGATAAATGGAAAAAAACTATTTTAACTAGACTATGCACCATCTGATAACGGTAAAACTTGCCATGCACGTTTCTTTTGTGACTGTAGGTACATTTTTGTTTAGGTTTTCCCAAAAGATTGATATACAGTACCACCAAAATAAAATAAAAGGCTAATAATAGCAGTCTGGCACAGCTCTTGAGTTATGCCATTTTGCCAGCGCCAAAAAGAGTAACTCATTTTTTTCCAGCTCCCCTCACATTTGACACTGTGGAGCTGCAGAAAACACACACTACAGAGCTACTGTACACCCCTCCGCCACGTCGCCCCATGATATAGTTGTGCTTTGACTAGATAACCTGTGCTAACATGGCTCACTGTAACCCACAACCCTGCACCATCCATACTTACAGAAAACAACTACTAGTCTCACTACGGAGACTTTGAATTCTCAAATAAATCGGGAATACAACAGAGGCCAAAAAACAGATTCTTCCACGATGCTTGCGCCTAACCGCTACATCACAGATGCCAAAAATCTGCACTGATGGCCGTCTGACTAAAACAGGAATACATTATCAGCGCAGCAGATAAAACAACAGTTCATTCAACAGTTCATAATGTCAAACAGTAAAGACAGATTTCCCCCCCTCAAATACAACTACCTACTTTATCAGCAGCCTGAAGAACCCAGAAAATGGCCATTTATAAAAAATATAAACTTACAAACAGATTAACATAAATCAGAGACTTATTGCGAATTACCCTAGTAGAAATATTCGAGAAGATCATATCACAACGCCGTGATCTGTGTTTTTGACATAAGACACTGGCTTTGGAAAGTAGATTTGCATTAATTTGACCTGCATTTTAAAAAACATTTTAGTACCCGTTTTGAAGAAACATATGAGAAAAGTGCAACAACTCAAACATGTGGAGGGCCCAGCCTTTAACAACAATCTCCGCCTTGTGCTAGTCGCTTCGGGGAGGACAACGAATCTCGTTTTCTCACATTCTCAATGTCCTTGAGAAGGTTGCGAATGACCTCACTATCCACGTCCGTCGAAGTTCTCAAAGACGCATCCCCACAACCTCCCCCGCCTCCTTGGGTTTTGTCCGTTCCTCTGTTCCTTTTCTCTCTTTTCTCTTCCCTCAGCGTCGGAATCTCTGCGTCTTTGTCCGTTCCTCTGTTCCTTTTCTCTCTTTTCTCTTCTCTCAGCGTTGGAATCTCTGCGTCTTTGTCCGTTCCTCTATTCCTTTTCTCTTCTCGTACAGTTGGAATCTCTACATCTTCCACCACACTAATCCTCGCTTTGTCTTCTGTGACAGAGTCATTTGTTTTTGACTGCACACCGGAATCTTTCTCTAGCGTTAAGACCACGTACGCATCCACCTCCCCGTTTTCGCATTGCTTCGAGGGAGGCGATTCCGTGCATATGTCCGGCATCTCAACACTGGCGGTTTCCAGAGTAACTTCCCCCTGTTGACCCCCCGAGGCCTTGACCTCCACCTCAGTTGCGGCACAAGACTCGCACGTTGAGGGAGGAGAAGACGTCTTTGGGCTTCCATTCTCCCCGTCTCGCTCTCTGTCCATCGACACCTCCGCCTTTTCCGCAGGCTCCTTCTCTCTCCTCCTCCTCTCTCCTTTCTTGTCGCGAAGGGAGGGAGCCCGCAAGAGGCCTTTGGTCTTAATCAACTCATCGTCTAGAGGATTCGTGCGGCTGGCTAAAATCGTCTGTCTTTCTTCCTCTGCACCACGAATCGCATCAACTCTGGAAAAAAAGAGACACGCAGACAAAGATGCTGCTACTGAATTGTGCTTACAGGAAAGTTAGCATGACAAATGGCTTCATTTCCAGACACACAAATCAGGACAAAAGCAACCCTAGTTTTTGTTAAAGTTTAGCAGCGCTTGCAGCACAAATGTCATATAAGTGCCGAATATTTGAAATGTGAGAAATCAGATTTTATGCAAATCTGATCCGGGTTCTTTGTTTGGCAAAAAAAAATTAGTTCCAATGCTATTGAAATACTTGGAAGGTCTGCACCACACACTTACACATACACACGTACAAGCACATACACACATCCACAAACACATGTAGGTACACACACACACACCCACATATATGTACATACAAGGAGCGGGCATGAGAAGAGCTGAGTATTCGTTTCTCGCGAGAAATGCCCTTCCCATCCCTGCCCGGCCACTAAACTACTGGCCGGTACCGAGAAGTGATACCGCTCGTTGGCAAACGAGAGTGAGAGAGTGAGAGGTGTCGACGTAAAGAGTGGCACAGCACAGCCAGTGAGAAATGACACGCAGACAGCGTTACCCACCACCGTGCCGTCCTGTGCCTGAAACTGAAAGGGAGAGGAGAGGGTGGCGAGTCGAGTGAGGCTCAGGGCTCAGACCAAGGACCTTACTCTATAACCTCAGTGGCCTGGGCCTAGGTCTTCCTACCTTCCTTCACCGCTTGTGCCTGCGCAACAGGGCAAGCCTAGTTTAGATCCCGGCTACGGCCGGTCTTCTCGCTAAGCGAGCTGCTCGTCCAAAGGCGAGAGAAGAGAAATCCCAGCTCGTCAAACAGCTCAAGAAGAGAAATAGGTCATGAGACGAGAAGCTCTTCATGGGGTCCCGGCGAGAAATAGGTCAGCTTCTCAGGCTTCTCGCTCGGGTAGAAAAAAGTGCTTCCCGCCCGTCTCTAGTACACACACACCCACAAACAGGTACACACATACATGCGCACGAACCAACACACCCACGTACCTCTGCTGACAGTCTGGCTGGACGGCATTGATCTCCCACACCCACACACTAACACGCATACACATACACACTAACAGGTACGCACATACACACAAACACACCCACGTACCTCTGCTGACTGTCTGGCTGGACAGCGTTGATCTCCTCCAGCAGTGACGCCATCTGCATGTCCTGCTCCGAGCTCTGGGACGTCTGACCCAACCTGGGGGGACAAGATAACTTCCTGTCACTTTGTTTCTCCAGGAAAGAGATTATTTAAGTAGGCATTTTATGGTACTTACAACACAATTAGGTCATATAAGTGCCAACAAAGACTAAAGATCACAATAAAATAAACCCCTCTCTACACCAAATTTTGAGAAATAAGAAAGAAATCTACCCCCCCCCCCCCCCCCCCCCCCCCCCCCCCAGTGTGTTTTACATTATTCGGTGTACGTACAATATATGCCCACATGTGCCTGTGATATAACACATGTGCGTGTGTGTGTGCTTGTAACGTGCACAGTGTGTACACTTCCAGTGACTTACTTGGGAGCCAGCCTCTCCGTGACAGCTGCGATGGAGGAGACGAAGGAGGTGAGCTGGGAGGCGATGACCCGCAGGTGTTGGCTCTCATGCTTCAGACGCATCACGTCCTGCAGCTGGGCTGTGGAGCAACATTCTCACCGGTTAGTTTAAGATTTAGTGACAGTCTTTTTTTTTTCTTTCTTTAAAATTGTTTTTTTTTTATAGTAGAGGTTTTACGGTGCTCGCAACTGCATAACTTTAGTGAGTTTTTTTTCCTTTCTTTCTTTTTTTAAAAAATACCCCTGTAGTAGAGGTTTTACGGCGCTCGCAACTGCATAAGGTCACATGAGCGCCAAGGGGTGGGTGTTAACAGAAAAGTCTTTACAGGGAATCAGACTTAGACTGCTCACCTCTCCAGCTTCAACAGCACAAAGTCTGCTTCGACTTTCGAGGAACCCCGGAAATAGCGGGTAACAAGAGAGTGACAAACATACAAAAGAAGTAGAGGAAAATGACAATAGTAAGGATCAGGAAAGAAAAGCAGCAGTTCCCTGTTGTAGATCAGGCACAGTTATGAGTGTGACATGAATCAGCCCATTTACAATTCTACTATCCTTGAACGAGAAATGTCCCCCCTTTGGGAATGGCCTAAAGACTCTACAGTCAGTGGCACTGCCGCGGGGGGTAATTTTTCTTTTCTAAACATACATGTTTTTCCACCCCCATCGACACAACTGAAATCAATTTTGAGGCGTGTTTCCGATCTGGCCTGCTACGGACAACCTGAGCTGAGAGCCTAGCAGAAAGCCCAACATACTCAATAAGAATTGAACTCGGGTCTCCTGTGTGTGACAGCAAAGCTTCTAAATACTGCACAAAAAACGTGGCTGATAAGAGTTTTACGATAATATACTTGCAACAAAAATGAGTTACATGAGTGCTGAAGATTTGAGGAATTACCAAAGAGTGTGGTACAAAGAAAAGAAGTTTTCACAGTGTTACAAGACTGAGGTACTTACCATGGAACAGATCCTGCTCATTGTTGATTCTCTCCAGACTTTCCTCCCAATGCTGGAATAAGACAGACAAAACAAAACAACATCAAAACTTTTATGTTTGCCGAAGTCATGAGGAGTCTTTGTCACAGTTGAGGATTGATACAATTCTTTAGAGTAAGAAAGGGAAAAAGATGTAGAGGTAGAGACCAAGAAGGAGATGACAAGAAGACACCAAAGAGAGTATGGGTGCAACCTGGACATGGGAAAACAGCAGATAAAACAGAGTGGAGGCTGTTGTTGGAGGGCTACATCCTGTAGAGGACAAAACAACGCCAAGAAAGAAAGAAAGGTCTCAAGTATTACATTAGTGGACTAGAGAATTTCTTCCGAGTGTTACTTTGTACACCCACACACTAAGACACACGCACACCCAGACACACACAGACACCCACACACTCAGACACACGCACACCCAGACACACACACACACACAGACACCCACACACTCAGGCACACATACACACACACTTACACACCCACACACTCAGACACCCGCACACATTTACCTTCTCCAGCATGGGCAGCTTCCCCTCCAGGGTGCTGTAGTGCGTGTCCAGCTGACCTTGAACAAGCTCTATGTTGTTGCTGAGCCCCATCACCTCCTCCTTGTTGGCCAGGCACCGCCGCATCGTCAGGTCTCGCTGCAATTCCTGGCACTGGACCTTCATCTGCTCGAAGCGCTGCATCAGGTCCTGCGGAAACCAGAAAAAAACAGGCAGACTAACCACGGGTTCAAAGACAAGGTATAGGTATTCCATGTGAAAATACTACAAATAGTGTGCATTAGATACATCAATACAGGAACTCTCCAGAGAAGCACAAAATGCAACAGAATTCAGATACATATAATATTTAGCCAAGTGACCTTAATTCTTTATTGGTGTTGCATTGCACAACATGTGTCAATGAGAGGAATGATACATTAAAGAAGTATTGTCAATTAACCCCTTCGTGGAATGATAAATTAAAGAAATATTGTCAATTAGCCCCTTCGTGGAATGATAAATTAAAGAAATATTGTCAATTAACCCCTTCGTGGAAAGATAAATTAAAGAAATATTGTCAATTAACCCCTTCGTGGAAAGATAAATTAAAGAAATATTGTCAATTAACCCCTTCGTGGAAAGATAAATTAAAGAAATATTGTCAATTAACCCCCTCGTGCCAGCTCCCATACACCGTACGTCCAACAATGTGTGCCAAGATGCCATCTTCCTGCACAAGGCACGTCCTATAATCAGCTGGTTACGGCAATCGCGTGGACCTTACTTCGTACACCGCACAGGATTTTATAACTGTACCACAATATCTTTGAACAGAATTTTACCGGAAAAATTGGGTGCAGTAAAAGTTGGAAAAACCATACATCACGAAGGGTTTAACAGGTGCTACTTGAGAGGAACATACAAAGAAAAAGGAGAAGGGATAAGGAATATAAATGTTCGATAGAAACGAAAGAGCAAACCACCCCAGATCACCTGCTATCCCACCCATGCATAAACAGTATTCAACACATTAGAACACCCACCAACCACCCCCAACTAGACAAACAATCCATTATACAAACAGTACAGCACATTAGCAACACCCCCCCCTCCCCCCCAAGCACGCACCCACCAACCACCCCCCTAAACAAGCAGCACCCACCACCCACCCACTCACCCTGTGCGCATTCTCAAACTCGCGGCAGTGTTCGGCGAAGGAGCCTTTGGCGTCGATGAACTTGACCTTTGCCCCGTTGAGGCCGTTGGCTCGGCGTGTGTGGTTGGGCGTGACCCGGTGAGCGAGGGGACTGCCGGGGCAGCTGGTCGCCGTGGTTACCGCAGTCACGCTGGCGACAGACACAAGTGGAGAGAATTGTTACACCAATCAAAGGGATATACTTGGAGCACCAGATTCAGAAAATGCATGTACTGATTTTTCAACATTTAAAAATGGAGGGGTTTTTAACACACTCATCAACACATTTTGTCAGCGCCAATCAGGGTAAAGAGGGATACAACATCCCATGGTAAAGAGGGATACAACATCCCATGGTAAAGAGGGATACAACATCCAGGGAAAAGAGGGATACAACATCCCAGGGTAAAGAGGGATACAACATCCCAGCGGTAAAGACCGGGACACTTGATAAACTGTCTCCCAACTCTGGAATCAAACTGGTATCTCTTGCGTGCTACAACAAAACGTCTCACTGCTACACCATATACGCCGGTAACGACAATAACAAATACTTTACCTGTTGGTTTGTACTGAAGGTGCAAGGACATTCCGCTGCAAAGGAACATACAAAAGAGGCTCCAAACTCCTGGAATGAAGAAGAAAAGAAACCAAAACTTAAGTCCTTTAAAAACTGTAAGATAAGACAAGATGATTTTTAATTTTAATGTCAGTTTAACGTTAAAAAAATAAAAGATGTTCTTTCACCACTTAACACCAAGCTGTGCATAATAAAGATCCCTCAGAGTGTGAAAGGTTCCCCCTGTCAGGCCCGCAACGCACCCTACAACTTTTATATAGCAGAAATTAAGCTTAGTTTTAGTAAGAGTTTCATGGCACTTGCAAGAACATTAGGTCATATGAGTACAACCTCAGACTTGTGCACTGAGGTAATTTCCAACTGAAAATTGTTTCTTCGTTTTAGTAAGAGTTTTACGGCGCTCGCAACTGCATTAGGTCATATGAGCGCGCGGTAAAAGGTTGGTTCTATTCGCAACAGTGCACCTCTATTAAAATGCTAAAATATTAAAACTGAAAATGACGATCGACATTTGGGATGTTTAAGTCTTAACTTTTAGTAAAAATCCATGCTCTACGGCTTACTCAATGAGTTTTTAAAAGTTTTACAACTCTTGATCACCCTAGATCATATCCCAGCAACATTCTCTGCTTTCCAGGAAGTGCGCAGTGAAAGCTGTGAACTGCGTGCTACAAAACACTCACAAATGTGGACTTACTTGAAGAACTCTGTCTTGTGTGAGGTGTCGATCTGGCCGCTCTGGGTGGGGTGCAGCGGGTGCTGCTTCTGCACGATCGACTTGAGCCTGTCCATCAGCACCTGGAATGCAACACAGACACGTCGCTGGTCAGTCACAGATGTTTTGGAACACAATATACACATGGCCACCGGGTCAGTCACAGATGTATTAGAACACAACACACACGTTGCTGGTCAGTCACAGATGTTTTGGAACACAACACACATGGCCACCGGGTCAGTCACAGATGTTTTGGAACACAACATACATGGCCACCGGGTCAGTCA